>NW_022145598.1:16093632-16440817 GCF_000002235.5 Strongylocentrotus purpuratus
CAAAAATCATCTTTTCCTGACTATGCGGTGGTACGCAAGACAAAGAGTAAGTAGAAATATTGTGACAATTTGGGTAATTCAGATGGAGGCAAAGGAGATGCATCATGTTTCTTCATCATTTTGCAAAGAGTCCAGTAACATTATACATTGCTGTGTACATTGTTGTAGCCCACAGACTTGTTTAATCTTCAAGACTTGTCCACTCTGAAATATTCTTTCAAGAAAATCAAGATATGCCGTGTTGTTCTGTTTGATTTCTGAACTCAATTCACATTGTGAATTAACTGTATTTGATTATTTTGTAATTAATTGATTGTAATTGCGTGGTTATAAGTTTTCTTCTTTGTGCGATCCATTCGAGGTCCCCTTTCAATAGAAAGAAGTGAATGTTGATTTCTTTAAATTATTTTGAACTAAATTGACTTGAAATCTCTTTTAATTTGATTGATCCATTCTTCATCCAATTGCCTTTTTCTTATGGTTCAGTAAATTGTTTTTTTTAAGTCATTTTGTATAATGAAAGCCTGAAAGAGGTATCGGTGCATGCCCAACCAGTTTGAGAGATTGGAAGTTGAGACGCTAAAGAAATTAATTTTATTGTTGTCTTTATTTTTCTATCTATTTAAAAAAAAACTGCCAGTGCCTGCCTGTGTTATGCTGAACAAATGTATGTTTATGAGGCAAAGTTATAGGGGAGAAAACCATTGAATATACATGTATTCTTCCCTTAATTCATTTTCTCTTTCTTTCTCTTCAACAATCAATACATGTACCTGCCTATATTAGATAGCTCTTACAGATAAAATGTTGTGATTTGTCTACAGCTTATCTGATATCGATTGCAAGGATTCATAATTAGCATATTCCACTCCTGGTCATTTTCCAATGTTTTATTTAATAACCAGCTGGTCAGATGAGTATATTTTGCCATCATACCATATCCAAGCAACCTTGCACGCACTATCGCGTACCCATTCTTTGCATCCTCATAGCCGCGTGCATAGGACTTACAAGCCTATCCCCTATACAAATTTAAGTTCGTCGCGAACTCGTATTATGCTCGTGGTAAGCTTAATAAGATCGTTTTTTAGGCTTTTAGCTCGTAACACGCTTCCAGGACGCTAGTAACGATCTTACAAAATCTTCACGAGCTCGTGAACGAGTTCGTCACGAGCTCGTGGCGAACTCGCGGGTAAACTGGGCAGCTCGTGGCGAGCTCGTGGGTAAAAGGGGGAGCTCGTGACGAGCTCGTTGGTAAAAGGGGGAGCTCGTGGCGAGTTTGTGGGTAAAAGGGGGAGCTCGTGGCGAGCTCGTGGGTAAAAGGGGGAGTTCGTGACGAGCTCGTTGGTAAAATGGGGAGCTCATGGCGAGCTCGGGCGTAAACTGGGGAGCTCGGGGGTAAACTGGGGAGCTCGTGGCGAGCTCGTGGGTAAAAGGGGGAGCTTGTGGCGAGCTCGTGGGTAAAAGGGGGAGTTCGTGGCGAGCTCGGGTTAAACTGGGGAGCTCGTGGCGAACTGGGGGGGTAAACTCGGGAGCTCGTGGCGAACTCAGGGTTAAACTGGTAAACCCAGCCCTCTATAGGGTGGACACCAAAGTTTCATAATTTTTTTAAAAATATCTATTTGATTCAAAATTGAACAATTCAATGAATTTTATATATACAATGTAGAAAGCCTTTCTTGTGAAAGATTAGAACGATTATAAATGAAGTTTTCTTAACAAAATTGTATTTTGTATTTTTCATATACGGTAACGCATGTTATGGGTGGACACCAAAGAATTTTTAGAATTTCAAACATGTGCTGTTTTTTTAACTATAACATTTTAAGCTTCATCTTTTTTTAATTGATTTGATCCATTGAGTTCTTCCAAGAAATAAACTGGGAATTGTCAAAGTTGTTCATATAATGTGCATTCATCATGCAGAAGCACCAAATGGAACGCGTGTTGCATGGTGGACACCATGCATAACAACTGTACAAGATGTGAAATATGGTGATTATGAAAAAACTTTGCCACGCAACCTAAGGTTATTAATGACATGAGCATAAATAGATTCAGCGCTTACTACCAGACAATAATTGAACATCAGATAGTCATACAAATTTAGAGAATACTCATTACCAGGAACTAGGTTTTTTCATGTCACGTTTTGGTTTACGTCCTAAAAAGGGCAAAAAATGGGTTTCACCTTACATAAAAATTTAAACCCAGGGTTTTGAAACACAATGTTATTTAAGTTATCTCCACTACATATCTGCATTAAGACATGGACAAAATTATCACCATAGAATATACTCTTTTATTTTTATACTTGGATCTGAAATATCCATGGTGAAATCTCTCCAGTATCATAAAAATACACATATGCAATTACATTGAAAGTTCAGAAAATTTATGTTGAAATTGAAACAATAGCTTTTTCATGCTGAAGTAACCTGTCAAATTTCTTGTAAATTTAATTAAATTCTTTTGAAACTTTGAAACATTTATTTGCAGCATACCAGATTGGGAAGGGGGGGGGGTGCCATTTATTCTGACTGTATCATATATTTAACACCCTGAAATGTCACTATCAGGTATTACATAAGACCACACACCCAGTGCTTGATTCGAGGTCAACTCCCTGTTTCTATCTTGCTCTCTCCTTATGTACATAGGATCCCCCCTGCTTAGACACAAATCCCTATTCCTCTCTTCTCCCCTCTCTCACTTTCTTGTGTACTCTCTCTTGTGGAATTACCACTGGTAGCATTCCTGATAAGAATGAATTGATTTAGGCCCATTTGGTCAAGTCTTTTTCTATCTTGCTGTTGTGGAGAGCAGACATGGGTTTTGAATGGTATTGCAGCTCCTTTGTTTTAGGTAAGAGAAAAACTAATTTCTCACACCTTTTAACTAAATGTTCTATTGTGTATTTATAATAAGACTAGGCCAACAGTTAGGCCTACCTCTCTTATACATTTATGAAAGAGAAGTGTAGAGTAATGATTAATGAGATAATGTATTCATTCTCTTTCTAGTGAGATATCTTTTCATATATTGGGAATTTTGTTTATCTATCTAGCACATAGTATATTCACTTCAATAAAGTAACATTAGATATCTATGTGATAAAGTTATATTCATGTAAACATTTCTGTATCTTGAATGACAAACCCTACCTTTTAGGCAACATGAGAGCACAAGAATGCATTTGGTCTGAATACTGAAAACTAGTTTGCTAGCAGATAATAAAGAAGGGATTGTTCTAGAGATCCTATAGTGTACATGCATCATTACTTGGTACCCTGGGTTGGTGAATACACTGACAAAAAGGGGGGATGCTACATAGTTATTGTATGAATACCGCTTTATTAGTTTGGATCTTTGTAATATTATGAGTGATTAGAATGATGGATAAATAATTACCAAAATGGATAATAATATTTCTTCAAAGGCAGAGTATTATACAGTGTAATTACTCACATATTTAATTTCATTATACAGTGTAATTATATAATTTGGAAATCATTTATTCATTCATATTGTTGTGTGAAGTTGTGAACCCTGCATACAGGTAACATGCATTATACAGGGTTTGTATTGACTCTAATAAAGAGCTACTTGTTTTAAGTTACATTTTATGTTAAATCTTTTCTTTCTGTTCTTTGATATATTAGTGATTTAATTGATTGATATCCCAGAAGTAATGAGCTTTTAAATTGCCCTAAGAGTATCACTGTATTCTTCACCAGCTAGCCAACTGAATTGCCCTTGCATGGCCAGCCTGCAGATGTTACCAGGATATTGAAAGGCTGATAAGTTAGATAAATATATATATATGCTTGCCAATAGCTCAACAGGATCATCAAATTCACCTCTATTATGTAGACACAAATTTGTTGTCAATGCCAACCTGCTGTTAAGCACGCCATTATAAAGCGTGCAGCCATTTTTTCCACGAGATTGTCGACGAACTCGCCGACGAGCTCGTCGACGAACTTGTTGACAAACTCGCCGACGAACTCGTTGACGAACTCGCCGACGAACTCGTTGACGAACTCGCCGACGAGCTCGCCAACCAGCTTATTGGCCAGTGACGAGCGTGTATATTTCGAGCACGCCAACGAGCTCGCCAACGAGCACGCCAACGAGTTCGTAGCTTATTTGCATATTTGGAACGAAACGAGCTCGCTGGCGAGTTCGTCTGCTTGCTCGTCAACGAACTCGGTGGCGAGCACGCTGACGAGCTCGCGTGTAAGCGTACTGAAATTGAAAAAAAGACATGAGATTGTAATTCCCCTCGAATTTGTATAACAAAATGTAATCAAGGTTATATAATATAGCAGATATTAACTGGATGGGGGTGTATTATACAAATTTGGACTGCAGGGGGGGGGGGGGGGTATTTTTTTCTCCATCAGCACTGTATGCTTTGGCAATATATAACTCCCTACAGTGGTCCAAAGAATGTTACACATCCTACCAGTCAATATCTTAATATACCATACTGCCGTCTCCAATTTCCATGTGTTTGTGTCTGAATATCTAGTTCTTTAATTCTTTTAGAAAAGGAAATGTGTTCTGTGTAAATAATTTAATGACTGATTGATTAAATCACATTTATTTGATTTTTAGCTACTTGTACATATAACACCATGGAAAGATGTAATTAGGGATACCGGTAATGTCATTTTTATTGTCAGAAGGAAACAATTAAACTCTCAATATTTGCTTAATGTGTGATTGCTTAAATGTGTTATTCATTTAAGGAAGTAGAGAGAAAATAATTTCTTGTCGGTTACCTGCGTAATATAATACTCCTGTAAAAATAGCTTGCCCTAATTTTTGTGTATTTCCGGGGCTGAATTTCCACACTTTGCATCTTAAAGATAAACTTGAGTTCTGGTAATGCGATTGCATTGTGAAAGAAAAGGTGTGGAATGGATCAGAAAAGTTGATCATATAGCATGTAAGTAATGGTGTGTAATGCGAGGTTCTGGAGTCATCAAAATCATCATAAATTTGGCAGAGTCTTGGTAAAGTAACAATCACTTACACAGAAAGATGTATATGGGACAACACAAATGGTGTCGGGGCTAGTACTACCCCGATTTCCTTATCTTTCTATGCTCATTACTCAGCCAGTATACATTTTCTTCCAAAATTGTTTGACACATGACATTTATTTGTAATCTTGAACATTCAGTGTAATTTTCGTTAGATTCTGTGAGAATTCATTTTCTTTTTTTACCAGAACTCAAGTTTATCTTCAATGTCAGGTCGCACCCGGCATATATTAATTTATGTATGAATCACTGCAAGTCTACTTTGATTAATGTTACATGGTTTTGTTTCATCTCGACATGTATGTGAGAACAATTCACAGCCTGATATTTACTCTTTGATTCTTAATCTATTCTATATGCTTCTAAATATTATGTACGCTACCAGTATGTTGAGTGTTGTTTGAAAATTCTTATTAGGAATTTTTATTCCATGTTACACAATTGTTTTTGTTATAAAACACTTTCACTCCCAATTATACTTTTGTTCGTTTATCAATTGTTGTACTTTGTGAAGATAGTCTCGATATACCGGTATATATTTTAAATGTATTTTCCCGTTTTGTTTGTATTATCTGTATGCATGTATTTTCTCATTTATAATGGAAGCTTGTTTTGTTATCTAAATTTGCTTTATGTAGATTGTTTCAATTTTCTTTAGGATCCCCATACAGGTATAGACATGCATATAATAATAATAATGATAATAATCTTTTAAAGTCCACTCCAAATTTTATAAAGTTAAACCAAAAATGGAAATTCTTTTTGCCCAATTGATCGTGAGCCCGGCAGCCACTGAGCAGCGCCAGACCGACGTTGCTATATCCCTTATTGTGGAGCGCCAAACAAGGTAGCAGCAACTCCCGCCTTTTAACGTCTTTTGGTATGACGCAGCTGGGGTTCGAACCCACGACCTCCCGGTTGTGAGGCGGACGCTCTATTGACTGAGCCAACACACCGGTTGCATGTAGTCCATATATATCTTTCCCATGCAACATTTATTTATACTCTTTAAACTATGATAAACACATATGTATTTCATTATCATTTATATTTGTTGATGACAGGATTGAAGTAGATGAAATATGAAATTGGGCAACACATTCTTGAAAACACAGAATGCGAAATAACTTTAGATTAAGATTATAGGGAATGCAAGTTGTCATATTAAAAATGTTCAGGGCACAGAGTTAGGTAATAAGAAAAGATCAAAAGAAAGAACAATAAAGAATTAAATGATGCCAAGAAAATACATCAAAGAAGAAAAGAGAGGAGGGGGATATGTTGTTCAATGAAATTAAATAAAAAAAGTAATAAAGCAAAGTAACTCTAGCTAACCTCAGTGTTTCTTTCCTCTTTCTCTTTTTGATCTATAGAGGGAGACAGAGCGCTTCCTTCATTACCTGGAGACAGGTAAGTAAACTTTCATATATTTTTTTCAACTTACTGCCAACTTTTAGGCGAGCTTGTCTTTCTTTTCCATCTCTACCTTGAAGAGGCATAGACCGTTGAAATGAAAGACAGCTGATGAAAGACAGCCTCTCTGAAGTGCAAGGAAGTAGGATGCCATGTTTTAAACCGTGCTACATGTTTTCTGTTGGCCATCTATCATCGTACATGGCACGTGTATTGGCTTCCCTTAGTATTGCTTTCTCAGTTCACAGCATACCCAGTCTTTAACAGTGCACATGTTAAAAAATCCACTTTCTCTCTTGTTTATCAAGAAATTAGGATGCTGTCTTAATAGGAGGCGCGATAGCTCAGTCGGTAGAGCAGTGGTCTCGTAATCCGGTGACCCGGGTTCGAAACCTAGGCGATGCGCTAGTGCCCTATGGTAAGGCATTAATCCTCATTACCAGGTCCCTCGGAGAGGACCTTAAGCCGTCGGCCGTCTGGTTGCTTACTAACAAGCATTTATGCTTTCTTAGCAGTCAGGTAAAATAACCACCACCACCACATTATTAAACACAATGATTAGTAGAAAATGTTTCCTGCAAGTTAGCTTCCATCTTGTAGAGTATCCCTTGGCCTCTCCAACTTTTGCTGTCTTTCAAGTCTTGCAAAACTGCAATAGAACTGTTCAGTAGTTATACATGTGCCCTAACATCCAGACTATAGTAATCAGGAAGTTGGGATGCAGTCTTGAGGATGCTGGAACAAGTTCCCCCCAAAATACCCGTCATCTTGTACAGCATATGTTTGGCCCCTTCGAGTGTCACTATCTTAGTTACCTTAAATGCAGTACTAGGTCATGAGCAGCACACATCCAGACTCTGCCTCAATCAGAGATGAAAACAAAATATAGGATGCATTATTGAGGGTAGTGGAACATGTTTCCGGCGAGTTATATTTCATCTTGTGCAGTCTGGGGCTCTACAACTATCTTTCTAACTGCAGTAGAACCAGGCTATATAAGCACTACACATGCTGAAACATCCACTCTCTGCCATAAAAATTGCTATCTTTAATCAGGGCTCGACTCCAACAGGGGCCCAGGACACATGGGCACCCACAATCTCAGTCTTGATCCCCAGAATTTCTACAATTTGACATATGGCCTGTGCAAACAGACTCTAAAATTTAAATTCCTGACCCCTTCGGGAAAAGTTAGTTTGGAGCCCTGCTTTCAGTCCCCTGACTGAAAAACATGCCCATTGAATTGAGACTCTCTCTTTCAATAAGTGAGTTTCATTTAGGACGTAGTCCTGGCAGGGAGAACATGTTTCCTGCAAGTTATCTTTCATGTTGTACAGTCTAGGCCTCTCCATCTTTTACATAAAATGCTGCCTCCTCATGCTCTTAATCTCTCATCGCATTCACACAATTCAAAACAACAACCCTGAAAATGATGTCATGATTTCTCAGGCTGCTTTTATACTGGAGCATCATCTACACTACAGCAAAGGTTCTGGAACTTTGGCTTTCTAAAACGTACATCCGCAGTGCAGACAGATTGGTTTGAACTTGGTTTATAGGACCAGTGGTTGGTAACTGACAGTATTTTGGCATCAACTTGGACTGCCTCTATTCTCTCTCTCTCTCTCTCTTTTATTTCTTTCTTCCTCCCTCTCTCTTTTTCTTTCTTCCTCCCTCTCTGTCTCTCTGTCTCTCTCTAGCTTTCTTTCTTATTCCCTCTCTTCTCTCCCTCCCTCTTCCCCTCTTTCCCTTACTCCCCTCTCTTTTTCTCTCTCCCCTCTCTCTCTCCCTCTCTTTCTCTCTCTCTCTCTCTCTCTCTATTTCTTTCTTCCTCCCTATCTTTCTTTCTTCCTCCCTCTCTGTCTCTCTCTAGCTTTCTTTCTTATTCCCTCTCTTCTCTCCCTCCCTCTTCCCCTCTTCCCCTTACTCCTCCCCTCTCTTTTTCTCTCTCCCCCTCTCTCTCTCTCCCTCTCTCTCTCTCTCTCTCTCTCTCCCTCTCTCTCTCCCTCCCTCCCTCCTCCCCCTCTCTCTCTCTCTCTCTCTCTCCCACCCCCATCAGGCCATGAGTCACCAGCAAACTATTCTGATGAAAACTTTTTTTGGGGGGAAACCTATTAAAGCCTTGCTAATAGTCTCGATGGTGTATTGTCATCCTGTTGAAATACCAGATTTAGAAACCGAGAGTGACATTCGTGACCTGTGGTTGAAGCTATTACTTCCTATCCATATTTCATCTGAATTTCATTGATTTAATGGACCTCAAATGCTGACAGCTCAACAAGGTTAATATATTTTTTTTTATTGTATAGGAAAACAAATTTGAAGAAAGTTTTGTAGATTTCATCCTGTTCTCCTTCTGTTATTATGTTGCAGCTTCTGATGTTATCTCAATTTAGAAGAGCTAAATAATTTTTAGAACTTAAAGATAAAGTTGAGTTCTGGTCATGTGATTGCATTGTGAACGAAAAGATGTGCAATGGATCAGAAACAGTTGATCATGTAGCAATAAAGTATCGGTGTGTACTGCAAGGTTCTGGAGTCATCAAAATCATAATAAATTGGGCCCAGTCTTGGTAAAGTAACAAGCACTGTACACAAATGGTTTCGGGGCCCGACATTTTGATTTCCTTATCTTTCTATGCTCATTACTCAGTCATACATTTTCTACCAAAATTGTTTGGCAAATGACATTGATTTGTAATCTTAAACATTCAGTGTAAGTTTTGTTTGATTCTGTGAGAATTTATTATCTTTTTTTTTTTTAACCAGAACTGAAGTTTATCTTTAAGTTTAGATATAATAAGTTGATGCAAATCTTGCTCTCATCTCATCTCCCAGTAAACACTGATTTCCCCATAATAATGCTAATTAGTCATTTGTTTAATGTTCAGAAAAGTTCCAAAAGTAGCTCACTGCCCCTTAAACTTAGCCATATGAAAAGTAACCACAAAGACTCATCGTCATTGTTACATCGCTTAATAAGGTGATGCTATGGATACAAGCTATATTAAGCTCTCTCTCACATGACCCCATTAACTAGTGTGTAGGTGTGGGACTGTGGGTTGTATTTATTAATTATGAAATGCACAAAACACGTCAGTCAATTAAGAGCACGTTAATAGCATTGCCACTCACGGTAATCCATTGTCGAAAATGTTTTTCTACCGAAAGATCAATGACTCGCTCCTTTCGTTCCCTTTCTTGTGATATGTTTAATTGTTGTAGAGATTGTAGGCGTCATTATGTGGGTAATTCATTCTTCCCTTTTGTTTTTCTTCACATGTACATTAAAGACGTTTTTAAAGCCCCACTGCACTACTTATAGCTACTTGCGCCCTCTATATAGCAAACGATGCCTAATCAATGACGATTGGTTCCCCATGATCCACTTTATCGTATGTTCATTGAGAGCTTATTTGATAAGATAACCACCTGTCAGCGACCATGCAGGGAGGTCTAATCCCTCCTGGCCAAAATTGGATACCACAGTATTTTCGTTTTGTTGCGGTTATTAGATTCTATCGCTAAGGAGACACGATGGCTCGGTGATAGAGTAGTGGTCTTTTAACTGGGACGTCCAACCAAGTCGATACACTAGTGCCCTTCGGTAAGGCAGTAATCCTCATTACCAAGTCCCTCGGAGAGGACTTAAAGCCGTTGGTCCCCCGGTTGCTTTAATACCTAAAAGCATACACACATGCTTTCTTAGCAGTCAGATAAATGAACATAAAAAAAAAACATACCAGATTTCAAAGTGCAGATTTTGCAGAATTATCTTCTTCAGTCTCCCTCTATAACATTTCAAGAAGACACAGGATGTGTGATGTGAACAGGGCTCGAGTAGTCTGCATGTACAGGCTCTATTTCAACACTAAATGCAATGCCATAATTCCATGCACCTACCCTAGTTTGTTAGTCTCTATTTCAGGAGTATTTATAGTACAGAACTTATTGAGTGCAGTAGACTGTGAAGTCTTTTTAGTCTTAAAGTTCAGACACTGTTAGACTTCATACATATCATTGAAAAGGGTCTGTACCTGTTGGGCAAGTCTGGAGGGGCAGGTCTTTGGTAGGGGGAAGGGGGTAAAACAGGGGAACAGATAAAGACAGTAGTTCCCAGGAGCCTGAAATGGGGCCAAGTCCTTGTACCTGACAGTATTTAATTTGAGGGAAATACCCCTACCCCAAAGGAGCTAGTTGTTCTAGGAGTACCCAGGGTAAAGTAAGAATGGGTTGAATCAGAAT
Source organism: Strongylocentrotus purpuratus (assembly GCF_000002235.5). Taxonomy (NCBI): domain Eukaryota; kingdom Metazoa; phylum Echinodermata; class Echinoidea; order Camarodonta; family Strongylocentrotidae; genus Strongylocentrotus; species Strongylocentrotus purpuratus. The sequence goes on from NW_022145598.1 coordinate 16,104,342, forward strand.
TCATGACTCATATCTTTAAGATTATGTTTTCCCCCCTTTTGTTCTGACGAGTGACAGGGTTACAATACATAAAAGAGTGACTGTCTTCAAGTCATCCAATGGGTTTAAAGGTTAGCAGCTATCACAGAAGAAAACAAATTAACATAACTTTTGGGATGTTTACAAGTTTCTGGGGTGTTCATCCAGAGTTTAACTGGAAGATTAATTTTAGCAAAAAGTACACCGGTATATGTTTTATTCAACGTCATTGGGGATGGATAAAGATCATGTATGCGTGTAGCAATTCTACAACACACCTCTGTTATTTTGATGGTAGGACTACTGTAGGTTGTATTAAAAAAAAACAAATGTGTTACAGCATGATGAATAATAGATTATTCGTCATTGGACAAATCAATCATCATATTTCATGAACCTTTATGAGACATTAAAAGGGATGCACTCTCGGTAATTTAGGGATCGTTTGTTAAGCGATTCTCTGGGCTAACCGGTCTTGGGGTGTATTGATGGGACCCCCTGGTGTTCAGTCATCAAGGTAATTGTTTTGATCGGGAGACTTCTAATCGCTCCTAAGATCCCACTTCCTCTTTATGGATGGGTTGAACAGTGTATTATCGGCTGTGTTCACACGGAAACGTCACAGCTTTAGACTTTAATCTTGTAATACCTCAATGTTTAAAACAACAATCCACTGATGATAAAGATTCGCACAGGACTGAAACAATGAGTATTCAGCGTTTCAAACTACAACTGGGCAGGTAGTCGTTGTAACTACAAGCTCGCGTAACCTAGAAGTTTATCGCATCCACACGGGGCACAACTTTGAGTGAAGGAGACTCCCCATGGACGGTAGTTATTGTGCTATTGCTAACTTTAAGATCGCTCTTTTTAAAACTTTGAGTAAACTAAACAGTTTCCTAATGATCAGCATCTCTGCGTGGTCCCGATAACTACAAGATAATCTCAAAGTTTAGAACCTCTACCTAATCTCAAGTTTACGGACTGCCGTGTGAACCTAACTATTGACTCCAAGCCAAGGATTAACATTGACTTTTATTGGCCCTGTTTTGTGATGTTTCAGAGGATGATGTTGTTGTTTTTCAGGCCTGCTTCGGTATACCTTGCCAGGTTTTAGATGAGATATTTTGTCACCGTGTGCCGCCCCTGCATCGATCATTGGGTCGGACATATTGTTTTGTCGTCAGAACCGCCTTCGGATATGTTCTGTTTTTTATCGTTCGTGAGATCAAGGCGGCGAAGAATCGTGAAGTGGAAGGCTTTACTCACGTGAGAGTCACAAGCTGAACTACTTGGAGTACAGTGTTTGTGACCTTTGACCTAAAGTTCATCCTGTTCAATGTCATGACCAAGGAAGTCAAGGATGCCTTTGGATGCCTTCTTTAGACATAGCATCAATTGACGTATGACCTCAATAGACCTTGCAGATTCATTGTTACATGTGCCTTCAGAAATCATTGTGTCACCTGATTATTCCGTATTGCAACTTATGTATTCCGCAGCTTGCTCATACGTTTCCTGAATCATTTTGAAAGATCAGAGACCCTTTTTATTGTTTTGAGAGTTTTTTCACCAAGGGAATCACCAGTGACAAGACCTGGTCAATATGTTTGACCGACTCTATACCTTCATTGACTCCAACCTCGACTATTACAGCTTGTAAGTAGCAATCATGTCCGTTCTGATTCTATGATGGAAACTACATGGGCTGTACATTAGCTCTTTTTTTGTACAATTGCTGAAATATTGTATAAGATATACATGTACTCCCCTCAATGTTACATGTTGCTTTTCACTTGCTACAGTAATCACCTTTTACATTGAATAATTCCCGGAGAATCCAAAATGATATGGTTATAAAGTCAAACCCGATTTAGTGACCACATGTATCGAAATACCATGTGTCTGTAAAGACCACATTTTTCATTTTCCTGGAAAATAGTTTCTCACTGAAACCTGTATTAAAGATGAAGTTGAGTTCTGGTCATGCGATTACATTGTGAAAGAAACGGTGTGGAATTGACTAAAAAGGTTGATCATCTAGCATATAAGAATTTGTGTGTATTGCAAGGTTCTAGAATCATCAAAATGATAAGAAATTTGGCCAAGTCTTGGTAAAGTTACAAACACTGTACACAGAAAGATGTGTATAAGACTACACGAACACGTGACGTAAAAATCCTACCCCCCCCCCCCCCGAGTTTTACGATGTTACTGAAATATTTCGAATATAAAGGCATTTGAAGAGCCATGTTTTTCAGGGAACATTATCTGATGATCTTCCACACTTGCATAATAAGAATTATTACGCTCACAAACTATTTTTCACCTCTTCCCAGAACTGGGAAGAGGTGAAAAATAATTTGTGAGCATTACTCATTCCTATTATGCAAGTGTGGAAGAACATCAGTTAAGACATGTTCCCTGAAAAAGCATGGCTCTTCAAATCCCTTCATATTCTAAATATGCATGTAACATCGTAAAAATCGGGGGGCCGGCTTTTTACGCCACGTGTTCGTGTAGTCCCATATACATCTTTCTGTGCAAGTGTTTGTAACTTTACCAAGACTTGGCCAAATTTCTTATCATTTTGATGATTCCAGAACTTTGCAATACACACAAATTCTTATATGCTAGATGATCAACCTTTTCTGGTCGGTTCCACACCGTTTCTTTCACAATGCAATCGCATGACCAGAACTCAACTTCATCTTTAAAGGAACCTGTACATAAAGACCATCTGCCTATAAAGACTACATGTATGTTTCTTGTCTCCCTTGAGTGGTCTTTATATACAGGTTTCACTGTTTTAGCTTTATGATATTGTTCCTTGATCGCAACTGAGAAAACTTATTTTTTCCTGCAAACTGTTTTTTAAATTCTTCATGTCATTTTTGTTTACCGTTCATATTAGTACTATAGACTACTAGTCCATGTATGGCTTTAGAACAATTTAATGTTTCATTAGTACTGCATTGTCCATTGTTAAATGTGAAGGACACTGGCAAGTATTTAAATCGTCTAATAGCTTTAGCCAAAACATAGTTGAAACTGAAAAGGTTTCAAAGGCAATTCTATTGTTTCGTAAGATGGAAGTTGTAACTTTTAACCATCCATCTATCATAGAATGCCTCTAGCGAAATGACACATCGTAGGCGTGTCGTTTTTTAAGATGCCATCCTTACCGAGGAGTTAGCAAATCTTACATTGTTCAGCCATTGTAAACGATCATGCACTTCTCTCCCCAAGGAATTTTTCAATAATTTTTCTTTAAACCGTTTTGACCTCTTGTTTGAAAAGGGCTCTGCCTAAGATCTGGGGAGTGTTTCACAAAGACTAGGGGTGCGTTTATTGACCAAATTTTTGCCTAGAATCAGGTTTCTCAAACGTCCTTCAGGCTAATTTTGAAGGTGATAAACGCAAAGCCTTTTTTAAACGTCTTTTTAAACGTCTTTAGATATGGGCATATCTAAAGACGCAAAAAGGTGTGTTTTGAATGTGACATACAGCCAGAATCACGATTCTGAGACATGATAAATGCAAAACTGTTTTGAACTCCACATACAAATCGGACCTTCCCCGGCTAATTTCCGGTTCAGCGAAATAGTGCCCACCATGTGCTATGCCCTAGTTGACCTCCGAGCAACTCTCTGCTTCCCGGGTCAAACGGCGCAAAGCACTAGCTGCGCAGAGACAAGGCCTTTATTTTGAATCTTGAAGAGACGATAAACGCGACATCCCAAAAATCACATTCGTATAGTGGGGTTCGATATGTACATATCTAGTGGCAAGACACGATAAACGCACCCTAAGATCGACTTAAGTTGGACTTAAACTATGGCAGGCCATTCAAGCCACTGGTTGCTTTCACCTTTGGTCTCTCAATTACGATCTTTAGATAATATTTTTTCCTTCAATAATGAGCTATCAAAAAAGGTTAATTCTGTAGATTTGTGACAAAGATTTGTACGTCCCTCGAGATTAAACCAAAGCCGGGAATGGTTAGAGGAACTAGTGGCATAAACTGCCTACCTTAGTACAAGTCCAACTTAAGTCGATCTTAGTCTTTGTGAAAGACCCCCTGTTCATCACCGCTTTAACAATTTAGGTATGAAATCACTCCTGTTGAAGATTGTAATAGTAAATTCAAGACTAGTAGGATTGACGTCATTGTGGTGGGATCATAGGGATACAGATTGAAGGGGAATGAGACTCAGGATTCTATCATCAAGCCTCTCTCTTCCTGTAAAGTAGTGCCAACTGTCTAATATTCAGCGGTTTAAATTATTCAAAATTTGATCCAGGATCACACACAGTTCAGAGTTCTTGACTTAGTGGTGTCTGAACTGAGGTCCAACTAAATGACCCTTGGAAAATGATCTGTGAATAGCCAGGGAAAGGCTTATTATAATGAGTTTGCACAATTTTACCGTCCTGACATTTCTCCATTTTTTTAAAAACCTACATTTGATAGTTTCAAAACCTCACCCACCCCCTCCCCTTATTTCATCTTCAATTATTTTGCATGGCTAGAAACTTTGCCTAGTACATGTACATGTTAAAACACACATCCTAACCCAAGAACTATACATGTAGGCTACCTTTTTTTCATTTTTATTTTATTTTAAAGAATTGCAATGTGCAATTTGTACGAAGGGGCTCTTCAGAAGTTGTTCTGATGTTGAATGGACCCCCAATTAGTTAAATGTTAGTATTTGTCTTTACTACTGTTAGTAATAGTTTGCCCTCTAAGAGAGGCACGTGGATGGCATCCTCTGTTTAGCTGTTTAGCTCAGAGGAACCCGTGCACCCTGGTGAAATGACATCACATGCTGATGACTAATCTTGAAGCTGTCTTACCCCAGTTCAGATTGAGGAGGGAATCAAAGTACGATCTGTCATCTGTACACAAAATAGGTATTGTGTTTAGCAAATGCAGCAAGATATTAAAGGTAATACAAAGTTTTGGTAAATTTTGAAAATTGGGTGGATAGTGAATCTTTACAATTTTGAAATATTTGGATGCCCCTGTGGATGTATTATAAGCATTTAAAAAATTAGCCCCTAAAACACTTCTGTTTTCGAGAAAAAGTTAATATAAAATTTTACCGGTGCTCCCGGTAAATTTTGATAAATTTCAAATAGCGCCTATGGCCGTACAATGGTAGCTGCGACCATGAAAATCTCGGACTACGTAGTTGTGATATATAATTTCCAAACGGGAATAGCTAATCAGTCGATTTTAGTCAAGAACCATTGTTTCATATCTAAATTAATATCTTGATCTTGAGAGGGCGCTATACAACATAAAGAGTTTATTATTTATAAATTTTATAACTTTAGACTCGATTTCAACCGCGACAATGATCAATTAATATTGTAGGAACGCATATGCTTCCAATATGTTAATTTGAACCAAATTCATGACCCCATACCAAAACTTTGTAATACCTTTAAAGACACAAAGATTTGGCTATCAATTCATGACATACTCTTTGAAAATCCCAAACCCTTGTGTCTGTCTCTGTCTGTCTGTTTGTCTTCATGTCAGTTTGTCTCTCCTTAACTGTGGTTTGATGTCATTTTCATGCAGTATCCTTACCTTTATTAAAGGGATCCGGTCTCTTTGTCTTAGATCCTTTAGAAATAATCCTTGATTTAGCTCATGCTGCAATGATAATTATAAACCTTTAGGTCAGTCAGGAACTCCATGACTTTTACAGGCCGATCGCCTGTCTGATTATCAAGATATTAATGATTGGAATTACAAATTTTGAAAACCGTTCGCTGAACGGTTTTCATAACACTACAGTCTATTGGGGAAAACGAGTATGATAAAACCGGTCACTTAAAGATTTTTTACTTTTTTGAGGCACTTCTTGATCATTTTGAAGCGCAATTTTTTTTAGGGCTTCAATATTACACCATATCACAGACACTGGTAACATGTAGGACCCTGTATCTCAGATTTAACATTGTTAAACGATCCCTTTAAAGCTGACAGCACTCAATGTCTGTATTCCACTTATTCAAGTTTTTCACAGTTTTCACCATTTTGTTGTATTTGTGATATCTTTGTTCACAACTCCTGTGCCTGCAAAACAAAATATATGAAAGCGCTACCCTGTCAATATCATCTCTGAAAGTCTCCCATCTTTACCTTCCTTTCATTTCTTTAATTGTTGTAAAATTTATGTCATTTTGATATAACTGGAAGTGATGTCTTTTTTTTTTTACTTAAAGGTACTACACCTGTATGTCCCTTTTGCAGCCAACCTCAAATTATGTAGAACTTTGCAGGAATTGTGAATATGTCATGTATGTCCTATCTGTTAAATTTAAACGTTAGCAGTGTCCTCATATTCAAATTATGCAAGGAAACCCGTTTACTTGCTAGACTTCACTGTCAGACACTATTGAGTGACTGACTGGCTCTTTTTCTTCTTTGGTAATAACATACATGAAAAGAGTTGTAAAGGGTACATGAGCATTTGTCTACATCAATAACCCACCTCTTGTGATGGCCAAGATTAAACTGATTGAATCTTTGCGCAGCATAAATGACCATTCGGTACAATTGTCTGAAAATCAAGACTATTACTTTGGGGCTCTATAGCCCTAAAGTCGATTTGACAACTAATAGTCTTTATTTTCCCACTTGAAGACATTTTCAAACCCCACCTTTTTTAGGGAAGTTCTAAATTAGTATTATCTTTCAAATGCAGTTGGAATTTAACTTTTTCATTTTTTGGCCTGCAAATGGGACATAGTACCTTTAATATGATCCTCATTAAGCCACATTTCCATAATGTTCTTATCCTATGTGCTCTTTGTCTTCTTGAAGGTCTTCCAAAAATCTTTCTATTTATACCCTTGTCAAAGCTGTCAACTTGAAACATTTTTTACTATATTTAGTACATTTTTCTTGTAATATAACAGCTCCTTCTCCGTTCTCTGTTGTTGTACTCTCTTTGACTTAATTTTTTATCATTTTTGTCCATGTTACCCTCCCTTTATATCCGTCTTCCTCGAGTATAATTGCATACCGGTATAATCACTCTTGGGTGCCCCTTCTCTCCACCTGCAACTTCCTGGTTCCCCTACCTTAGGCCTGTCATCATCAGCTCGAGATTGCCAAATATCCCGCTATTTGAACTATCACGATCGCAAATTATCCAGTTAATTTGCGTCTTCATCAGCCCTAAGTTATATTTAGCGGGATATTTGGTTGAGATAATCATCCTAAGATATCTTGGGCTAGTTTGCAGAACATCCTGCTTTTTGATAAAATATCCCTCCGAAGACTTGCACTATGCGCGAACGCTGAACAAAATATCTCAAGCTAATTTCTCGAGTTTGAGTTTCAAGTTTCGAGGTCAAGTCTCGAGCTGATGAAGTCGCGATTTGTAACTTCTGGATTATTTTCCAAATCAGAAATAACGGGCTATTTTTGGGAATCTCAAGCTGATGAAAACAGGCCTCTTTTGGTTTTTTCCCATCCACCTTCTCTCCCCATCATTCAAACCCAACATTGACAGAGTTTAAGGGGCAGGCAGATAGTGTGTACTGAAGGCCAGACCAGGATTCAGTCACGTCATGATCAGGGTTCATGCTACCGGTCCATCGCTCTCCATTTCACCTCCAGCCAGCACGCTCTTGTCTGAGTCAGTCATGCCTCGTACAGCCTGCCGGTGATCCCCTATCAGAGGCGTTACGTACAATGCTTCTCTCCGTCAGCTTTGTTTCGTTGTACCTTTAATACTGGACAGATAGGAGCAATGCAAAGTACTGTCTGTGTCTGTGAACAATCGATATCGCAGTAAATCGGAAAAGCCACCCTCTGGTTTTTAACCGCCTGTGTTCACCTGGATTAAACAAATACATGGGCTGAGTATTAAACATCAGGATGTGACATTGATTTCCTGTATAATGTACCTGTGCTGCTTTGTTGATTAATTTCTTCTTCTGTGAAAGCAATCTTTGAGGTTCCTGTCTGTATGTTTGGCAGAACATCGGCACTTATTGAAAGGAGGACATGGAAATGTAGATGAGAATGCTACATGATTAATTGTTGACTAAAACAATTTTTAGTAGCCTACTTCTGTACCTCTTATCTCATCAGTTGTTACATAGATATATTCAAGACAAGGGCAGCTCAGGGGGTGATCGGCTCTTGCCCTCTTCACTCTATTCAACTCATGTTTATTTCACTTTGTTGATACTCTGGAAAAATCTACAACGCTTTTTTGAAATTTTGATAATGTCCTCATCAGTGTCCTGCATATTTAGTGTGGACTAACTAGAACAAATGCCTAAATTGATCTGGATTGCCTGTTTTTATAGTTTTTTTTAGAATCCTTTGAAGAGCTTCCTTCGGACTGGGACTTTTGTTGATACTTTCCCTAAGCTTCGAAGATCTGTACAAGAATTTGTGAAGAGAAAGCAACTGATTATATTAATTATTATATTAAACTTGAGTCAACAATTCCAGTGTACCTACATGTATACAGTGTACACATGCACATGTACTGGAAGTCTGATGAGAATTTATGGATTTACACTAGTTTTAATAATGAAGAAAGTATGATGCCTTTGAATCCTTGTTGACATTGCACTTGGATCAATGCCTGCGTTGCAATGCATGTTCATGTACAGTATCCAAACATGTGCGGCAAATGCTTCCTACCTAGTTATATGATTCATACACATGGACATGATAAACATTCTGATACTGATTAAACTCCTCTGCAAGAGCCAAAAACATGCATCCGTTACAATTTCTCATTTTGAATGAGAGGACTTCAGCCCTATAAGATTGTGGGGGAACTAATGTACATATAGTGATCGCTGTGCTACTATGTAATTGCCCTGGGCATGGTGTCATCAAGATGATTTGATTTGATTTCTTGATAATGGATGGAACCAGATATTCTCTTTTGATCAATTCCCTGTATGTGAATAATAAAGCCATCGAAACTCATCAAGGACCATGCCGGAAAGACACGTTTATGATTACGTAACTTTAACACGTGTCGACAGAATCGGTATGAAGAAGGAACGCTTGCACAAAAAGTGGCATTACTTTATCAATTGCTTCTTACATTGTCTCACCTACAGCCGGCTCCCGTCAACAGAGGGCAGCAATGAAGTCACCGTCAGTGGACGCAAGAAACTGCCCACCATCAAATCAGGTATGTCCAGTCAATTTTACATCCAACTTTAAGGTTTAAGATTTTAATCACAAAATGTCTTCTTTTGTTCATGATTTCCTTTTCCTTATTAAACCTAGTACTTAATTCTGTCATTCCCATAGGTCGAGTACAGGAACCCTCGGGTTCCCATAATGCAATGGGTTGAGTCAGGAACTCGTTCATTGCAAGAAATCTAAAAAGTAAAGACATTTGTAGGAAGGATGGTTTGCAATTATCACCCTAGCTGAACCACAAGCAATTGTTTTTAACTGGATGTCTCAAACTGTAAAAACAATCTTTAGCTATTATGCTGTCTATTAAAGTCACAGTTGTAAGTCAATTGGAATTTCATTATTCTACCTGTATGAACAATATTCTAAACCAGTCTGAAACTTCAGCTTTTATACATGTATGTTAAACGTTGCATTATGCATTAGATCCACATTTGGATCCTACTCAGTCCCATCCTGAAAGTAGAAGTTCAATTATCTTTATGTGACAGTGTTGGAGGATTGTTTAACCCGACTGCCAAAAAAGCATGTTTATTCTTGTAAGTAAGCAACCATGGGGACCGACGGCTTTAAGTCCTCTCTGAGGTACTTGGTAATGAGGATTAAAGCCTTACCAAAGGACACAAGACCACTGCTCTACCACTGAGCCTTGGCGCCTCCTCTAAACATGTACAACTACCAAAGTTAAGAGAAGATTGAGAGAAAATGTAGGAGGCAAATCAACGATGCAACCTTTTAAAGAGAGGAAGAATGATATAGATCCAGGGATGGTCAGTAGAGATGAGTGAAGAGTATCCTTTCCAGTATCAACCATCAGATGACAGGACATGGTCATGGTCAACCTAGCCAAGTGGGGAGAATGGGGCAGCTTAAAGGGAAATCCAAACTCAAATTTTCATTCCACAGAAATTAGAAAAGGAGCCCTCATGAAAAAGAGCCATCTGTAGAGAAGCGTTGTAAAGTAAGAATGGGTGATGTCTTAGACTTTTGATGAGATTAAGCTGTTGAATACTGATCCAGTGGGTTATAATCTGATTTAGACTAGGAAGGGGAGAGAAAAAGAAGTGGAAATGTAGGATGATGATAGTGTTACGATACTTTCCATTGGTAACACCATCAGTGTTATCACATTCAAGGGTAGGATGCTGGTCATGTCTGTTCTTATGTTTGAAGAAGATCTCAATCTTAATCACTGTTCCTGTATCATCTTCTTGGAGTTGTTGAGGTTTTTTTAGAGTGGACTGAAAGGCCAATCTAAGCTCCAGAATATCAGCAGGATATGGTCCAAGGGTTTGGAGGAGGCTGAAAGGCCAATCTGAGACCCTGTAATATCTGCAGGGGGGGGGGGGGTGGTTATTTCACTTGAAGCCCCTTTGTATCTAGGAGGTGAGCGTTGTCCTTGATACGACAAAGGATAAAGGGTAGCTTTCCAGGGTTCCTTAGGGGGGCACAGAGATGGTAGGATAAGGCCTGTCCTCGTCAGCTCGAGATTGCAAAAATATCCCACTATTTGAACTATCCTGATCGCAAATTATCCAGTTAATATGCGGCTTCATCAGCCCGGAGTTGCAATTAGCGGGATATTTGGTTGAAATAATCATCCCAAGATATCTTGGGCTAGTTTGCAAAATATCCCACTAGTTGTCCAGTGCGTCTTCACCAGTCCAAAGACTCGCACTTTGCGCGAATTGCTGAGCAAAATATCTCGGGCTAATTTTTTCGAGGCCAAGTTTCAAGGACCAAGGTCAAATCTCGAGCTGATGAAAACGCGATTTGCAACTTCCGGATTATTTCCCAATTAGAAATAGCGGGCTGTTTGGCAATCTCTAGCTGATGAAGACAGGCCTAGAGAGATGGTAGGATAGAGATACGAGAGCCATGTAGAGAGATTTATGTTGCTCTCTTCCTTCAGTGACCATGATTCACATCCATGCGAGTAAAACAAAATAAGGCCGCCCCCCGCCCCATCCCATCCCTTACCCTCACGTCTTGTAAAGAGTTGCGATGGATCCAAGACAATCACAAGTCCTGCAATTAATCGCAAGTTTGCGGTCCCCTATTGCTTATGTATTTAGCTGCGAGCTTATAAGACGGGGCTCAGGTCCATCTTAAGAACAATATATCAGTCACATGGTCATTCATTCAACCCTTCACCACCTTCTGACCCGTCCCCCTTCTGACCCGTCCCCCTTATTTTTACATTACTCTATTGGCTATGCTGTGAATTGATTGGTGTGGAAAAATTACAAACAGACATACATGAAGCTTCAAACTGACACAGAAATGTAGATACCGTATTCAGTCACTGAAAGATCCAGCTTCCTGCCACTTTCCCTTTTCCCGGCTTTTTCTTGAATCAACCTTTGTATTCCCAGGTAAGTGATAGGGGCCCTGCTTCATAAAAATTGTTATCAATAAAAAATGATGGAATTGAAATTCTATAACAAATTTGCTCTCAGCCAATCAAAGGCAATGATTTCAGTAGCTTATAACACTTACTGTTATCGTAATTTGCTATTGATATCAAGTTTTATGAAACAAGGCCCTGAAGTGCTTACAAACATTTGATACACATGTATACATTGTGCTGAGAAATCATTCACTCTGTAATGATCATTATTTAACCAATTTTTTTAACCCCCTTTCTCTTCTCCCATCATCATCAGGTGGTCTGTCTGATGACTATGCCGAGATCGTCGACGATGACGACTATGCCATGCCGGCGGCTAAGGACTACGAGATATCAAGAGAGCTGGTCACTCTCGTTGAGACCATTGGTCAGGGCCAGTTTGGAGATGTCCACAAGGGCATTTATATAGACCAGGTAGGAGGGTAGTTCTAAGAGTTTTGTGTTTGCATGTGTGTGTGTAATTGGGTTTTTACATATCAATCAGATATGATTATTTCCGTCTTGGGACCGACCTCTAACGTCACCATACAAAAAGATGTGACTTAGTTTCGAACCAGGGTAAGCCTGAGCTTTCGAAGAACAAGAAATCCAGAGTTTTGGGAGCGTAAAGAAGTGGATGAAATTTGTATGTTTATTTGCTTCTGAGTGATGGAAGGGAATAAGCTCATGTTGTTTCATAATGACTTTCTGGCTCAGTGCAGAAGATAATTTACCTCTCTACATATCACATTTCTGTACATAACATCTACATGTATCTTTTATCCGTGTTGGCTCATTTGTCATTTGAATACAAATTTAACATCAAAATTTGATGACAAATGCATGGTTTCAGTATACAGCAGATGCTATCTCTTCCCTACCACTGCAAACGATACTCATGCACATAATACATATACAGGGTGACGTGTTCCAATATTGCAGTATAGGGTTCCATGGAAGTGAGGTATCGGATTCTCAAGGGATTACTGTAATTAATCCAAATAGGAAACAGTAGATACAGGAGATTATCCGAAGCCAAGACTGCTAATGAATTGAGTTGGATTAGCCTACAGCCCATTTATGTGCTGATCATTCATTATTCCAAATTGCTCACTGTTTCAGAAGCATGTGATGCAAAAAGAAAAATATTAAAGATAAAGGTGAGTTCTGGTAAAAAAAAGAAAATGAATTCTCACAGAATCAAACAAAACTTACACTGAATGTTCAAGAGTACAAGTAAATGTCATTTGCCAAACAATTTTGCATAGAATGAGCATAGAAAGATTAGGAAATCAAGGTAAGTAACCCCGACACCATTTGTGTAGTCCCATATACATCTTTCTATGTACAGTTCTTTTTACTTTATAAAGACTGGGCTAAATTTATTGTGATTTTGATGACTCCAGAACTTTGCAGTACACACCAATACTTACATGCTACATGATCAACTTTTTCTGATCCATTCCACACCTTTTCTTTCACAATGCAATCGCATGACCAGAACTCAACTTTATCTTTAATATGTACATGTCTCTACAGAAATGTAGGTCTATTGATAATTCTATTTTACTCTCACTTGGCCAAGAAGTTGGATACGATTCTCTTCAAATTCATTTCACTCAGCATAATATCAGCAAAAGTAAAAAAACACTTATGCAACCAAGAGATGGATGTAATGAGGAGTAAAGTTAACAAATAACTACTTTTATAGGAGGTTCATGTAGCTGATATTTGTGTTACAAGCTTGTTCAATTTTTCTTCTCTTTTCTGCTTGATAATCAATTGTAAAATTTTGCAACTAGTTTGTTTCTTTGTGGTCATAAAACCTTTGTGTTAACAACAAATTTTGAATAGGTACATATTAAATACCTGTATATTATGATTTTCTTAAAAATTCACTAACTTTATCTAAAAAAGAAGAAGCCATGCTTTAAGAAATAGGGGAGAATTAATTCATATTTTAAATCCAAAATTCCCCATGCTATTTTTGTTGTTGGAAATGCAATGTTAGTTGCAAAACAACTGGCAAACTTTTTTTAGTGGGTTAATACGATTAAGAAGTTACAGCACTTTTGGGTATTGCCCAATTCTTTTGGCCTCATTTTCTGCATCCAGTGAAATAATAATCAGTCGCTGTTTTGTCACTAAGCGAAAACTCACCTATAGATTCAGACAGATAGTTCTTGCCAAGTTTTGGACTCCTGTTGCAATTTGTCAAATAAGACAAACAGGAACTGGGGTGTGTTATCTTAGAAAAGAACTTTTGGATGATGTTACGCATCTCCCTGGGTAGGAGGTTGTTGCTTGTATGTCAATTGTTATTATTCCTAAAGACAGGCCATTTTGATAGAGAGAAACATCCTTGTATTTACTCTATCTTTGATACCTAGTTTACACTAAGCGCTTTGGAAATTATGTGAAAGACATCATTTTAGCATACTTTGTAACACTCCTTTAAAAGCCCTCAAGCCCTTTTCATTGCTATTCACTACACCAGTTTACAGTTGTATCAGTGCGCATGCGCAGACATGGGCGCCATTTTAAATGGCGAGTAAACAAAGCCAATAACCCAAGGTCAGTGGTATTTATGCGTAAATTAAGATTGCGCCCATGCAAATGATGATATGCGCGCACAACGCAGCGCGCAGGCAGTGATATCATCATAATTTGCATGGGCGCAATCTTAATTTACGCATAAATACATCATTGGCTTTGTTTACTCGCCAATTAAAATGGCGCACACAACTGTAAACTGGTGTATTAAATTTAATTCAGTGAGAGGTTAATGGTCAAATGATGATGATTTTCGAAAAAGAATACATATATAATGAGAAGCTTGTATTCTTGAAATTGAAAATGAATCCATGAATTATGGCATGTAAAAGTGTTTGTTCGAATATACTAGGATAGGATATTTTCCCCATACAATCAAATTTGTGATTTTCTTTGCACAGTGTAACTTGGTGCCACTGTAAAGGATAAATCCACTGAAAACAACAAACTTAGGACAAACACAAATTTGATACAAAGTCTTCTTGTCAAAATGTCAAGAATATCCTTTATTTTTATTTTTGTTGTTGACTGAAAGGACTACCCTGTCAAATAAAAAATGAAAATAAAAAACAAATTCTTGTCATTATCTCAACATTTTCCCCAAATATAATTCTTATCTTGATTAAAGTGTCAGGTTTCCTCAATTATAAACGGTAGTTCATTATTTAGAAATCTGACGTTGATCGCCCCTGCTACTTGTCAGCTTCCAAACATGTCATCCATTTATTTTTCATCGTTTCTGTTTTTCCCCCGTGACAGGAAGCAATTACTTTTGCAAAATGACAAAAGATTCCACCAACATAAAGCCTCTCTCCTTTGTCCTCTTACTCTGCCAGAATCTGTTGTCAACTTTGTTTTAGAAAATGTTCTAATTTTTTGTAATTTTTTGATATTCACACATTATTTTGACTGTTCATTTATTTATGAATTTGTTAAAGAATAATTTTCTGTCCAACTTAATATTCATTATGGATAGAATTCTTTGCGTAATTTCCTAGATTTTCCTTTTTTTAAATGTACAGGTATTCCCCCCCCCCTACACACAATCATAAACACACACGCACACCCCCCCCCCCCCCCCCCCGGCATGTACACACTCTCCCTCTCTCTCTCCCTCTCTTTGCCTGTCTCTGTATCGTATGTCGGTCGTTCTGTGTATCTATCCCTCTTTATATATGAATATATCAGTCTCTTTCTTGTCTCCCTTTCTCTATCTATCCTTATGCCCAACCATCATTCTCTCTTTCCCCTCTCCCCCTCTTTCTCTCTGTCTCTCTGTCTCTCTCTCTCTACCTCTCTCTCTGTCTCTCAATTCCTCACATGAGCATATGCTTGTATTGCGTACTTGAACTAAATATAAACCTGTCAGTGTTCGTCAGTATGATGAGAGGAAATGAGTGAATTATATATACCACATCACCCTCCTTGTGTCAAACACGCAAATAATGAAAAGGTAAAAAAAGGTGTCTGTACTTGCTTGACTAATTAGTCAAATTAACCCCCAGAGTGAATGTTAATTAGAAAGAAGTTTATAGCACAAAGGTATTGATGCTATGTGAGTGATTGTAATGGGATACTTGATTAATGAGACAAATATGACTTTTGATTGTTCATTTGCTTGTAACTGATAGATGATATAAACAATCACAAGCACCAATAAAATACTTAGACATTTACAGTTTCGGTTTTCAGCTTTACTTTATTTTATCGATCACATTTACATTCCTGATAGAAATCGTGAGCAATAAACAATGAGAATGAACAAGGATACATTTACGGTAATGATATCAAGCCATCAAAGTAATAATAGAGTTGAAATAAAATACGGAGATAGAAATACAAATGTACAATTGCATGGTATTTAAACTCAAATTAGACAAATATATTGGCAGTGAAATATGAGTTAATATAGTAAAAAGCTAGGCTTGTAAATTGTAGATTCCCTTATAAATAAGAGCAGTGTCTTGTGCAGTTAACACTCCATTATTAGAATTCAAATTTAGAAAATGTCAGTGTATCCAAATGATGGAATAGATTTATGAGCTTATGTTCCTCATTCATTCCTATTTTGATTATTCACTTGCAGGATGAGAAAGCGGCGGTTGCTTTTAATTCTCCACATTCTATCATGTAACTTTTACTCTACAAAAGATTACCAGTGATGTTTACCAATGTATCTACATGTATGTATCTGTTTTTTAATTTTGAATTCCTATTATTTACCTGTAGGATTAGAAAATCAAGAAAATAGACATTGCTTTTCATTCTATATGTTAATTATACAACTTTTATTCATCACTATTTTTACCACTCTTTTTGTTTCCTTCTTGATTCGTAACTCTCAGGATGAGAAGGTCGAGGTTGCTGTTAAGACGTGTAAAGTCGAGAGCACTCAAGCACTTGGAGAGAGATTCCTAGAAGAAGCATGTAAGTTTATTTTCTTTGTTTTACTTTGTTCATGCTTGTAAGTAAGCAACCAAGGAAGTATGGCTTCAAGTCCTCTCCGAGGGACTTGGTTATGATGGTTAAATCCTTATTAGAGCAAAAACACATTGACTGGGTTTTGAACCCGGGACCTCCGGTTACGAGACCACTGCTCTACCATTGAGCCATCGTGCCTCCTCTAAACATCCTACTATCAACGTTGAGAGAAGATTGAGAGATTTTATGTGCAAATCAATGATGCAACCTTTAAAAAAGTACTAGTTTGGCTAGGAGGGATTAGATCACCCAGCAAGGTCACTGACAGGAGGCTATCTCATTAACTCAGCTCTCAATTAACATAAGAAAAAGATGATCATGGGGGACCAATGGTCACCGATTAGGCATCGTCTTCTATATAGAGGGAGCAAGTAGCTACAAGTAGTATAGTGGGGCTTTAAAGGGAGGAACGGTGATATAGATCAAGGGATGGTCAGTAGAGCTGAGAGAGGGGTATCCTTTTTCAGTAGATGGCAGGACATGGCCATGGTCAACCTGGCCAAATGGGGAGAATGGGGCAGCTTAAAGGGAAATCCTACCTTGATGGCAAATTACTTTAGAGGAAAGCTGAAAAATCAGGGAAGTAGACAGGTGAAAGTTTGAAGGAAATCAGACCCCCAAAATGTGAAAGGTATGAATTTTGAAAGTTGTAATCACTATTTTAGGTATAGACTCTTCAAATTGGCTGAATCTGTCATGTCTCTCACAGTCTCTGTGATGCAATGGTGGACAATGTTCCCATTTGTTCCAAAGATCTCAATTTTTGGTCTAGTACGCATTGTATTCCTGGAATTTTCTGCTCTAACCGCTTCCTGCAATTCATGTTCCAATTCTGTCTTTTTAAAATACTTTTTACTTTTTCACCCTCTTTCCAACAAACATATTTTAAAGACTTGCGATGTTGAGTCACTCCCACTATAAATCACAGGTGTTGGACCAGTTGGTGAGCATCTTTGGACAGCCATACATAGCCAAAGGTTATGTTGGGGTTTAAAAAAGGGTATCTAGACCAGCATGCACCTTGAAATTCCTAACAGACACCTGTCTACTCGGCTAAAAGGATATAAAAGTATATACAGTTAAACAACTAAATTATTCATACCCTTTAAGTTTTGTAATGATTATTAAAGTATGCAAAAAAATGAAGATGGCAAAGTATGTTATTGTATACCAACCCAGATGGTCGGGAGACTGCATCAGTCTCCCGACTGTTTTAACATGGAATTTTGGCACAATAAACCGAAATGAATGAATGAATGTTATATTACATTTTCCACTGTGCTTGTCTAAGAAGCAATTCCTTTTTAATACCATCTTTTATCTTGTGTCTTTTAAAAATTATTTCCAGATATAATGAAGCAATTTGACCATCCTCACATCATCAAGTTAATAGGAGTATGCACTGATCCACCTATATGGATTGTCATGGAGCTAGCCCCATTTGGAGAGGTAAGAATTGTCAAGAATTGTCGAGAAATGTCGAGTTAAAGCCCCTCTGAAGTGTTGGGAGCCCACAAATTTGACGACAAAATTTCACTTAAATCATAATATGAAAGAGGATGTCATCGTGGTCGAATATTGATGAAAGAATATAAAAATTCAGGTTTTCTGCGTACATTACAACAGAAAACCCATATTACATGTATGTATTCTTTTATCAATATTTGTCTTCAAACACATTTGGTGGGGGGGGGGGAATCTTTGCAGAAATGTGTCTTAAATGACATCCTCTTTCACATTATGATATAATTTCAGGGAAATTTTGCCATCAAATTTTTGGCAAATTTGGGGCTCCCAACACTTAAAAGGGGCTTTAACAAAACTTGAGATAACTTGGGCTAGACACTGTGTGTTAAACCAAATCAAGTTGTATCCAATAGGTTTATAGGAGTGCACGTACAGTCATGCACATGCATGCACTGATCCATTAGGAGAGGTAACCAGGGTATCCTTTCACAAGACCGTCCTAAGTACAAGTTCACCGACATCCCATTGAACCATGCGATCAATTTAATATACACGTTTCATCGGGTTGTCACGGTATCGGTAAACGGTGCCCAGTTGCATAACCTGGGCGGGAAAAATCTCGTCTAGTATCCATGGTTGATCATTTCAAGGTACATCTTTTCAAGTCAGGCCTCTAAACCAATCTTTTTATGGGTCCATGACTATAAGCCGGTTCGTAAATAGCTTTGGAACGCATGACCCCCAAATATCCAAAGATCTTTTACACTATGGATACGTCCCACTTGTGCATTTTATAGAATAATCACTGTAAAGTGATGGAGGTGCTTTATGAATACCGTTTGTTTGCCCTCTTGAGAAGAATACCGGTACTTCCACCTGTGTATCAGATAAATGTACTGTCAGTACATAAATGAATACTAGTTACATAACTTTCATGAGCACGATACAAGTATTTGTCTCAATGGTTTTACAATTTGGGTCCGAATGACCTTTATCTGCACATGCGCAAATCCTAATTACGAACTCACTTATTGAAGGAGCGGGGGCCTTTATGTTTAAAACAGATAAATGGCGCCATACAAGCGCTGTGGATCATCACCTGTAATTTCTCACACAATCAGAAATCTTTTTCTTATCCATTTCCAGATGAGTATGTTTTTCATACATACATATTGTTTATCCTTGGATTTGTTACTCTCTTATTTGTCCTTATGCTATATTTTTACCAGCCTTCTGAGTGCATCAGTTGGTTGGGTGGAGGAACCTATACGGTTACAGTGATTAAGTTTGCTCTCTTCTTCCCTGGCCGCCATCTTTTGCACTCAGAATATTGCTACAAAAATGTGTATTTGTATAAGTTTTGTCTTTCTAGTTTTGTCTTCACCATGATTGTAGTGGTTTAATGTTATATTTCTTGAAAGTGCCAAATAGATAATAAATAAATAAATAATTCTCCTTTAAAATGTATTCATCCCTCTCTTGCAGATGAGGATGTTTTTACAGGCGCACAAAGATGAGTTGACGTTAGCTTCACTGATCTTGTATGCTTACCAGCTCAGCATGGCTCTCTCTTATCTAGAGAGCAAGAAGTTTGTCCACAGGTAAGCCGTTAGAACAGAATTTCACCAAATGGAACATTAGGCCTAAAAAAAAGAAGATGTTGTATTGCCCTTTGCGACGAACCCAAAAATCTTGAACTCTACAGTCGGCTTTAAAACAAAGTTTTTTTTAGAAAAAAAATGTATTCAAAGCATTTAGAAATGAGAAATATCAGCCTAAGAGGGAGTGAAATAAAGTTTAAAAAAAATCTTTTCTGACTGACCGACCCATGTTTTGGCACCTAAAGGGCAATACAACATCTTTTTTTAAAGGCCTTAGAGGGAGGTCCACACTGGTATTAATTTGCCCTAAAGAAAATTTCTATTCATACATGTACATGCGCCCTAAGTATAATTGTTGCAATATGTTTTTATACAACCCCTGTATGAAGCAAATCTATTCTGTCATCAATATCTAAGAAAATGGCAGTTAATGACATTTTATGTTCAGAGCAAGTGGGAGGGGAACTTGTAATATACGTCACAGAGTTGCCAATTTGTGTTTGATTGATCGCAACTTCAAAAACTCATAACTTTCTTACTTTTAATCGGATATTGGTCAAACTTTCACTAATTTCTTTCCCTCAATTTTCTGCCTCGATTAAATCCAACTTAAAATCAGGGTGGTCTTCCCCTTTGAGTTACTGAGGACATATTAGCTAAATTAGCCTCACTGATCATATATGATTAGTATGCCTCTGTCATATTTAGAAATCAAGAAATTTGCACAGGAGTTTAAAATAGTAATTAACAATTTAATTCAATCATAAATGTTTTGTGATTTGATTTTAAAAAGCCATGTTTGATATTTGCAATCTTCACAAAACATGTACTATTCCATTTGTTTTACAAGAACGTCTTAAAGCCCCACTGTCCTACTTGTAGCTACTTGCTCCCTCTATACAGAAAACTTCCCCAATCGGTGCCTGTTGGTCCCCCATGATCCTCTTTTTCTTACGTTAGTTGAGAGCTGAGTTAATGAGATAGCCACCTTCAGTGACCTCGCTGTGTGATCTAATCCCTTCTGGCCCAGTAGTATTGACGGTCTTTAAGAATAGTATATCACATTTATATTTTACTCTTTATATCTATGTATGTACATGTACTTGTATTTCCATGATATTCAGCTCTTGAGCTGCGATATGGTTTTTTTAAAAAAAATACCGTTTCAATTCAATACCATGTTTGAATTCAAGATTGCCTCTTTGAAGTTTAACTCTGAATGTGATATAAACCAGCACAGGAATCAGATTTTAATAATAATTATTCTGACCTTATTTGTCTGATTTCTTCGCTTTTTCAGAGATATCGCAGCAAGGAATCTCTTGGTAGTGGCTAAGGACAATGTCAAACTGGGTGATTTTGGTCTCTCAAGATTACTCCATGATCACTCATACTACAAAGGTGATTACTATTACAGGGGGGTGTTTCACAAAGACTAAGATCAACTTTAAGTTGGACTTAACTATGGCAGGCTGTTCATGTCACTGTTTGCTCTCACCATTTACTGGCATTTGTCTCTCAAGGGACGTACAAATCATGTTCACAAATCTACAGAATTTACCTACCGTGTATGTGGATAGTTCATTATTGCAGGAAAAAATATCATCTAAAGATCATAATTGAGAGACCAATGGTGAGAGAAATCAGTGGCATGAACAGCCTGCCATGTAGTTAAGTCCAACTTAAAGTCGATCTTAGTCTTTGTGAAACAACCCCCTGGTCCTTCACTGTTTCATAGAACAAGAATAATGATATTACATGTTACAATTAATTATAATTCATAAATTTAGCTATTCATATAAAGTTCTGCACAAGCATATATTGTCATTTACATGGGCATATTTGTAGAGTAAAAATATATCTATAGGCATATCATACAATTTACAAATAATGACAAATTGTGTGCTGGTTTGAAACTGATACATGGGCAATAATGTACATGTATGTCAAGATCTTTTGAGATTGTTATTATTGATATGCAATTTTTTTTTGAAAAAGCAGTAAGTTCCACCACAAATGTACATCGTTCTGAATGCACTATATCAGAATGAGAAACAAGAAGGGGGGGAGGGGGGGGGGGGGGTGATCTCAGGAATGAGACTTGATTGGCAAGACATTGATGTAAATTTGCCACACTCGACCCAGGTGATGTAAAGGGGTACCTGGCAGGAATTAATTCTTTGAAATGCTAGAGCGTCGCAATGGCAGCACAGCTAAAGCCAGGGTAATAATTTCCAAGTTTGGAAGCGCTTAGTGATTGTAATAAGTGCTATATAAAATTGAGTATTATTAGTAGTAGTAGTATTATTATTTTATATTACTTCATGGAATAACTGATTTCATACATTGCCTTGTATCTCTCTTTAGATTCCTATTGTTGACACAAGATTCATGACCTTTTTTTATTTTGTCCTTTAGCTTCCAAAGGCAAGCTACCCATCAAGTGGATGGCCCCGGAATCTATCAACTTCAGACGATTCACATCTGCCAGTGACGTCTGGATGTTTGGTGAGTTAACCCTGTCAAGGTCATGAAAAGAGATCTTGGTTGAAAGAGAAGCTTTTAGATTCTTGTAGAAATCATGTGCTGAGATCTAAGAGGGCCTTTAACTCGAGACATATAGATGAACCTGTATAAAGCTACCTCTCACAAAAACAAAAGTAACTCTTGGAGATTGTGCTTTCAGTAGAGCCGCTCCAAAGCTTTGGAATAACCTACCACTAACCTCATCCGTTGCTTTCTTCAAAGTTTTGATGAAGATGCACTTGTTTTCAGAAGCTTTTGAAAAGTTTTTATTTTTTGTCTGTAAAGTACAGTGTAGCACTGTTACAAGTTTTTTCCTTCTTCATCACAGCACAGTAGAGTATATTTATACAGTAGCTGTGCTATATAAATTGATCTAATTATTATTATTGTTATTATTAATTACATAATACCCTTCTGGCTCTCAATAGATGAAATGTTAGATTACTTAACAGAAGATGCATCAATGTTTAAGCCAAGGGCACCGGCATGCCGACATGTTTTAGAATTGAGTTCTCCTGTACCCTTCATCATCATCATCGTTTATTGAAGTCAGCATTTTCCTTTTATGAGGAGTTACTTACTTTCGTGCCATCAGTTATGACACTCTCTCCAGGTACATTGTCCTGCATTTTGCCATAGATGGCGCTATTGAGGTAATGATAAGGGGAAACTTTAATGTCAACTTGTGATAGAAAACTCAGGGATCAAATGATACAGTGTAACCAGGAAAGCTGTCCTGCTTTTCATTAAGAGAGGGAGCTGTTCATGTATGCCAGTAGCATAATGTAGAGTGGGATAAAATGATGTTAATTTAATACTGATGACATCAGAACAATTTTATATAAAGTGTTGATATACATATAGGTACATGTAACAGGAAGTTACAATGTGCATGTAAAACAGTGCTTCTGATTTGAAAATACTTTAGAATTGCAATGTACAGTGGATTCAAATATTCAATTTCAAATTTGGAAACACAAATTTTCGATTTTGACCTGTATGTAAATTCTATCTCCATTGTTTGACATGCTCTTCAAGTTCAATTTCAATAACAATTTTAATTCAAATTCAAATTTAATTCAAATTATTTTTTAATTCAATTTCAATTTCAATTCAATTCATGTTTGATTCACAGGTGTTTGTATGTGGGAGATCCTCATGTACGGGGTCAAGCCCTTCCAGGGGGTCAAGAACAACGAGGTCATAGGTCGTATTGAGAACGGCGAGAGGTTACCCATGCCGGCTGCCTGCCCTCCGACGTTGTACAGCGTGATGACACTGTGCTGGTCGTACGAACCTTCCAAGAGGCCTAACTTCAAAGACCTCAAGACAAGATTAAAGTAAGTCACATATTAACTAAATATATTTCATGCTTTATTTCCATGTAAGTTTCCATTTATATTGTCCAGTTGGCGCCCATTTATGTTACCATGTAAGTAAAATTGTTTATGTGTTAGACAACAACTGTACTGTTTTGTGTTTGTGTGTATAAGTCATTTGTATGTTGTAAATAATTTGGAGTTTCATGGGAGAGATTATCTAAGAAAGAATTTGCTGCAACTTTTGGATCCATATTCACTAATTCAATTAAACTCGACCCGGGGTCTAGAATCAGGTTTAACAAAAGAAAATTTAGACTTCCTTTCCGAATTGAAAAAAATCTTAAGCCTAGCGTCGGGTTTAAATTTTTGGAGATAATGACGTTAGTGTGGTTGATTGCCTTCATGATATATGTCAGATATCTTTCTCGTTTGTTTGCTATCATTGTTTCTTGCATGTTTCTTCAACTACATGCAATCCTTTTGCTTTTTTTTTTGTACCTTCTATTAGAAGAGCTAATGAATTTAGTTTCATTGTTGATGGAATACAGGTTGATGATATCACCCTCTTCGCTATGTAAGATATAGACCAAATGGATTCCACGTATGCATCATTTGGCATTTTACACACCTATTCATTTATGAGTCATAAGGGTTGTTAACATATCAACAATACACAGTAACAGGAGAGTGGATAGTTTTTGTCTCGCCTGCGTAGCAAAAAGCGAGACATAGGCGCCGCTTTTCCGGTGACGGCGGCGGCGACGGCGACGGCGACGGCGTCAACATCAAAAACTTAACCTAAGGTTAAGTTTTTGAATTTTTGGTATAATTTTTAAAGTATAATTTCTTAGTCAATGAAACTTTGACTATAGGGTAATCAAGTATCCCCAATCATGTGAGTAGAATTTCAGATCACAAAGTCAAGGTCAAAGGTCATTTCAGGTCAGCAGACTTGGACTATGTTGTAGCATCATCATCGAAAACTTAACCTAAGGTTAAGTTTTTGAATTTTTGATATAATTTTGAAAGTATATGTTCTTAGTCAATGAAATTTGGACTATAGGGTTATCAAGTCTCCCCAATCATGTGAGTAGAATTTCAGGTCACTAAGTTAAGGTCAAAGGCCATTTAAGGTCAACAAATTTAGACTTTGTTGTGGCATCAACATTAAGATTTTCAAAATGCTTCTTCTTCGTTATTTTTCAACCGATTTTGATTCTGATTGTTTCATATGATAGGGCTAGGAGGGGATTTAAAATTTCTACACAGAATCGTGAAATTCATTATCTATGCTAATTTATGCAAATTTATTCGAAATCACAAAAAAGGCTTCTTCTCCTTCATTTCTCGACCGATTTTGATTTGGTTTGCTTTATATCGTAGAGCTAACTTTGGTACACTAAACTTCTACACAGAATTTTGAAATTGTTCTCCATTAATTAATTATGGTAATTTATGCAAATTTATTCCAAAAATAACAAAAATTGCTTCTTTTCCCTCATTTCTTGACTGATTTTGCCTTATCTGGTAGAGCTAAATTTGGAACAATAAACTTCTACACAGAATTGTGAGATTTTGCTCCATTGATTATTTATGGTACTTTATGCAAATGAAATGAAATTATGTCCCTTCCACATTGACATTCTGGTTTATCATATTGAATTGCGTTATGCAGGCGAGACCGCCGAGAGCGTTTCCCTTGTTTAATCATAGTAGCCAGTTGCTGTTGATGACGTAAGAAGTTAATTATCTCACAGACGTCATTTTGAAAGGGGCGACGGCAATCAGCAGGCAAAGCATAGAAGGAATGCCTGGGCCTTGCCACCCTTATTAAGGATATTCATTGTTTTTCCCGTTTCTTGTGACGCGTCTGACGTAGGATCTCCCCGAGCTGTTGGGGGAAGCGGAACTCCGGAAATCGTAACCCTACTAATTGAGTGTTGTCACCTTGCCGTTCCTAAGGTCATTTGTTTGGTTCAGGCTAACAACAGGTGTTTGTGGCTGTGCGCTTGTCTGTGTTTGTGTGAGTGTGTGTGTGTGGGGTGTTTGTGTGGATGTGGGACAGAAATGGGAAACAGGAGGGGAATTAAGAGGGCAATACTTGCATTCAACAGGCATATACATGTGATAATGAGAAATCACAGAGGGATTTAATTTGTTGTGCAATTATAGGAAGTATCCTCAATGTCACAGATATCTGCTCAGGACCCCGTTGCACAAAACTTACAATTGATGGTAACTTTGATGTAACTACCATGGAAACATTGATTTTAATTGGCTGTCGAGCCCTGTTACCATGGTAGTTGCCATTGATGGCAAAGTTACCATCAATGGTAAGTTTTGTGCAACAGGGTCCGGGACACATTTGCTTCAGTCTTCATTTTCATAAGATAAATTTTAGGGTTAGGGTAAGGGTTGTAATTTGGTGTTAGGTTCTGGATTAAGGAATTAGGTACAGGGTTAGGTCTGTAGTTAAAGAAAGGAATTTGAATAATGTAAGAAAATAAGAAATTATCACTGAAGTATCTGCATATATTCCTCATGTGATTCAGGGAGAGTGAAGGGAAGGAGATCTTCTGTTCAGAGCGCTAGATAGACATTAACTCTGTGTTAAAATGTGAGTCAATACCCTTCTGGCTCCAAGCAGACGGATTGGTTAGTGGCGGTCAGGGGAGGCAATGCTGGCCTTGAAACAAACAGAGAACAAGAGCGAGAGAGAGAGAGAGACAGAGAGGGACAGAGACAGAGAGAGACAGAGAGAGAGAGAGAGACAGAGAGAAAGACAGAGAGAGAGAGAGAGACAGAGAGAGTTAAAGAGAGACACAGACAGAGAGAGAGAGAGAGAGACAGAGAGAGAGAGAGAGAGAGAGAGAGACAGTCACAGAGAGAGAGAGAGAAGGGTGTGACTCATCTCATACAAAGAATTATCCGGCGTTACAGACAACCATAACCGGCTGCAATACATCATGATATTTAGGATGGAAGGAAGAGGGGACAGTGGTTGGGGAAGGGGGAGAGAAGGGAAAGGAAGAGGGAAGGGGAGAATGGCGTAGGCAATACCTGCCTTCGTACAACTGCAGTGGTATTGTGGTTCAGTGGATAAGTCACCGTACTGCGAACCTTAAGGTATGGTGTTCCAATTCCTGTCACAACACTCATGTCCTTTGGCAAAACATTAATCTACATTTGCCACACTCCACCCAGGTGAGGTAAATGGGTATTAACTGGCAGGAATAAATTCCTTGAAATGCTTGAGCGCTGTAATGGCAGCCGTGCTAAAGCCAGGGTAATAATAATGGAGCGCCAGGAGTGGTAATGTGCCATACATCTGCGCTATACAAGACTCCACCATTATTATTATTATTATTATTATTATTATTATTTCAATCATTATTATTATTATTAACAAGAAGATAGCTTGGTGTGACTCATTATTCATTGATAAGAGTTTGTCCAGACAACCATACATTTGTGTTATCTCATTATATTCAGTCAGGGGAAGGGAGAGTGGATAAGGGCAAGACCTGTAATCAATCAAACACATACTTAGGGGATAACAGTATGTGACTCATCACATAGTGCATGATAATGAATAGATTCAATGCGGTCTACATGTCTGTTCCTGTGAACTGATACATGGCTCCTGTGTGTTTGTGATACTTCCCACCTTGTTAACTGAAGACGATTCTTTGGCACGTGCCCTGGCGACATTGGCTCCATTGGCAATTTCAGTTTCAGATTACTTTAGTTGGAGTATTGTGGTACATGTACATGTATAGTGGTTCAATAGGGGATAGAGCAACGTCTATCTGGCGCTGCTCAGTGGCTGCCGGGCTCACGATCAATTGGGCAAAAAGAATTTCTGTTTCGGTTTAATAAAAATTTGGAGTGGACTATTTGGCTATTAGTATTATTATTATTCACTTGACACTCCATCCAAGGATTGAGGGTTCAACTCCCAACCCAGCACTGTCATCCTGTGGCAAGACATTGATCCACATTTGCCACTCTCCACCCAGGTGTTAAATGGCTACCCAAGATGCAAGAGCGCTACAGATTTTGCCAAGCGACTCATACCAGGTTAATATTGTGGGAGCGCCAGGAGCGTCATTGCACAACAGACATGGGCGCAATTAATACATTCCTAACGTCAACCCTGTACTAAAAACTACACTATTTACCTAAGCCTAACCCCAAACCCAACCTAAAACCTAATTGCAACCCTACCTGTGACAGATCAAATCCTTGAGCATGCTTTAGGGCCCTGTTTCATAAAACATGTCATAACAACAAGTTACGATAATTGTTAAAAGCTACTGAAACCCTGGCATTTGATTGGCTGTGAGAAGATATGTCATAGATCTGTGGCAGTTGTTATTGATAACAAGTTTCATGAAACAGGGTCCTGGAGCATATGTCAAATCACTCTGAAGACAGCCAGGTAACTTTTAGATGAACTCTTCTCTGCTCCAGTTTCTCTGAAGGTCAAATTCATTATTCTCTGGGCTTAAAGAGGGTGGAGTTTTTGTGGTTTATTGAGAAAAAAGGGCGGCCTGTTTCAGAGAACTTTTTAATCCTGATACAGCAAACAAGGTATTAGGGGATCAGAACTCATTTTGTGGTAGGTCACTGTTGACCAAGATGTGAAAAGAGGTGGTATGTGTATGTGTAGCAGTGAAAAAAATACCCAGGGGCTCGGGGCGAATTAGCCCCCGACATGCCCAAAAGAGCCCCCGAAAGTCATATAAGAGCCCCTTATATTTGCATAGAGTTCAATGCAAAACAAATTAAAGTGTTATTTACATGCAAGCAAGCAAGCTTAAAAGTAGAACCAAATTTTTTTTCCCCTGATGTGTAGAAATATTGTTGATGGAGAAGATAGTTTGTCATGAAATAAAATTGTATAATACAAAGAAAGGAGAGAATCTGTTCTATTTGCAACAGATGTATCAATAGAAAGACATTATACCTCAGTGACATTGCCAAACCAACCAATTCTTTGCCATTTAGGATAGTTTGAATGTTTGTTCAGTCCTTTGTTGAGCAGGTGTCCATTTCGTTATTTAATGTTGAATGGCCTTGATTTGGATAAAAGGGTATATCACGTGAGCTGATGATGCATACATGTAATTCATGAGTTCGCATAACTGAGGGAAATATTCTCAAAAGAGTGCTTTTGTAATAAATAGTTATGTTTGTTTTCGTTTTGGTGTTACTGAAAACATAACTAGGATAATGTGTTTTTATGAGAAAGGGAGTTTTTGCTTTTAGAGTATTTCAGGAGATTTCATCATTAAAACATAAATCATAGCAACAATATGATTAATATCTCAGAACTTCTGATATTATAACCATACGTCTGACTCAGAAATATGGTTACATATTTCTTTGGAAATTACTGAAATCATAACCAGGATATATATGTTTATGTGAGAATGGGATTCTTTGCTAAATATAGGATTTTTCATCATCATTATCTCACCTGCACATTGGGTTATAAATGTCATCATTAGTTTTTCAGATGTACATATATGATTTTATATTTCGTGGTTAATTACTAAGAGCGTAACCAGGATATATAGAGGGGTCAGTGACATAAAGACGTAACTCCATTTTGGCCATTTTGAGAAAAAGTGGTTTATGTGTCACTGAGCACTTGAGTCTTTAGGAGTTAAGTCTATGTTTCACTAGCCATTGACTTCAATGGGGTGTTGGGTGGAGTTAAGTCTTTGTGTTTCCTCGAAAGCCAACATTTTTCTGAACATTTTGATATCAAATACTCATTTTGGCAAAATGTGGAGTTACGTCTTTGTGTCACTGAACCCTCAATATCATCTTTTTTTAGAGGAAGTAGTCCATGGGTTATTGCCCTTTTGGCTTTCAACAGAAAGTATGCAACAATTATGATAAATCACTTTGAGGGTATAAATTGAATTTCATTGTATCACAATCAAAAAGGTTGTTTTACCTGCGAGACTTTCGCCTACTCTTTGCTGCAGGCATCTCTCTGACTGTCGTACTATTTTGTATAAAATGCCCGTTCTCTCACCTACTTGTCCTCCGTTTCACCTCAATGCCTATGTTATGAACTGATGAGCCTGGATGAGCACAAACTTTTTATTAGATCATGACTAAAAATCAGAGCAGCTAGAACCAAAACGAGGTCTTCCCTCTGTTGTTGAATGAATCAGAAATATGAAATTTGCACATACCTTGTATGTTCCTTCCATTACTCCTCCCGTGATTTTGGTTTCTTTTTCTCTATCTTCCTTATTCTTATACTCCTAGACTTTATTTTCTTTGTTAGTGTTTTACTAGATTTGATGTTTCTCTTTCTCATACTCGTAATGACCTTCTAAAGTACATCAAATTTCCTTGCCTAGTTCTTAAGCTGAAATCTTTGTTTTTTAAATTGTTTTTGGTAATTTGGTGCAGAGTTGGCATTAATGAATTCGGATAAGATTTTGGCAAGTGTGCCTAAGATACAGAATCCTATAGGAAAACTAGTAAAACAATGTGCCAAGTTTTTAATGAATTAATTTACAGTACTCTTTCAACAGTGCTTCTGTTTGTTTGCACTCTGTTAAACAATTATCAAAATACTATCTTTCTCTAGGAAGTATACTAGGAAATTCTCTAAAAGAACATTGTAAAGGATACATGGATTTGCATTGTGCCATTACTTGAAGGCAATGTATGTGTAAATGTATACAGCTACACAGTGTCTCATGAAAATGTAATGCAGTTGTAAAGACATAAAAGCAAACATTTCATTCATTTCAGCTGCTCTTTATCATATTTTGATTATGTGCATGTTGTAATGAAGGATGAAAGTTTGTCATGCCATGATTTTAATACAAAATAATCAAGAATATTATATGTTGATGTTAATCTGCTGCTGTTGACTGTACTGTAGATTTTCCTTTTCTCAATGTATCGCTTATTTTTCTTTCCTTTTGCAACTTGTTCCTTTGATTATGTTATTCAGATGGCTTTTTTGGTAAGTGTGATACAAAAAGGGAATTCGGTATTAATGCATGCTCATGTTTCCACATATTGATGCACAGACAACTCCATCAAGATATGTTCAGGGGCCCGTTTCACAAAGCCTTTTTTTCAATGACAAATGACAAAAATCGGTGACAAATCTGCTGATAACCAATCAGAAGCAAGGATTTTAGTAGCTAACTGTCATTTGTCACTGATGACAAGTTTTGTGAAACGGGGACCAGGTCATGATAAATCTTAAGTTCACATTTGCATGAGGGAAGCGTCTAGAAATTGGAACATGAATTGTTCCGATTGTCACATAAGTTTCACTTCACCTTTTCTTTTCTTTCGAATGGTTCTTCACAAAGTTCAAATGCTCCATGAAATTGACTTACAGTTACATGCACAGAATGTCGATAGAAAGATATGATAAATTTACTGGAAATCTCTGTTGGTAAAAAATGTCATTTTCCACTTGTGTTCAATGCCTTTCTATTGTGCCTTTCCTTTACCTATTATCTGTAAACCATCTTTTCTATTTCTAAGGGAGGGAGGCCTTGTAATTATTAACTTATCATATTTTTTTATATTGTAGAGGAACTTTTGTTTTTTCAATTTCATCTTTCTTTTGTATTTATTTACATCCATGTATTTCACATAACCATCTTCAGAGCTGCCAACCATTCCGTTTTTGCCGGAATTACTCCCTTTTTCCCTCCAAATTACGGTATTACGTTTTTTCCTCATAAAATATGTTTTTTGATAATTTTTTTTTTTTTTTTTTTTTACATACCGCACGTCAAACAACTGCCCTCAAATGGTGATTTGATCACAAATTCAATAGAAAACTAATTTTAAAACATACTTGAAGAGAAAAGTATTCTAAAAAAAAATGAAATGCCGATAATACCAAAAATAACCACCAAAAAAATTACCTGCTTGTATGAAAAAAACAGCATGATGAATGAACATTTCTGCATTGGAAGTGTGTCGCGCGTGGTTGTAAGTTTCGTTTTCATGAATTCCTTTTTTTGGCTCGAAATTCCTTTTTTTTTGCCATCATGATTCCTTTTTTTGGTCGCTCAAGGTTGGCAGCTCTGCATCTTATGTATTTCTAAGGCAGGGGGTCTTTGTTAATACTAATTTATCATACTTCCACCCCCGCCCATATTCTTGGGAAACCTTTTTTTTAAAGCATGTGTACCAGTATTGAGGATAGATGGACCATTTCTATTTTCGACCATCCACTTCCAGGATCATTTCACTCATGTGATGTCTTTAGTCACATTCATGCTCACAATGTGACATGTTATTTTGGGGGTCAGAATCTCACCGCGTGGCGTCTTAAGTCAGTACTTTGCCAGCTGTTGTAAACATGGCTCCTTTTATATCAGACAGACATTATATGTTCGACAGCTGTTTTAATGATGATGAATAATTGCAGATTAAAAAAAAATACATTAAGAATTGCATAGCTCTACATTCTTTCAAGGAATTGTGATTATTTTGCACTTAGTTTGACTGCTGTTTATCGATAATACCCTGAACCATTTATCATAGGTCTTTTTTTCTTTAAATAACATGTTTTAGAAAATGAATAAGAGGAAAAAGAAAAGTTAATTCATTCATCGAACTGTACTATTGATCATAAATCATTCCCTTCAAACTATTTCATTCATTCTCGGTTCTGCATTTTTACTGAGGCACCCTATACCACCGGCCATGCACTCCATGCAGGTCTTTCCCCTCAGATTTCTACATCCATTCACTGAACTCCCTTCATTTAGACACTGACACTCTGTACATTTGG
Source organism: Strongylocentrotus purpuratus (assembly GCF_000002235.5). NCBI lineage: Eukaryota > Metazoa > Echinodermata > Echinoidea > Camarodonta > Strongylocentrotidae > Strongylocentrotus > Strongylocentrotus purpuratus. Next base: position 16,136,701 of record NW_022145598.1, read on the forward strand.
TCATTCCTATCAAGGCATTGCATTCACTCACTAAACTAATATTTATTTTTTTTTTGACACCCTATACAATGGGCCATGTACAGTAGGTCTTCCCTTAATCTGACTCATTCATTCATTTATTCATTCATCAAATCGCTTGCAATGGTGTTGTGCCCTACCCCTAGCTGCTACTAGTCTGTTACGCAGAAACTTTACGCAACACTTCCTCCCCTGATTACGGGACTGACACTCGCAATTTCCTTCGCAACGTGAAAGGTTTGGGAAGGATATAAAATGCCTGGAGATATCGATTACTCCGTCAGTTCCTATTTGACTCTCGTCTGTGGAAGAGAGGATAATCCTTTTGCACCGGCATAGACTTTCATACCTGTATTCCTTGTTGAAACAGGAGGGAATTTCCTGATTTTGAATTGAAAATGTCAGTGGACAACTTTTCCTGGAACTCCATAATTTGATATTTGAATGCCTGCGGGATGTTTTTTTCCTGTCAAGTGGAAGATTTCTTTGTTGCTTACAAGTGAACGTGGGCATTTCTTGGGGAGGAAAGACTTTCCCTTCTTCCCACGGTTGTTGTTTGTCTCAGCACAGTCACGAGGTGATGACAGAGCCCATAGCAACTACAACTACTTGCTCTACACGTGTGCCAGACTTTGAGTAGAAGTTATTTAAAGGCATGACGACACTACTGTGAACTCATTGCTGAAGTGCTCTTGGCTGGACGCTGGAGCTCTTTTATGAGCTGGCCATTTCTGATTGGGAGGAGGTGATGTTCAGGAGCTCTTACATGCTTCCGACGAGTACTAGCATAGAAGTAGAAGTAGAAGAAGCTGTGCATGTACTTGGAAACTTTATATTTAATTCTGGACAAAGTGGCTTTTAATCAAACAAATGCCAAGCTTCTGTTGAATTTGTCCATTTGGTGTCCACTCGATTTTCTTGGCTTGAAAAGATTTTTTTTATACTGGGAAACTTTACATTACTGGACAAAGTGGCTGTAATTCATCAAACAAATGCAAAGCTTCTGTTGAAGTTGTTTTTATAGGGATTTGTCCATTTGGTGTCCACTTGATTTTCTTGGTTGGAATAGAACATTTTGGAGATCTACCTGTGGTTATTTCAAGAGACATCCTCAGTTGACTGGACAAAGAGGTAGCAGCACTGACTTTTGAGGGACCACAACTCTGTTTTAATACACATAGGATTCCTTAGGACGCCTCCTTGACTATTTTGGACACCTAGAACTTTGTTGACAGAAGGACTCATCCTTGATACACTTTGTTGTACTGTACTGTATTCAAGGACCCTGTGCCATACTTAGACTGGGTTATGACCCTGTTCAACCGCAGACTCCTGACTGTCTTGGACACCTAGAACTTTCTTGAAAGACGGACACATCCTCGATACACTCTGTCATACTGTATTCAAGGACCCTGTGCCATACTTAGACCAGGTTTAATATGACCCTGTTCAATCGTAGCCTCCTATCTGATTTGGGACTGAGAGCGACGTCAAAGACCCAGGAGTTCCTCTCGGCCAAGATGAGGTGGTTACCTGACTGCATATCGATGCAGACGGAGGATGATGATGATAGTTTCTTGCCCTTTGAGGAATGGTATAGATGGCAATCTTTGCCTTGCCTATGTGATAGCTGGTATGTTCTTTGGTAAAATTCAGGCCTGATAATTACCTGATTGAAATTGATTTCCTGATTTTTAATTTTGTTCCCCTGATTTTTTCTTTTTTTCTTCCTGATTAAAAAAAAATAAAAAAATAATTTTGATTTTACGCCTATTTTCCTGATTTTCTCCTTTTATTTCCCAATTTTCTAACTCAAAAGGGGGGGGGGAATGTAGTTAGATGCCATTCCCCCCCCCCCCCCCCCAAAAAAAAAAAAAAAAAAAAAAAAAAACATTTTTTTAAAATTATTTTTTAGTGCTCACTATCACCCCTGAAAATTGTCACATTCCATCTCCTTACCTTACAGTTCGAGGCATGATTTTTTTCTTCAATGTATAATTTTAATTAATTCTTGTTTCTTTTTACTGTGAACCTAAAGAGGATCCAGTCTGACTCTTCATGTGTAACATCATCCATGTAGTGTTACTGCCTTTAAAGTATGGAGCTGAAGCTGATGGTTTGTTCTGTTTGTAAATTTATGCTTTGACACTTCACAACACACATGTAGCTGCCAAACATTCCTATTTTGGAGGAATGATTCAATTACCGGTATAAATTCCTCTCTTTTCCTCAAAACTTTGGTCAGTTTGGTGCAAAAAGTTTACAAAAAGGGACTATATTCTTTATTATTGCCATAATGGATCCCTAATTTCTGCTTTGACAGCTTGGTGGTCTATGTAGACAATTTCCTTTAGTACCTGTTTCAACGAGAAACCATTTTGAAGGGAAATTAAAAATGTGGTCTTTGTAGACAGGTGGTCACTTAAGCAGGTTTGACTGTATTTAACACTTTTGTATGTTTGTATCTTTCCAGTGAGATCTTAGAAGAGGAGAAAGAGCAAGAGGATGCGGTCTTGAAGCAAGAGAAGAGAAGGATACTATCCACTTGGGGATTCCCCGAAGAACCTCCACCCAAGGTGAGAAATATTATTATTATTATTTATATACCGGTACCGGTACTACGCTTTTTCCAGAACAGCCCAAAGTGCTTACAACAAGAAGAATCCTACAAAAAATGAAAATAAAAACTTAGAGAATTACAAAAAGAAATGTTTTAAGTCCCTTTTTGAATGAACATACAGATTGTGATTGCCTGAGTATTAAATATCACTGTCACATCGTAGCACATGTATATTCAGTATATTTCTATATTGGACTACCAGTATATGAATATAGATGTAGCTCACGCACAGTCAGTATGTTATGCCCACCCCCTAAATGTACGCACAAAAAACATTGTATTGATATTATGGAGAGGTATCACACATATAAATTGCTTGAAATGTCAAAATTAAAGTGGATTCATTGACTTTCAGAAGCAGGAAATTGCAATCCAACATTTTCCAAGAAACGTAGCCCTTACGGTAATTGTTTTAAATCATAACCATTACAAACTGGGGTTGTTTGTTTCCAACCCTGTTGAGTAGTCACCTGATTACCAGACACCAGTTGTCTTTCAGGTCATTAACATCGTATTTGTGGAATTACGAGCTGCATTTCCTGTGGTTTGATTTGAATTGTTGTTTTGTTTCTGGCTTAATCAATGGGGAGGGAATAATCCATGATTCCTGACCCAAGCCAAGAGTACAAATATGATTTGTAATGGCGGTATTTGGACTTGTTGTGTGGTCTTTGACATTTCCTGGAGGCTTAGAGCCAAAAGAGGATAAACTCATACAGGTGTATGTATTAATACAGAGATAATGCCCTTCTTGCTCTGAGCTGATGATGGTATTTCTTTGTATATAATATATGCAAATTGTTGTAGGAGAACTTTAGAAACACTTTAATGAAAATAGTTATTTTGTTCATTTGAAGAAGGATAATTATTTTATTTTATTTTTTGGATTCAGTATCAAGAATATATACCGTTACTTGTGAATGGGGTAATGGAAACAAGTTAATCGACTGAATACTTAATTCTTTAATTACCATAGGCGTTATAAATACGACAGTCATCCAGTTCCAGTTTTCAATGGGTTAAGAGAAACAATAGGAAGGAGGAGAGAATAGACTAGACTAGAGGATAGAAGAAAAAAATGTGAAGAGATAAAGTGAAGAGAGAGAGAATGAGACAGAGACAGAGAAATATAGAGAGAGAGGCAAAGAAAAACAGAGGGAGAGAGAGAGAGAGAGAGTGGAATTCAAGCATAAGAAAAATTGGGGGAAAGAAAGGCATGACATATATTTTATACAATATTATACAGTCAGTGGCTCTGTAGGTATTCGTGAATGATGTCTTCTAAAACTGCAACTTGATTATTTTATTTGGCAATAGACTTAATTGTTGAGATGATGCATTTGGATTTTAGAGCATAAATCTGATATTGCTCTGTTAAATCCCAATTTAAACTTGTAAATCTCTTCAATTTTAACTGAAATATACACTCTGGCCTTGTGTGAAACAGAACGGTCATGAACGGTCAGTTAAAGACGTGCTTTGTTTAATCAGTACAAGCCTTAACCTGAAGATTGAAGAATGCTCTGTTTAACCCCAAAAGTCCACTTCGAAATCACATCAAATTAAACTGAAATATTAAACTTCGCCCTCGTGTGAAACACAACGGTCATGAATGGTCAGTGGAAGACGTGATATGTTGAATCAGTCAGTACAATTAGCCTTAACCTGAAGAATAACCGTGATTAATCAGGTATGATCTCACCTTTGTGGTTTAGGAAACTTGATGTCACGTATCTTTAGGAGGAAATATCATGCAGCGTATGTCCATTAGGTCATCCTAAACTATAAACAATGACCTACATTAAAAAACTTGAAACTAACAAGATCCTGAAAGTATTGTAAAAGATTGTATTTTGGTGAAAATAATGATGTATGATAGTAAGGAAACGTGATATCACATATCTTTAGGAAGAAACATCATGTCATGTTTATTTTCATTCATTATGAATGCTAAGCAACAACTGATAGGTTGCAGCCATCTTTAAACTGATAAAATAAGGAAAATATCAAACTATTGAAGAATGTCATTTGGTGAAAATAACTTGCAATTTTAAGGAAACTTTGTATCTTGAGGAAGAACTATCATGCTGTGTGTGTTAAGTCATGAATATTAATTGCTATTAAAACAATGGCTGGTTATACCACCATCTCAAGATCACAAAAACCTGTTGATATTAATTTGATAAAAACTGGAAAGTATTTATTTTTTATATAAACAGGATTTTATTTACTGTGTGTTTATGTTGAGGTGGCTTTTCTGCAGTTTTTCTTCATTTTGATTTAAACTCTTATGCAAATGTGATTGTGAATGAACTGAACTTTAAGGAAGATGGTTTGAAGTTTTCCTAATTTTGCTATTGGAATGGTTTACGTATAACACATATTTGATATCTGAAGAGTGTGATACTTAATTCTCAGTAATTGCTGTTTTCACTAAAATTGCAAGTTAACTACAATGAAGTCAGTTATAATATTTATAAATGCAAGTTTAGCATGAAGATTAAAAATAGTTTGGGAAATGAAAATTTGTTGCAAAATGTGTTATCATAGAGCTTTGTGGAACCCAGCTAGGATGCTCTTCCTGTAACCTCTGGTCTACTTTTATCTTGTAGATATTCTTGTTCTGTACGTACATGTATATCTTTCAGATCATGGACATGAACTTTAATCAAATGATTTATCAATTTCATGGATGATGAGTTATCAATTTCATGGGTTGTGAGTTTTACTTTGACACAAGTTGATATACAATGTAAGCTTATTCAACACGGGCTTGTTTAATTCTTGTTAATTTATGTGGTAATTAACCAAGTTTGTATTGTACTTGTTTCTTCCTTGTTAAATTCCCTCCTCCCCACCCCCACTCCCTTCCTCTCTTTCTCCATCTCGTATGGGGGTCCATCAATATTCCCATAATCCCATATTCTATAACACTTTAAATTGATAACTACTGCACTACTTCTCAAAATTACTGGTACAACTGCAATCAACAATACTTCATTTACCACCACCACCATTGTGAATTTTATCCTCTAAATAAACAACATTGAAATAAACAAATATAACATTCTAAATTAATATAAATAAATAAATACAAACAGCCCTCAAGACCAGGGTTCCCCACCTACGCCACCCCTAGCAACATCCTTGGGGACCGACACCTCCCCTCCAACCATTACCAGAGTACCCAGGCCAAGGTGCCCCCCTCCACGACCACGCCCAACACCAATACCCTCAAGGGGCCCTATTACAGCCCCACCCCACTGTCCTCCAACGTCATGCCAGACCTTCTCAGGCCTATGAGCAGCGAGGTAAGGAAATGTTGCATGCAACATTGGCCTTGGTAGCAAAGTTATAGTCTGCTTGCTTCTACCAGAGCCGTCTATAGATACAGAGAGTTTGGCCAAGTTAGTTTCGCTGGGTCACAACGTGGCATGCATCCTTGCGCAGCAAAGCAGTATATGCCATATTGTGCCCAACTCGAAACAGGTTTGCCAAACTCTCCCAATCTATGGCTCTGGCTTCAAAACCCCTCTGTCTCCCTCTATATATGTTTGTAGCACAGGCATGGCTTGAATGGATAGGCTTCCCCTTATATGTAAAATCTTAATTCTACTATTACAGGGCTCCAAAATGAATCTTTTTTCACATGGATCCAGATCGCAATTTTAGGGTCTGTGTGCCCTGGATTGGGCCCGTGTTTAAATTTCAAACTTCGGGTCATGAGTTGAGATTTGTGGAGCTATGGAAAGCCATACCTTTGTCAGTTTCAAGCCCTGAGTGATTCATTGTAATAGTTATTTCATAATCTTTTGTCTGATTATCATATCCCTTTGTTATTGAGAATCCTGCTCTTTACAAAAATTGTTTGCAGATCCCCATTTTGTGCATATGCTTGAGTAGACCAGCTTGATATTTAGAATAGTTTGTTTCCCTCAGAGTGGTACAATATATTTTAGATGTTTGTTGCGTTTTTGCTTGTGGATTTCGTGGAGATGTTTATGCCATTTGCTAGTTGCATGCTCTTGTAGATTTTGCCCCTCCCCCTTCCCCTTTCAATATTCATTGAAAAAGGAGATGCAATAAAAAGAAGAGATCCACCCACTTTAGGCTACTTTAATACTTATGCTTTGAGCCACAAGGGAAAAACGTGTATGCTTTAACAGCAACAAAAAATAGAATAACTTTATGGTTCCAAGTAGAGGATAAATACCTTTGTAAAATACAATATTTTGCTGTATAATTATAGAGAAAAAATGGGAAGTGGCAGTAGCCTAGCAATGTAGGAACAGGGTTACTGGACTGAAAGATGTAGGATTAAAAATCAAGGCATCGCTCAAATGTATAAAGGCCTGTAGGTTCGACAAAATTGTCCCTTGTTCGTCATTTAGCATGCCAGGCAAGCTAGCAAAGGCCTAAAATAGACAATGACATTAGAGAAAGATGAACGTAGGAATAACATACCCAGTTCCATAACAAATGAAGAATTTGCTCTGTTTTTTTAAGTTCTGTATTTCCCCATTCTTCTATACTTTCACATGAGGAAGTTGAGAAAGTTTATTGATGCCAATGTACATTAATGTTAACGGTAATAACATTTGATAATTCCTTACACAGTATTGCCTCAAAGGCATTTCACTTGTTTAAAAAACTCCTTATAAGATACGGTTCGTTTACGAAAAACAAAGAAAATCAGTATGCTATTTCTTGAAACACTAAACACACATTTTTCCTGGGTTATTCTTAAGTGCATACAGTCATGTTCCTTGAACATGAACATCACAGATCTTTGTATCTACCCTCTATCTGCTCTCGACATGTGCTTGTGTTTGTTTGTTTTTTCCTTTTTTCTCTCTTATTGTCTATCTTTCTTGTTGCATGTTTTGATGTTCTTGATGTTCTTGTTTGTTTGTTTGTTTGTTCTTCTTTCATTTTATTCTTCTCTCTCTCTCTCTCTCTTCTTTTTCTTTATCTTAACCCTGTGACTACTGGATGATCTGATTCCTGTTGACTTTTAAATAATAAGCACTCGCTTCCCGTAAACCCTTTCTGTGTATCAGTCTTGTCTGCGCCCCTTTTTTCTCTCTCTAACTCTGTCTTGTTAACTAATGGTGTGAAAAGTATTGTTTGTTCTTGTTAATGTGGTGCATTTACTTCTTTTATCCTTATTTTACCCTTATTTTACCCTTATTTTCTGATAGATGACCAGTATCATATCAAATCATTGATAAAAATGTTAATCCATGCAGTATGCAACTGATTCAAAACAGCTCAGTCTTCATTAAAGACCAATTCAAATATACTTGCGAAAGGTGGTTTAATATATCCCAGAAGATATTTTTTACAAGATTAATCATGAAAAAAAGAGGGAAGGTAAGTATTAGAAATCGTGACAAGACAATATCAGTTGTTAACATCAATTAGTGTTAAATTTATTAAACCCACCCTTCGGCATTCAGGGAGAAGGGTCAAGAGAATTTGCACAGTACATGTCTCACATCCACTTCAATCTTGAACTTTATTTACATGTACATACCTGTATGTTTTAGGTGTAGGGGCAGAAACCATAGCGTACATATAGAGATAGTTGTGACACATCCACACTTACATATATGTACTCAAGGTTCAATGCATGAAGCTTCAAATAGCCCCTCCCCCCTCCCACCCCCACATATACAATCTCTATTGGAAGAGAACTCTTTCAGCGCTCCTTGAGTTGAACCTTGAGTGTGTAATGTCACAACTATCTCTCTCAGTATGCTGTGGCAGACACAAGAGTCCAACAATTGTACCTCATTACTTACGCGTCATATCGAAGGTCACTTTCTTAGGACAGAATGTCTTACATTTGGACCATAGCACACCTTTATTACCTTCAATGTGAAGTGAGCTTGTTACTACCGTAACGGTGTATTTCATTTAATTTGGATATATACATGTACGGTAAGCAGTAGGAAAGTATGAGAGAGAGAGAGCATTACATATTATGTTCCACACTGATATAGCATTCTCATGTAATAGCATGGTGAGTAACTGCATTGTTTTACACTCCCATTTTCTCTATTCCAAAAGATGATATAAAACGTTACTACCTACTCTTACATGTTAACAACTAAATTATTCATACCCTTACCTAGTTTTGTAATTATTTAAAGTAAGCAAACAAATTGATTTGCTTCTATTTATGTTCCTTGATAATCTGGCATATCAAAGCTTATATCTAAAAGTATCAACAAAGGCCCTAATTCAACCTGTCCACCTTTTATTCTTGAGTTACCTAAAAGAAACACATCAAATACAAGGGTATGAATAATTTAGTTGTCAACTCTACCTATTTTGCATCTCTCTCTCTCTCTCTCTCTCTCTCTTGTACTAATGACCGATTGATTTCAAAGTCTTGTTGAAGAGTGCTTTGTGTCTGATTTGAAGTTTCCAGCATTGTGTCTTTTTCATGTTTAGTACCTTAGCTATTGTGATTGTATTTACATTTACAACTGTAAATTTGCATGCATGAACCTAGTGATCTTTTTGCGTGAAGAATATTGATCTGTTGTTATTGTCATGTAAGAGGTCCCCCTTCCTTATTTTATTTTATTTTTTATTGTTTTTTTAAAATAAAATATATATATTGTATACTAGAAGTTGAAGAAAACAGCAGGTATTTACATTTGCTGGAGCGCTGTACCCTGCCAAAATCTATTTATCTGACAATAATCGTGTATTCAAAATTAGAAACTGTAGAAACAATAACAAAATTGACTTGATGTGTAGTATGTATTCATGTACAATGTAGCATTCTCAGGTGAACTTCATATTCACACATTGTCTCTTGTCATTCAACACAACAGTAAAAACAAAAAAAAAAGGTCCAATGACAGTTTTTGTGTAATTTAGGTTACCACATCAAGTCCAAAGGGGGCTTTACAGCATACAAATTTCACATTTTTAGATAATTGGGCATGTGTTGTCTTACAGACTAAGGTAAGAAATGATACTCAGAACTTTGTGCACATCTACAGAATACTAATCAGAAATGAAGTTAAATACATTGATTGGTACATTTACTTGAACATGAATCAATTAGTCATGTTTACATTTTTTTCTTTCTTCTGTTAGGAGAGAACGGAAGCCGAGAAACAGAATGAGCTTGAGAGGATAGGGGATGCACTCCGGAGACAGAGATTGGAATCAGAGGCTGACTCAGAGTGGCTAGCAACAAGTGCACAAACACTGGTAAGTTCAGATACCACTGATGATGATGGTGGTGGTGGTAGTGATGATGGTGGTGGTGGTGGTGGTGATGATGATGATGATGATTTATGATAATGATGGTGGTGGTTATTGTGATGATGGTGATGATGATGATGATGATGATGATGATGATGATGATGATGGTGATGGTGATGATGGTGATGGTGGTGGTGGTGGTGGTGATGATGATGATGGTGATGGTGATGATGATGATGATGATGGTGATGGTGGTGGTGATGATGATGATGATGCTGGTGGTGATGATGATGATGATGATGGTGGTGGTGGTGATGACGATGATGATGATGATGTTGATGGTGATGAAAATGATGATGATGATGACAATAATGGTTCTGGTAGTGGTGCTTGTAATTCTAAAGAGTATAATGATGCATAAAATGACTCTGATACATTGTAGTAATCATCATGTATAAGCATTAAATTACATGAACATGTGAACCCGAAATCATACTTTTCCTCTGATATGGATATTAAAGACTTTAATTCTTCATGTTTATAGAGACCTGATGTCCGTAGAGCCGGAGGACGCATGTTAGTGCAAGAAGGACAGAATGGCAACAGAGAGGTAAATATTAAGAGTTCCTATTTCTTCAACAAAATTAAAGTGCATAAATACATGTATTGCAGGTCCCAATCAAATTTATTAGAGATTAGGATGTGAAATTATAGGCATGATGCTCAGTATAGATGTAATCATACTGAGATACGATTCCTAAATATATGTTTTCCTCTTAGCTGCATGGCGTACAAGCGAGCCAGCACTGTATGAAGCTCTCAACCTGAATTCAACACCTGCATCTTTTACAATATTTCATACATCTAAATGTACCTCCACCTTAGAGATCAAATATCTAAAAAGTGTTCTTGTTAAAGCCCCACTGCACTACTTATAGCTACTTGCGCCTCTATACAGCCAACAATGCCTAAGTGGTACCGGTTGTTCCTCCATGATCCCCTTTTTCTTATGTTCATTGAGAGCTGATTTGATGAGATAACTAACTGCCAGTAACCATGCAGGAAGGTCTAATCCCTCCTGGCCAAACTAGTGCAGATATGCTTTAACTATACTTCTTACACTGAAGAGTTGATCTCTAACCTCGTTTTGTTGTTGGTTTTCTTACAGCCATATGGAGGCCAGCCCCTGTACGAAGCCTTCGACCAGAAACCCTCCAGCGCTCCGTCCACGCTGACGACCTCCGCTGCCGACCAATACTACCAGACCACTGACGAGGTTAGAAGAGAGCTTCCAGCGGAGCCTTCAGAACAAGAGACAACGGCCAGTCAACAACAACCACAACAACCACAGCCACAGCCAATTGGTGAACAGGTTAGCAACAACTCTTGGATCAGCTTGGATTCATTTCCCCCTAAATACTCCTAAAATAGAAGAGTTTTGACTGGAGGTGGTGGTGGTGGTGGTGATGGTGATGGTGGTGATGATGATGATGATGATGATGATGATGACGACGACAACGACGACGATAATAATGATGATTATTCAATCTACTCACCAACGTCATATAAAACTAACTTTTATGAACTGCTATGTTCCCTTTGCTCTGTTTTCGTCTGTTTTTAACCCTTGACTTTATATTGAATAGAATACTTGTAAAGATCCTCATGCAATTTATGTTGTAATGTACATGTATGTAAAAATGTTTGTAATTTATTCTTAAAATAAGCGTGACACAGTCAGAGGTCCAATGTTAAACACACGCAAGGCAAGGTACGCTTAATTTGTGCTAATTTTAAACCATGGGTTTAAAAAAAAGCAAATGCCCGGTCCATTCTTAAAGTGAAAAGGAAAATAGTAGAGACCCTGAGTGGATTGAAAAGAATATTGGGTTGTAAATGAATTGTTGTACACCTTTAAAATTTAATTTTCAAAATATTATAGAGTATTTAAATATTTTTCAGAATGATGAAATCTATTTTCCTTATTTGCTCTCGTTTCAGATTGCTCCAACGTTAGACATGGATCGTACAGACGACTACGTGTTTGAGAATACAACGCAGGTTGTGAGGGCAGTGATGGAGATGGTCAACCTCGTACATGCGGTCAAGTCTGACCAGTACGTCAACCTAGTCAGGGTAAGCAAGTTTAGCCGATTATGTTGTCTTGGTCAGTATCCCTTTGAAAGGGTATTGGCCAGAGAAACTCGGTCAGTGAGAACAATGAAGTCATCAGCGTTTAGATTGGATTACGAATGGGTATGAGTATCGGTCTAAGGACAGATTATTAAAGGAATTTGTGCCCCAAAGGGAGCCGTTTTTATAGATATGGCATTGAACACATTACTAACATTATATAAATGTACATATGTACATATATGTTTATACTCTTAGAGTACCTAATGTTTTACAATCATGTATGTTAATATAGTGTGACACCCCTTATGCTTCAGAATGCTAAGGAGAGATAGGGTCCTGAAATGCGCTATAAAAGAACGAACTATTATTATTATTATTATAAATGATACCGTATATTAAAGCCCGTCTGTACTAGTTTGGCCGGGAGGGATTAGACCTCCCTGCATGGTCACTGACAGGTGGTTATCTCATCAAATCAGCTCTCATTTAACATAAGAAAAAGAGGATCATGGGGGACCAGCGTGCATTGCTTAGGCATTGTTTTCTATATAGACGGAGCAAGTAGCTACAAGTAGTGCAGTGGGACTTGATATTGTTGATGTCTTTTTACAAATGTTAATGAATGTACTTTTCATCTGTTTTCCATTAACAGGACATAGGCCTGGCGTTGAAGAGCTTACTGGGCAGTGTTGACACCCTGTACAGTGATCTCCCAGGAGAAACCCACCGAGGAATCCAGATGGCCCACAAGGTCCTCAGCTCAGACATGGGTGAACTCATCAACGCCATGAAGCTAGCCCAGAAATACGCCACCACCACGCTAGACCAGGACTACAAACGAGGCATGATCCAGGCCGGTCACGTGCTGGCGGTGGACGCCAAGAACCTCCTGGATGCGGTCGATACAGCGCGGCTACAGGCCCAGGATATCTTTATGGGTGGGACCAGGCAACAGGAGGAGCTGAGCTAGAGGGCGCTGTTCGACCCTGCTATAGATATCCCAACCCCTGTGATGCATCATTAGAGTTTCTCCAGTCAAGAACAATTGCATTGAACTGTTATTTATTTCTGTGATGCACCGAGGGGACGGTGTCCATTGCTCATCACCCATCAAGAACTGGGACCTGTTTCACAAAGCCTTCTTTCAATGACAAATGACAAATGACAAAAATCAGTCACCGATCTGTTGATGACCAATCAGAAGCAAGGATTTCAGTAGCTTATAACACAAACTGTTATTTGTCACTGATGACAATTTTTGTGAAACGCCCCCCAGATGTCCTATCCTTCAGCATTGACTGAGACTTATTTATTTTCATGATACACCACAAGGGTGTTTATCAAGACAAACGATGTAGCGTGATGTACATGTATTTATTTCCTATTGAGGTGCAGGAGAACATTGGAGGCTCCATGACTGTGTACTGACTGCTTCTCCAACTTGTTCCTGCAGACAATCATGTCCTTATGGCGGTATAACATGGTTGGCTTGCTTTAGTTTTCATTCATATCTACGGCTCTTATAAAAAAAAGGCTGACTCTTTGTCTACCATGAATTTACCCAGGTGTAAATAGGTACCTAGCGATTGCTAGGCTATTGATAATTGCAGAGCCCTCAGGGAGAACAGCATTGATGCTAATGAGGCTTCGTTGGGTAAACAGATTACTAGATGACCGTTTGAGAAACTTAATTTATTTATTCTTTTCGTTGTCCCTATTAAGGAGTGTAGCGACTGATGGTGAGTTTAGACCTCACAGATCGTAGTTCTAGAATCTTCCTAAGCCTTACCCGCCCCCTATAGTCCAATTAAAATGATAACTGTAGCTTCTGGGGCCCGTTTCATAAAACTTTTTATCTATAACAAGTGCTAAATTTCCATGATAAATTTGCTCTCAGCCAATCACGTGCCATGATTTCAGTAGCTTATAACAGTAGCTTGTAACTTGTTATTGATATCAAGTTTTATGAAACAGGGCCATGATGCTCAGGTGATATGCTGCACAATGCATTCTTTTGTAGAATATTTCCTTTTGCTGCACAAAGTAGAATTATTATCCACTTATGGTCTGTTAAAAGTTAGAAAGACGTTAAGTCTGTTCAAGTAAAGGATTTATTGCCCTTCTGGCTCTCAACAGGCGATATTACTTGCGATGTTTAATCTGCTTGATATTCAGATATTCTCCTTAGAAGGCACAATTTGAACATTGAACAAAAAAGACTAAAATTCTATTAACTCCAAAATTGGAGTAACCTTACTTACCCTGTCCAGTTTCTGCTCAAGATGTGGGGAAGATTCCTCTTTAATATACTCCTTGTTAGAGATTGACCTGATATTGTATCCATAACACTTATAAGATAAACGTTGGTCCTACATCTAGCCGTCATTACCATCATGATAAGATACATTTTTAGCATCGAGTCCAGTATCAACTAAGAATTCATCAGTACTTGGTAGATTTAGATGAAATGTATCAATTTTTGAAAATTTTCTGCCAAAACAAAGCATTACGAGAATCATTAAAATGAAAGGCAACAAACGAAATGTATTCTTTTTGTCTTTTATTTTCATTGCTCGTTTTCTTCCATTCATTGAAAAAATATCAAAGAAAGATTTAACTTATGATATTTATTAAAATTGTCATATTGAAAAGATAGACTGCACAAGTTTTCTTTTGTTTGAATAGCACAGCACTTGTGCATAGCTACAGACTAAGGAAAGACATGTTTTATGTTTTGAATTGGTTCATGAGTTGAAAAGAAATTGCTTAAAATTACATGAAATGACTACAAGAAGAAAATGATGTTTAATCAGTTTCTGAATGGTTCAAGGCATTATTTTATAGATAGCTGAATAGAATTCATAGTATCTTTTTCATCCTAGTTGTTCAAGAAAAGCAATGTATGTGTTGGTTCAGACAGCAGAAATTTGCTATTTGCTTGATTGTACTTTTTTTTTTTTGGTTTTCAGAATTGTAAATAATTGTAGATTCAATAAACGTGCCTCTACTACATGAATTATCAATTGCAAAAATATGAAAACGTATCAATTTGTGCAAAAGACCATGGAATTGAATTGTTGCTGTTATCATCAAACTTTCTCTTTAAAGCCCCACTGCACTACTTATAGCTACTTGCGCCCTCTATATACATGTAGTAAACCATACCTAATCGGTGACCATTGGTCCCCCAAGATCCTCTTTTTCCTATGTTAAGTGAGAGCTGATTTGATGAGATAACCACCTGTCAGTGACCTTTCAGGGTGGTCTAATTCCTCCTGTAAACTAGTACAGATGGGCTTTAATACAATGTCAACGTTAGGTAATTTTATATGACATACAGGTCATTGTGATACCTGTTTGTGTATTTGAAGAAAAAAATACACGTACTGAATGGGTTAATGAATAACCAATAGACTACTAAGGTCTCTAATTCCCATAGACATAATACAGAGACAACCAGGTTCCTAAAGCAGAGGGTTAATCTGATAATTCTGTGCAGTGTGGCCGATTCATCATATAACTTTAATAGCCATTCGTTTCACACGAAAATGAAACATCTCATGATATGACCATGTACTATTGGTTCTTTCGATACCACTACCATTTTCCAAAGATCTTGTGTATCTCGACTTCCCTTTTTTTTGTCTACCGGTACTTTTAAAAGATTTACTCGGCATCTATCTTTTTCTCGTTTCATGTGCCTACATAATGCCCAATTTCCTTCCTGAAGGGACTACAGGATGTTGTCCACGTTGAAAGATTTCACATTGATTGTGGAGTAAATCTTTTGGAAAGATATCATATTGTTTGCAAACGTGTACATGTATATGCCTGGAGGTTAGTCTGCAGACCACAGACCCTTGTCACTCAAAGGGCCTAATGCAGTGTCAGAGCTGCAAGACTATGAAGACTTCACAGAACACTGCACTCCATAGACATGTAGCTTGCTCATAGACCCTCTACTATCTTGGTACCATTGACAAAGCCAGGGATTGACAGAGTTAGGCTCTGCTCAAGACTTAATGAAATTGTGTTGAAGTGTCCAATTAGAGTCTGCGCCTGCAGACTAACTGACTATGCCCAGAGACATCACAAGTACAGGTTTATGGACTGTGCTCATGTTCATAAGAATATTATCAAGAATTGATTTTGGAATCTTCTATTTGTTTGTCCGAAGGTTGATTCTAATGTACTATTTGCTTTCACTGTTCAGAAAAGTATGACCCTTTTCTCTCTGTGTTAGTTCTAAGTCAACAGACCTTCTTCAATCAGGGCATTCTGCATTTTGCAAACATTAAAATATGTTTTTTGAAGCCAGAAGGCTGTTAACTCTTGATCAATAACACAGTTAATGTCCTTCTTGCTCTGTAACATAGATGGTATTACAGTTAAATCATGTAGACATTTGGCCCATTAGACTGCTCCACGATAGTTCGTGTTTTAAGACAATCATTTAAATTAATTCATGATTTCAGTCAAGATATTTCAATGGTCTTTTGCACAATGAATCAATTACAATCATTTTGTCCTTTGTTTCTTATCATAAGGTGCCTGCAATACATGTAGCTGTATATGTGATTATTTTGCGTGAAAACTCAGATTTTCCTCATGTACAGTATTATGATTATGCATTTTTTCATCAAAAGATATATAAATATATAAATATATATATATTTCAAACTTATTTATCTATTACACTGTCATGGTTTTTTGTCGACTGTACACCAGGGACCCGTTTCTCAAAGCCTTTTTTCAATGACAAATGACAAAAATCAGTGACAAATCTGCTGATAACCAATCAGAAGCAAGGATTTCACTAGCTGATAACAAAGACTGTCATTTGTCACTGATGACAAGTTTTGTGAAATGCCCCCCAGGATAAAAATAAGCACAATTTTTGTTTTTGAGTTGAGCATTATTTGGCTAGCTTTAGATATACCCATAGTGCAATGTGAGGCTGTAGTTATGTTTTTTTTTTGTATTATCCTCATTACTTTAGTGTTTATTTAAACAAGGTCTTTTTACTTTGTCAGCAATATTTATTTTCTCATTGAGCACAAGGTGAATTGCTGAGTTTTACATGGTTTGTTTTGATACATATTTTAGCAGATGTGTTATTTTTGTGATACATACATGTGTGAAACTTAAATGCCTACTCATATTACTTTTGTCCTTATCTGATTATGTTTGAAAATTCAACAAAAGCATTTTACCTCTATAACTTGACATCTATCACAGCACAGTACATTGAATGAATTCTTACCCCGTAGACCACTGAATTATCTAATTCACATAGGCTTAACACAGGGTTCCAGTTGGAAATGGGTTAATTTGGGTACTTGAAGGTGATTTATTCAAGTATTTCCAAACGGTTAACTCCTGTTTAACACAAATTTAAAGAGAACGTGTCAAATTGGTTGATTTTAGATTTTTATTCTTAGGAAATTCAAAAATTGGATGCCTAATAAATGAAGACACTCTCTGAAGATCAACCGTTATGTAGTAAAGCTATGTAACATGCAAACAGGGTAAAGCATGACTTGTGCAAGATGGAGGCGAATAGTAACAAACTGCATACACTTGTCATATTGAATAAAAAAAGAAGCTTTTGTACCAGAAATCCACCAAAAGTATACAATGTATAAAAATGCGTATTCTTTCCCTACTATTTTCTAACTTGATATCAATCCTCTTTTAACCTTTTCCTCTTGGATAGAGCATATTAATTTCCTCCCAACATTGATGTAAGGTTTTGAAACTAATGCTATCTCCCCTGATAGTGAATATATATATATATTGTGATTTTTAAGAAAGTACTGTGTATAATACTGAAGATCATGCCTGTAAGAAGGTCGTAACTGACCTTAAGGTATAAAGTGGAGTACTCTTCACCTGTTTATGTACAAATGGAAATGATCATTTTCCAAAAATGAATAAAATATTACTTTGTGTACAGAGCAGTTAACAAGTGTTCCAATATGTCTTTATTGCATTGATTTTGTAAGCATATATTTTAACTTGTTATTTATATATGGCAGTGACCAGTGATATATTTCTCCTGTTAAGTTTTCCTTTATTCCTCATTATTCAGCTGTCTTCTCCTCTTCATTCACACAATCTCCTTCTCTTTCTCTCTTTCCCTGTCTCTTCCCCCCCCCCTTTCTCTCTCTCTCTCCCTCTCCCTCTTTTCCCCATTCTTTCTTTCTCTTTTTCCCCATTCTCTCTTTCCATCTCCTTATTTCTATAACCTCTTTCTCTTTCTCTTTCCTTTGTCTTCTTTCACCTGCTCTCCCACCTTTATTCCACTTTTGTTTTTTGGTATGGGACGGATGGAGGGATAGTGATATTTCTTCTCTCTCTCTCTCTCTCTCTCTCTATCCTGTTATCTTCCTTCTCCTTCTTCCTTCTGTCCTTAAAATCAAATTGTAAAGACATGCTACAGAATCAAAACGCATGATAAAGGCTAGTAAATGAGACCAGAAAACAGTAAATGTACTAGTTGAGCCTAACCCTCCACAAAATTTACAAAATACATGTAGATTTTAAATTTTGATAAACAAAACACACAGGGTTATATGGTATAACCAGGGGTAATATTATATACCATTTAGTCACCAACATGATGAATGATATTTAAGTGAATTCCTATGAAACTTCTACTGAACCTTTTTAAGTTGATATCAATTGGTATTCTATTCCATAATTGACTTTCTATAGAAGAGAGAGAGAATTGACTCTGGGTATATTCCTAAATGTTGGAAGACGTTCATGCCAATTTTTTTTTTTCCCCCTTTAGCTCTGATCAAGTTATGTGATGCCTTCACAAATTAGTGCCGTTGCAATTTTCTTGTTTGTTGTTGAATGTTTGACGCAAAGAAGGAAGTTATTTTGTTACCTTGCCAATGATCTAAGAGTTAGAAAGTGCATATCTCTTCAGCTTTCGTGGGAATGAGTGATAAATGATTGGCAATGACGGACTGAAACTCAATGGAGAGTAATTTATTCTTCATAGTGGTTAGTTTCATGAGTGAATCACATCAAAAGACACTAGATGGGGAAAACCATAACATAAACATGACAGGGATATATAACAATGAACTCTTGTCCCCCTTTTACTTCTTCAGAGCATGGATATACTCTGCTACATCACCCCTCTCCCTATATGTCATTCGATTTCTCTCTGCCCCTCTTTCTTCTCTTTCCGCATCGCTCCCCTCTCTCTCACCCCACCCGGACCCCCTCTCCCTCTCCCTCTCTCTAATCTCTCTTTACATCTTTTTTCCCTCTCGCCCTTTCTATCCATCTCATTTTCTCTTTATCTCGTTACCTCTCTCGTTATCTCTCTTTCTCTACCCCACTCTCCGAATCTCATACTGGCCTCCTCTCTATTATTTCATTAATCAAAATTACAAAATTCTCACATGCCTACATCCTAATATGTTATTATTTTATTAGTCTAGAATATATTCTCCCCTCCCTCAAATTACTTTCACCTCTCTCTCTCTCCCTCTCTATTTTGTTTTATCTTTCTCCCTTACTCATCCATGACTTTCTGTTTCACTTTCTTAGCGCTTAGAGACTTCAGTGGTAAGCGCTTTATAAGCACTGTTTTATTATGATGTATTATTGTTAAGGAGATAAGGTCCTTGTTTCTTCGACTCCCACGTTCTATGCTCAATGACCTTTGAGGTTTTTTTTACCGCTAATCAGTATATAAGGCTTAATCCATATCCTTTATAATCACACTAGAAGGCTCTGATCTTTAGATGAAGATATGTGATGCTAAGCTTGATCGTTTCAACTTTATTACAGTTTAAAGTTCCTTTTTTCCTTCCTATTTAGCTGTTGATTGCAATTCTAACGGGTGAGTGATATTTTGGTGTATTCTCTCTTTCTTTCTTTTTTTGCTTCATTGCATTCAGCATAGTTACTCCTTGGTAACATTTGAGTTATCATCTAGTTGTTAAAATCAACTGATTATATCATTTGAAATTAGCCATAATGGAACTTCAACTTCTAAACTGGCAGCTTTGTATTAAATGTAAATGTGCGTTCAACAGTGAGTATTTGTACGTTGGAATTTATTGAAGATCTTTGAAACTGTATGGGTAATGAAAATGCGCTATATCAAATACCTTTTTGGGAATGGTTAATGTTTGTTAATACTATCCAAGTAATGAAAACTTGATGGCAAACTTTAACAAATAAAAGAATCAGCTTAGTCTAATATTCTGTCTTAAATGCCTCTATTGAATTTCTTGTATTGATAAACCCTTATATATATATATATATATATCATAAGTCAGTGATGTCTCTGAAAAAGGGTAGCCTACATATTGTAAGAGAGTGGGAAAGTTCTGAACTTTGTATGGCTGGATAACTCTAATCATCATGATTATGTTTATTTGTCCTTTTTCAATTCGTAGAGCCATTCTCCCAGGAGTGCTGCCACCATCCACCATGTCTTCCAGAAAACTGCAGTCTATTTTGATGATTGCAGTTGTCTCTGTGATCCTGAGTCCACTTCAAACAACTTGTACAAATGCTCTCCCAGCACTCCAAGACAACCCATGTGAGTTACGGAGGAAGTGTCCGTTCAATCCCATCCTCTACCACAACTACCAGGAGTGTACCGTCTGTTCTGGACGGCAGCTAACCACCTTCCCCAAAGGTCTAGATCCTCATGGAAATGCCAGTGCCGCAGAGCTGCGAGAGAATAACCTGACTGCGATACATACCTCTGACTTTGCAAACCTCTCCAGGCTGTGCTATCTCGATCTGTCAGTCAACGACATCACCACCTTACATGACGGCTGGGCGCAGAATCTGTCAAAGTTGCAATACCTCTACCTCAGCAACAATAAACTAAGGAGTATTAGAAATGCAACTTTCATTGGTCTCGACCGATTGCAGTACTTGCATCTTGATGGTAATTTGATTACACTGTTGCCCAGCCATGCCTTTGGTTGCTTACCACAATTGCAAGTAGTGCACTTGCAGAACAATCTTCTAGAAGTATTAGAAGGTGGTGCTTTCCTCGGTTTGGAACAGTTAAGGAAGTTGAATCTTGGTTATAATCTTCTGAGAGCATTGTCATCAGACTCGTTTGCGGGACTGGAAGTTTTGAACGAATTGATTCTGAGTGGAAATGTCTTTTCAGAGGTCCCAGCATTGGGACTTGCTTCTCTTGTTGGCTTGCAACATATCAGGATGGACAGTAATGACATTACAACTTTGCCAAGAAATGCCTTCACCAACCTGACAGCGTTGATAGAGTTAACAGTGGCCTTGAATAACATCACCACGCTGCAGAATGATTGGTGTAACGGTCTTGGAATTCTTCAATACATCAACATCTCTCACAACAAAGTAGAACATCTGTCAGAAGACATATTCGTTTCCTGTCCAAACATTGTCATTCTTGATTTCAGTAATAACCATCTCCAGGATGTTCCAGCAAGTGTCTTCAAGCCTCTGCAAAATCACCATGCTGTTGATCTGCGAGCTAACATTCTCACAACCTTGTCACAACTGGACATGTTAAATGACAGTACGGTGACAGATATCAGATTGGAAGGAAACCCACTACTGTGTGATTGCCATATCTACTGGCTTAAGGTCTGGATGGACTCTGGCAGAATATCAAGAATAATGTTGAGTCCAGATGAACTCTTCCTGAAAGGCCGCTATGCAGAGCTCAACAGAGTATCAAGTTTACTTGACGCAGAGTGCAACAAACCAGATAGTCTGTCTGGCAAGTTTATCCAAAATGTTCCCAGAGACAATTTTACCTGCTCACCATCTACTCCTCCAACAATAAACCTTCCATCAGTAGTACCTGACCTTCAAACTAATGGACAGTACCAGATTTTAAGGACAATGAAAACATCCGCCATGGTCCCTGAATCACTTCCTGTTATGTCAAGCAAGTTTGACCTGAAGATGGGCATCATAGTGTTTCTTGCAGTGCTTTCTTTGACTTTATTGATCGTTTTGGGCTGGGTAGTCTTTCCTAGGCGAGCATGCAGATGGAGAGAACAGATCTATTTCAACATCAGTGACCCTCCCTTGCCTGCTCGTTATCAAAATGTTAGTCACAAAGGAGTAGCGCCGTCAAGATCTTCTGTATCGTCAGAAATGGATGACTCGACCTCGGTTATGCTTCTTGATATAAAGCTGGACAGTCAAGACAACCAAGTCAAGACTGATTTAGGTCAGGTTAGTAACAGCAATCCTCAAGAACTGTATGGAAAATCAGAACTATCTAGAATATCAGGAAATCAAGCAGAACCAGACTGTAAATTATGTAATGGTAAAAGCACCATCAGCAGCACTGGGGGGAGACACTGGAGTGTCATTGTGCACTCTCCTCCTCAAGAACTTGTCCGTTGTCCATGCCATGATGCGCTGCAGTCATCGTGTAATCTTCATAGTCATTTTGGGAACTGTGGGCAGTCTACAGAGTTGGAGAGATATCACCAAACCTTGAGAACTGAAGCATCCGCAAGCTTGGCAGGAGGGGTCATTATGGAGCACATCCGCCAGTGCTGCTCTTTCCACAACTCAGTCCCTCTGTGTGACACTATTCCCAGTATAAGAAAGGAGGTTTCTGGAATGGAACAAACCCAGTCTGATGGACGGTCACTTCACAAGCATCCATTACAAGTACATTGCTCAAGTACGGAAGACCGGGTGAAGTCTCCCGAGGAACATGACTTTCATGCACATGATTCTTCATTGATCGAGTTCCCAGGACTAAAAGTCAGTACAACTACACAGAGACTTCCATCCAGTGTCTTACCCAAGGCTTTTGTCAGTACCACCACAGCTTCATCAGTTGCCCACCAGGAAGATACATGCAGCAATGGGAAGTCTTCCAGACTGTCCTATCCAGTGGCTGAGAGGACATCACTTGGTTACCTTCAGGACTCTCCAAAGGCGACAAGGAAGTTTCATACATCATTGGCAACAACCGGTACTCATCGTCGCAGTAGGAGTGCACGGGAACCTACGAGACTTCATAGGCAGCACAGATCATCAGACGCAATGCCTCATCGACAGAGGAGTTGGCATGGCAACAGGTCATTGGTCCTACAACGGCGCGTCAGTTGCGACAACACCCAGAGCTACTTGAAAGATCAAACCAGTAGACATACGCCCAGGCCCCCAGCACCCCTTCCCAGACCCAAGGAAACCTTGACAAACAGAAAAGAAGTGTTCCACGAGCCGATTGCAATTCAACTTCCTCAGAAGAGTTGCATGGAGAAGAATATGACCCACCCAGAATCAGAAGGTCATAAGAACCCTTTTGGAGAATTTGAACATGCAGGAGAAAGCTTATACTTTGAACCTATGGAGTAATGATGGACAGTTATGTTTTCACATGGAAATGGTCACAAGTGATATTTACTTACATATACAAGAAAAAAATGTTTATGGCTTAATATATAATAATTCCTAGAGACATTTGCTCAAATTATTGAACCTAGTGACTGCAGATATTTAGAGAGTTACATTTGTTATCACAACTGTGCACACATGTACCATGTTTTCCATGTAGCAAAAAACTTTGTTCATATGTAACATAGTGTTTAATGGGACATGTTTTCTTATGTTTGCTTTCTCCACATAAAGTACTGAAACATTGATGTTTGCTCTCATTAAAGAAATATAAAGTCCAGGTAATATCATCTCATAAAATGAATGACGTTGTGAAGTGGCAAAACAATAAAACGATTAAGGTACATGTTTATTCAGTACAATTACAATGACTTCATCCCAAAAATTATTGAGCTAACTCTTATTACAACACATGGATTTATAGAGGAGCTATAGCATTTGATACAAAATACCGCCTCAAATCGCTTTACAAATATTATTACCCTGGTTATTAGATTGATTCACGCACAGTGTGCACCATCTCCAAACCACTCAACTCAACAACACCTCTTCATGATCTTGCGATACTAGATTGAATCTTGTTTGCATGCTTTCATCTAAAGAATTGGATATGCTTTCATTCTTTCTTTGTGCATTTATCCTGAATAAGATTATGAAGTATCTTATCTGTCATTTCGATTTAATGCCTCTTAATTGTCTTTTCTTCTGTAATCACCACTTCTCATGGTATGAATGTGTTTTTCACCTCTCGAACTCTCGGTTTCATTTTCTTATTTTGCCCACTCTCCTTGCTCACACTCCTTGCTCACACCCTGCTCTCTATTTTCTATCCTTTCTTGCTTACGACCTCCCTTGTCATCATTTATTAAGTTTCTTTCTCTCCCCTGTCCCTTTCTCAAACTATCTCTGTCTTAAAGGTACTATGTCCCATTTGCAGGCCCCCAAAATGAAAAGGTTACATTCCAATGACAATTAATGATAATACTTATTTAGAACTTCCCTCAAAATGAAAGGGCTTGAAAATGTCTTTTTGTGAGAAAATAAGGACCGTAAGTTGTCAAATCGACTTTAGGGATTGCAATCCTTTTAGTAAATAGTCTGATTTTCAGACCCATTCAACATTGTCGTACGTTTTGTGCTGGACAAAGAGTCAATCAGCTTAATTTTGGCCATTCCAAGTAGTGAGTTATTGATGTAGACAAATGGGCGCTAGTGTAGTTCCGTATCCATTTTTTTAGCAGTTTAAAAATCCATTCTTAGCAAAGGAATTTTAGCCCAATTTTTGCAATTGCATTTTCCACCTGAATTTGGATCACATTCGACATCAGGAAACCTTCGTTTAAGACTTTGATGTCAACGTCCTCGCTAAGTACTGTCTACGACTACGCTGTAGTCCTGCACCTCAAACTGAAGCTATCAGTCTAAAATTATGCAGACTTCTCGTATGCGCGATACCATAAACCATACGAGAAGTCTGCATAATTTTGTACTGATAGCTTCAGTTTGAGGTGCAGGACTGCAGCGTAGAGACGGTACTGAGCGACGACGTCGACATCGAAGCCCTAAACGAAGGTTTCCCGATGTCGGATGTGATCCAAATTAAGGTGGAAAATGCAATATATGATTATGATTAAAATTAGTCAAAGGATGTGATCCAAATTAAGGTGGAAAATGCAATATATGATTATGATTAAAATTAGTCAAAAATTGGGCTAAAATTCATTTGCTAAGAATGGATATTAAACTGCTAAAAAAATTGATACGGAACTACACTAGCGCCGACAAATGCTCATGTATCTTATGTATGTTATTACCAAAGAAAAGATGAAGTCAGTCAGTCACTCAATAGTGTCTGACAGTGAAGTCTAGAAAGTAAACAGGTTTCCCTGCGTAATTTGAATACTGGGACACTGCCAATGTTTAAATTTCACAGATAGGACATATATAATTCCTGCAAAGTTCTACAGAATTTGATGTTGGCTGCAAATGGGACATAGTACCTTTAAAATGATGAACTAACATAATCATAGACGCACCACTTCTGAAAGACTAGACAAATCAAGATATTAATCGTTTCAACAAGGTTTAATTAAACCACATATATTACAAGGCTTAACAAACCAGTGTCTGCTACATGTGCAGTCCCCCTTTTCAGAGTCATCTTCCCATTCACACATAGAATCCATTACTTTCTCACAAAATAACAAAACAAATCTAATCTGTACCATTTCTGAGGTAAGACACTGGGCATATACAATACATAGGACTGCTTTCAACAGTAATGACAAGGGTTAACTTTTGATTGCATTGCTTGAATTTTGTTTCGACTCCTCCTGAGGACAAAATGCTTTGCAGATTATCACTTTACCGCATTTTTGTAATTTTTTCCCCATAGAAAGAAAGTGATCCGAAATATTTTACAACAGGGTAAAATTGCTGATGAACAAACTAGATAGGATTTGAATAATATAATTTGATTATTACTCTTCAAAACGTAGATTAAAATGCAACAACTCAATTTGAAAAGTCACTCATCGGTTTTGGTGGGAAAATAGATAATAGCACAAATATTTTGCTATAAACTCCTTTAAAACTATTCATCTCATTCATCAACCAACCGAGACTTTAAACAACAAAACGTATGATACATACTGTATTAATTATGTTTTTCTCTTTTCTTATTTCATCGTTGCTGTGTGAATATGGTACAATGGAAATCGTTCATTAACTTGGTAACGGCAATTTAATCACTATAAATTATAATAGGCCTTCATTTGTAGAATCGCACAAAAAGGAACACAAACATCCACAAACTCTTTATCTTCCTCAATAAAATCTTGTTTGCTATATATAATTATTACAATCACGCATACCCGCAACCGTTAAAATTCACATCAAACATGCTCAATTATCATAATGCATGTAATCTGGTTTTCAGAAGATACATCAATTTTTGAAGACAATGAGGATGTTTTAGGAACGGTGAGGGGTACTGGATGGTTGTTGTTGTCGTTATTGTTGTCATTGGTTTCATGGGTTAGTGGGCGGCAGCGGCTATACCTTCCACCTCTTGGAGCTTGAACCAGTGTCCACACTCACACCTCTGAGGTTCACCAGTGTACAGCCACATCCAGTTGATGTGCGTCTGCTCCTCTTCACCTATATGAGAAACAATGAGAGAGAGAGAGGGAGAGGAAAGGGAAAAGAGTTAGAGGGGAAGAGATAGAGAGAGAAGGAGGGAAAGGAAAATAGAGGGAGAAGAGAGGAAAAAGAAAGAGGGAGGGAGAGGGAGGGAGAAAGAGGGAGGGAGGGAGAGAGAAAGAGGGAGGGAGGGAGGGAAAAGGGTTGGAGGGGAAAAGGGTTGGAGGGGAGAAGAGAGGAGGAAAGAGAAAGGGAGAGAGAAAGAGGGAGGAGAGAGAAAAAGGGAGGGAGAGAGAAAGAGAGAGAGGGAGAAGGAAGAGGGGAAGAAAGAGAGAGGGAGAAGGGAGAGAGGGAGAAGGGAGAGGGGAAGAAAGAGAGAGGGAGAGAGAGGGGGGAGTACAGGACATGTCGGAGAGAAAGAAGTGTGAGGGGGAGGAAAAGAGGGAGACATACATAGAAATAAGTGTGAGATAGAGATTGAAAATGAGAGGTGGAGAGAGAGAGAGAGAGATATGAATTAGAAATTATCACATTGGTTCACATACTAACAAAGATAATGTGAAAATCACACTCACTGAAAAGCAAACCACGTGGGTTACAACAGGCTGTAGTGCTCGATTTGTGGTCGCAATGACCGTCTTGGTTTCCATGTATTCCTTTCCTCATTTCTCAGTTATTAGTACCCATTATCTACCAAATCTGTCAACCAGATATCACTTATAGATATTTCACATATCTGATCTAGTAGTCATGAATATTCAGTGTTAGTTTGGGAGCATTTGCATGCAATTTGATTCTCTATATCACTATACAGATGGAGGTGGGCAAGTCTTTGATCCTACACTTTACCCACATTATTGCAGTTATTAGGGTCCTGTTTCATACAACTTAATCAATGACAAGTTACAATAACTGTTATAAGCTACTGAAAATCCTTTTATTTGATTGTTATAACATTTGAACATTTGTTATTGATCATACGTCTTATGAAACAGGTCTCTGATGATTGAATAAATTAGTAAGCCCTACTAAAAAGTTTCTAGGGCAAGTATTTAAAATATATCCTTCAAATTTTGTGTGTGAAATTTTGTAGTCATAGATGCTGAAACTTCTAGCAATGTTTTCATACTGCCGCAGAGGGAGCTATTCTAATATCAACAGATATTTATTTTGAATTACGTACAAATAAATATCTGGCATTCAACATTATTTGTTGAAAGCCTGTTTCCGTTTTTTTTGTTCTCGTTTGGTGAGAGGTTCCTAATAGACCTCTTCAAAAATACCACTGGATTGCATGGAGCTTCAGGTTTTTAGGTCTGCAAATGGGACAAACCATATCTTTCAAATAATGTTGAGTTCTGGGGGGTGTTTCACAAAGATCCTAAGTTGAACTTATCTCTAAGTTGGATTTAAAAACTATGGAAAGCCATTAGCATCTTTGAAAATATTTTGTAAAAGTTATTGTGAAAGGCATTAATTGTTTATTCAAATCATTCATATTTTCTATTCTCAAGGAGATTTCATGTTCTGGATGTGGAATTTATAAAAAGTATAAAATACTTGAATTTCTGCTTTTGAATATATTTCATTTTAAGACTCCAATGGCTGTCCATAATTTTTAAGTCCAACTTAGAGTTAAGTTCTACTTAGGATCTTTGTAAAACACCCCCCTGGTCCTGAGTTTGCAATGTGAAAGAAACTGTGTGGAAGCAATTACAAAAGGTTGCTCATGTACCAGAAAGATATTGGTGTATACTGTGAGCTTTTGGAATCAACAAAGTGATACAAATTGGCCCAGTCTTGCTAAAAGTCAAATGCGATGTTACACGGAACTACACAAACATGTGGCATGTAAGCATGGTCCACAACTGTTAGCTATCATTTGTCATAATTCAAATATATGAGCACATTGGAAGAGCCATCTTATTCAGGGGTATGTTTTCTATGATACTCTTCCACACTAACATAAAATGAATGAAAATGCTCACAAATTATTTTTCACCTTTCCCAGCACTCAACATTCTCTTTACGAGAAAGGCTGGTGTCGAATACTTACAGATACAGCCTACTATTCTCTTCTGGAACGCTGATGTTACTTCAACTGGTTTAGTTTTTGTGCCAGCAGCTACTCTCCTCACATTCAGCTGGAACGGATCCTAATCAACAACAACAAACAAAACAAATCAAATTTCATCATTTTGTGTATAAAGGGATAATTTGCCCAGAATATATCTTCAGCTGCCTATAAGACGGCTGAAAGTACTATGTAATGTCAATGACAGCGAGACAGATGACAAGATACAAACACTTGTACCTTCAAACCTGAACCGCAGCTGGTCCAAGAAACATTAAAAATGAGGTAAATGTACCATTAATGAAAAGAGAGCCACTGTGACAAGAATTAAACAATTTAACAATTAACAATTAAAAGTTTGACTGAAAACTGACCATTGCAATTCAAATTTGATGGCCTTTCCAACGGGATTTAGTCACAACCTGCCTTTTAAATCATGCAAAAATGCACAGTCCTTCATCAATGGCCAAGTGAGTATGAAGACACTGTGACCATAATGGCATGGTATTTTAGAATGATCTATTTAAGGATATCACAGCATTAAACAAACAAAAATAGTACTTACCGAGTCTCCTGCCTTTATCCTGTCAAGTTCTTTCTTTTCTAGACCTGTGGCATGTTCAAAGTTGTCAGGGATACCTGTAACAGAGAGAGAAAAAAGCATTGGAAAATGAAGAACTATTAACATGAATATCATTTTTGAATTAGTAGCTGTTTATCTGCCATAGTTACTGAATAAGTAGCAACTTATGCTTTTGTTGATATAAAATACTCTTCCACATTAGTATACTAAAGGAACATGCACAGTTGCACACAGAGTTCGCTGAATTTTAAAAAAATACATGTACTACCGGTAGTTGCAATATTGTTAAGTATCACATTGGCAACGCAAAAAAAGGGTTTAATTTTGTGTAAACTTCATCTATTTGCATTACAGGCAGAACTAACAACGCGAACTCTTGTAAGAGGTCTACATTTCTTGTATATAAATCCTCCATCTTTCGACGTCATTCGTGAGCAGTGAGATTTAGAATACGGCTGCAAGATTTTCAACACGAAATTGTATGTTGACCAAGAAAATTGTGAAAAAAGACGCTAAAACGCATTATACGGTCGAGGTGGTATTAGTGGAACAGATGTAATTTAGCCTAGCCTAATACTCGAGTATAAATGCATCCGATATGCATCTTCTAAAGTGAAATTTTAGTGCAAATTTTACTGGCATGATTGTGCCCAGCACAGCAGACCCTATGCCTATAGTCAGCTTCTGTCTCTGAAGAGAGTAGCTGACCCTACCCAAATAAGAGGGTAATGAATGAAGGAGACAGAATTTGGGGTCTAAGGTACAGTACCACAAGTTGACCACGACCAAGAATCTGTTTTTCGCACAGATCGTTCGCGAAAGCGCAGAGGATCCTTATTTTTTAGGACGCGATTTGTATGTGTTTACAACTACAAGGATATTGATAACCATGATTACGACGATTCTTATTCTCGGACCAGTGCACCTACTGATAATGGTGAAAACGAACCAAAAAAAAAGAAAAAATCGTTCAGACACTTTATTTAAAATTTTAATACAATTCACAAGGCACAACAAATGGCAATGCTCATTGAGTCATCGTTATCAATATCATTTATCACTTTTCAGATAAATTTAAAGTCATGTCTCCATTGGTCTCACTCGCACTCATTTCATTTTCAGTAGGGTGTCTGAACGATTTTTCAATTTTCAATTTGGGATCGTTTTTCACCATTTTTGTTTGTTATTTGAATAAAAAATGTAATCAGAATAATACATTTCAAATTTCAAGTCTCACCGATGTTTCTATCAAAAGATACAGCCCCTCCAAAACGCTATTATATTCATATCATTTTGGTCAAAATCGACGAAAAAGACGTCCACGCAGAGTGTTGTTGTTTTGCTAAATTCAGACAAACAGCTGTATCGCGCGATATGCAAGCGTATGCATAGCGTACGCATGTTGCTAAGCCAGTGCGAGACTTGCAGCTTGAGCCACGTTGTCTCCGCGATATGTGCCATTGACTAGTACGTTCACGCCATAGAACCCGGAAGTGAATACACGTTGTAGTCAATCGCGATATTGCCATTGACTATAACGTGTATTCACTTCCGGGTTCTATGGCGCGAACAGCTATCCATACTTTCATTCACTATTCGCGCAGATGTTACGCGATGTAACCATGGTTTGGACTGAGCGGAGCTCACGCCTCCCTAATTAGCTGATTCCAAAAATGTGGGAAGGGTATTTTTAAACTGTTGGGGCGAGTGATCTCTTGGGGCTAGCGAAAAAATAAGTGCATACATATTTTCCTTACGTCTAGCCGGACATAAGCCCGGGGGGCACAGCTCAGGAAAGTGGCAAATTTTGGAGCTAGGATGCAAACAACATTTAAATCGCTGTTTTGACCAAGATATTTTTAGAATTTCGGGGGTGCGCCCCTTTGGGGAATATGGAGAAAAACCTGCTCTTTCATATGACACCTCATTTATTGAGTTTCACCTTCAGGATCACAAGCCCCAAAGGTTTGAATTTCAATTTTTTTCATAAAATCATTGACCAATTTTCATGGTCGCGCAATGCACGTAGACTGCATAGGGATGTGTGCAAGCTCTATGGGAAGTATTTTAGCACACAACATCTGGTGCGCGATCAGACACCCTATTTTCAGTTCTTAGGACGGTCCCAGAACTATTCACAGGTAGGCAAATTCATGCAAAAAAATATATTCAAGAAATTGACTTGAAAACACATCAGACAATTAGTCTGAACCGAGTCAGGAGCAAATTTGAAGAAATTATATTTTTAAATGTTGTAAAACCAAAGATATAAGAAGAAAACTGACCAAGTATCTGTACTAAAAATCGTACATGTAAAATTGGTCGTACACATTCGACAGCTCTAAATGACGCGCACGGTTGCGTTACGTGCGTTCTCGAATCCAAAATCATACCTCACACACACACTCTCACCATACCGCGAATGGTCCGTCGTGGGGAGCTAGGCGGCTGAGAGTTTGCAGCGATACCAACGCAGCTTCGGAGCTCCGCAGCGCGCCATTTTAGCGGGACTCGGAAAGGTTCGCGGTGGGAAGGCAGCGGCCTAGCTTTTGCCCAAACAACGCTAGATCGGCTGCTGGCAAAATGAAAATAACTATGATCGAGAACATCGTCGGTTTCTTAACTTTTCAGTGAGATAATTCTGAATTCTAATTGAGACTATATAATAAATTAAATCGACAAAGAAACCTCGGTAGAACTTTTATAACTATACAAAAGCTTGTTTATTTCTTCATTTGACATTTTGTTTTTGACCATTTTTTCGTGCGCGAGTCAATGCAAACTATGTATTACCAAACTTTCAACACGCAAGGAACGGGGAACACTCGCGGACCTCGTATCAAATTCGTTGCAAAAAAAAAAAATCAAGGGTGATTTTGAAGCAGTGAAGAATATTGGCGCTGCAATGCGCAGAAATATACTTGAAAGAAACTTAAAAAATCATACCTGAATTTTCAGAAAATCGTATTTGTATTAGTGTACCTAGATGTGAATTGTTTATAACTCAGATTTTATGAAGATTTGTCCGGAAAAAATGTCAATTTTTTTCCGTTTGGTGGTCATTTCTAGGCTAATATTTTAAAAGTTACTTCAGTAATGGTCCCGATGTTTCTCTTATCATACTCGCATGTTATTCCTACATAGATTAAACATAGAGTAAAGTAGCCCGTTTTCGGCCACTTAAGACAAAATCCTATTTTTAGGACTCTTTACTTCCTATTTATTATCATTTCTTGTTCAAATCATGAAGCAAATATTATTATTATTTACACAAAAAAAGAATCCCAGAAAAAAATCACGAATTGCCATGACAATATCCATTTCAATTTTCACTGTTTTGGAGCCCGTTATCGGCCGAGCGTTTCAGTTTACGGCCGCATGTACAAAGTCAATAGGAAGCGCTCGCGCGCGCCGTGCGTTTCCGCGCTGATGTACAGCACAAGCGGGCGGAGCAGGTATCCCACGCCGGAGCTCCCTGGTGCTCGCCTGGCCGAAGACGGGCACAGCGGTGATCGGAAGTTGGAATCTGAATTAGATAGAGATATCGTGTGTGCGTCGCGGTGTGCGGCTGCATTGATTTAATACATGCGATGACATACTTTTGAGCTTGCGACTAGCACAAAATCGGGCTTTAAATCTGAAAAATACTTGAAATAAAGCTCATTTTATGGTACCCAT
Source organism: Strongylocentrotus purpuratus (assembly GCF_000002235.5). Lineage (NCBI taxonomy): Eukaryota > Metazoa > Echinodermata > Echinoidea > Camarodonta > Strongylocentrotidae > Strongylocentrotus > Strongylocentrotus purpuratus. The sequence continues at coordinate 16,169,578 of NW_022145598.1, forward strand.
ATTTCTTACAGACACGCGTAAGATACTCGATTTTTCAGATTTGGGTAGCGGGACCGGCGATTACATCGCTAAAATGTGATATTTTAGGATATATTTTCCATTGCAAATGTGGTTCTTCAGTGACACTGGCATGGTATGGTATGTGTGGGATATGTGTTATGCTATTATGCGATGTATTTTAGAGTGATTTTACCTTGTATCCAACCAATCGGCCGAAAACGGGAGCTGGCCGATTACGGGCTCCTTTACTCTAGGTCTAGGATGGTTAAGGGTAAGACCGGATAACATTATAAAAAAGATATATGGCCTTCCAACCTCCCATATCCAAGTTTTGGGCTGATTATTGCCGACCCACCGCAGCAAGGCCATTCAGATTTTCGTACGCGACCGAAGCGCCCTCTAGTGCCCCATGAATGTGCCTAGATCTATCACAGGCACCCAGCACACGCTCAAGTCACGACTCTGACAAAGTCAGTAAAACTTAAGTTTAAAGGAAAAATTCTGTTAAGTCGCCAGCGACACTGCACTGCACTGAACGGAATCAGTAACACACTGCATTCATGCACTGATAAAACAGAAATTCAGAATAGTTTTGAATTGACTGGCCAATGCAATGGCAATAGCAATGGGGCCTGTGCACCGTACCGGCAGTTTCCAAACCTCACAAACTACAATATAATACAAGACTAGAAGTACACATTTCACTGCTAATAGTAAAATTCAAGAAATCACCTCCTCCAGCTGCCATTGCTCTTGAACTTTGACTGTATAAGCATCTGCGAGCGGCGGTAAGGGCACATTTCCTGAGGGTAATCGTCGCCATTTTGCTCAGCTTGTTCTGCACGAATTTGGTATTGGGATTATTTACCCAAGATGCCCTTTGCACATTGCACTGCTCGGCTCGGTCGTTGGCTTGTAAGCCAATAGTGATTTCATTTCTTGTTCGCTTTTTATTTACTAAATAATTAGTAACTATCTTAAAATCCTTTTAAATGCCAGAAAAATATATAAATAAAGTTATACAAGTTATTTAAAGATTAATTTATATTTTGATATATAGTATTTACATAAAATATAAACCATTTTTTGAATTTTTCAAATTGGCAGTTATAAAACTGCATAACGTAGGCTTTGAACAAGACACTTTCTACACGGTGTAATATAAAACCACTGATAGTCTCCATTTATTTTATTTTTATTTTATTTATTTTTGTTGGCGGGGAGGGGCGGGGGAATGGGCATAATTTGTGACGAATATCCCTTACTTATTAAAAATCAACAGCATGTACATGTACATGAGTCGAACTTTACAGGTTGCAGATTACAGCTACGGGTAAAAGATTTCCAAGGCGACCCATATAAAAATAACGTGTTTTTCGTCCCCGCGCGGCGCATCCTTTTTGGCCGCTGCCTCCTTTTTTTCACTATTAACTATTAAGAAAAAGCCCCCAAAAGCCCAAACAAGGAACACACAAAGTCCTAAAAAGCCCCCCCCCCCCCCCAAAAAAAAAAAAAGAAAAGAAAAGAAAAGAAAAAAGATAAAGAAAAAAAGAAGAAAAAAAGAAAGGGTTAGTACGTGATATACCATTTGTATAAAACATCGTCTAAAAATGATACTAAAACTTGTTTTTGTCATAAATTTGTATTTGCATCATATACTCAACTCAAATAGCACAATATTTGTGAATAGATATATTTTAATTGACGACAATCGGCTTGGAAAGAAATTGATTAATAGTAAATAGTTTGTTTTTTTTAATTAAAAATTATAATGCCCTGCATGCCTTCTCTATTGTTGAAAACTTCCGGATGAGCAACACGTTATTTTCGTTATTTAGCCTAATAATTAATAGAGAGTCGATCTATCAAAGATAAACAAAAATTAAGATAGATAAACATTTTTAAAGAAGCAACTTAATAATTCTTTTCTTAATGTTATTGTTATGTAAATCGGTAGATAATTCTAAGAGGATATATATATATATATATATATATATATATTTTATTTTTTTTATTTTTTATTTTTTTTTTTTGGGGGGGGGGGGGGGTCCTAAAATTTGAAAATTTGATCGATCGACATTCCGTTTCGTTGGGGGGGGGGGGGGGGGGGTTAAGGTCATTTTTTTTAGGTCGTCCATTAGCTATCCTTGGGCACTAGTCGATGGTATATGCTATAAGAAAGAAAGTTGGTATACCGGGGGCTTATATTCCGGGTGGGGGTGTGTGCGTGATTAAAGAAATAGATTGGAAATTTACTAAATACTAGTGCTCTTAATAGTTTTAAAAGAAAACTAATTGAAAACGCATTAAAAAATGATATTGGTAAATAATTGGTTTTCTCCTAGACTAATTAAATAGATAAAGAAGTGAGATTTTTAATCCCAAAAGCAAGGCATTTCTACTCAGAACAGTTTGTAGACTACTTTCTAAACTTCAACCCAATAATACATAGTGAGAGAACTTTTTTTTTTTGCCCCCGCAAATTTGAAAATCGCGCCGACCGATTTTTCGCTCAGTAAGGATCGAAGGGGGGGGGGGGGAGTACATTAGTGGCTTGATGACGAATGAGGGGGGCGGCCGGGGCTTCTCCTCTTGCTCTTTCCCACCCAGACACCCACCCCTGTTTACATGTAGATCCTTTATTCCTATCTCACTCCCTCTTTTTATTTTGCTCTTCTCTCTTTCTCTCACGCCCCCCCCCCTCCACGTGTATTGATCATTTTCTCCCTCCATTATTCCCTCTTTTTTTTCTCTCTCTCTTTCTCCCTCTCCTCCTTTTTCACTTCCTTGTTCCTCCCGTTTTTCCTCTAAATCCCTTTCACCAACTTTGAACTGAAGTGAACGAACCCGCGCTACTCTCAACGGATTACAAAAATAAAAACAATTGAGAGCGTATTTGATTTCAGTCAACTTTATTTGTTTCAACACCTCTATATCAATTTAGTTTTGAAGATAATTGCTTAAGACCGATGTGCTGCACAGTGAGGCACTTGTATATCATGACATACAAACATTATCATACACTTTAAAACTTTGAATACAAAAATAACTGAACTTTCAACAAGAAACAATATCTCTACAATTCTCTAGATAAAAATGCTGGCAAGAAATTCAAACTTGAAATGTATTTGGCGAATTTAAGGGAACACGATAAAGACACAATCATCAAACATGGAATATGCATATCACCAAATACAAAAAGCATGGGTGTCGATCCCGGGGGGGGGGGGGGATGGGGGGATATATCCCCCCCCCCCAATATTTCAGGTGGGGGGGGATGGCCTGTACAATCATCCCCCCAATAATTCACCATAACAAAAAATAAAAAAATGAAGAGAAAAATTAATGAGAGTCCGATGAGAGTACTCGCAAGATGACCATCAATATACACATTTTGCTATCTCATTTTCATAATACACTGTTGGTCATAATGGTGGAATAATTATTTTTACCCCAGTTTAGGGAAGGATTTTAAAAAATTATTTATTTCTAATAAATCTAGATAATGGCATACATTCTCAGATTTTATTGAATATTAATTTGCGAGTGTTTGTTTTACGTGACTGCTTAATCATATGTGTGCTACTATGCTAATCAGCTAGGGAACCTACGTCCTTAAAACATGACAGTAATGAGGATTAATGCCTCACAAAAGGGAACTAATATAGTTGATCGACACGATTTTTATCCTGGGGCCTCACAGTAACGAGGCCATTGCTAAGCCCCTGAATCATGACTGTACGCAGTGTTTGCTAGGGTACGCGGCCCCTTCCACAAATCCCCCAAAACGAAGAAAATGCAATAAATTGTCAAACAATTATTGCATTTTCCCCCGGCCCCCAACAGAAAAAAATTCCTCTGTGTGGCCATGCCTTGAACCATAATGCATGGCCCTACAGAGAAAATTTTTCATGTTGGGGGCCGGGGGAAATGCAATGAATTTTTGACAATTTATTGCATTTTCTTCGTTTTGAGGGATTTGTGGAAGGGGCCGCGTACCCTAGCAAACACTGCGTACAATCATGATTCAGGGGCTAAGCAATGGCCTCGTTACTGTGAGGCCCCAGGATACAAATCGTGTCGATCAGCTATATATTAGTGCCCTTTTGTGAGGCATTAATCCTCATTACTGTCAATTATGACTTAAGGACGTAGGTCCCTTAGCTGATTAGCATAGTAGCACACATATGATTAAGCAGTCACGCAAAACAAACACTCGCAAATTAATATTCAATAAAATCTGAGAATGTATGCCATTATCTAGATATATTAGAAATAAATATTTTTTGTAAATCCTTCCCTAAACTGGGGTAAAAATAAATATTCCACCATTATGACCAACAGTGTACATACATATATACGAAGTAAATAAGACAACCGTATATGAGACAAGAATAAATTGAATTCTCGCTCATACGGCTTCATCAGGAATTGATGATAGTTATTCAATTTGTTCAATCAACAGCATCATAGAAATGCAGTGCGCCAAATGCAAAGACGCAGCATCAAAAGCAACGAGCTAAAATGTTAAGCGCGAAGCACAAAAGTAGCAATCTGCAATGCACATCAGACAATCCTGGACAGTGTAAACATAAATTAACTCTGTGACGATTTCGTGATGAGATCGGAGACAAGGAGAAAAATTTTCGGACATTAGTATGACTTATAAAATAGTTCACTAGTTGTTATGTTGTTTCCGTTCACCCTTTTTAAAATTCACGTCATTGTATCTTTATATTTATTTTTTTCACTCATTTTATTTCCTGATATTTCCTAAAACATTTTTCATTTTTGGAGAAAGATTATTATGTCACAACTTATTTATGACACAACTTATTTTCAGTGGGGAAACTGAATTCAGACAAGGATTAATATAGAGAACAGTACAACGAATCGTCTTCTTTCTCTAATAATGTAATAAAATGTGAAAGCTTCCGCGCTTCGCGCAGGAATGGGCAAAAATGATTTCAGACAAGGATTAAGAGTCGAGAATGGTACATAGAATCGTTTTCTTTCTTTAATATTCTAATGAAACGTAAGAGCTTCCGCGCTACGCGCGGGGGAAGGGGAACTTGATTCAAACATTAATGATTAAGAGTCGAGAATGGTACATAGAATCGTTTTCTTTCTTTAATAATCTAATGAAACATAAGAGCTTCCGCGCTGCGCGCGGGGGAAGGGGAATTTGATTCAAACAAGGATTAAGAGTCAAGAACGGTCCAACGAATCGTCTTCTTTCTCTAATAATTTAGTGAAACGTCAAAGCTTCCGCGCTTTGTGCGGGGGGGGGGGATTCCCCCTCCCTGCACCTAACCCCCTAGAAACCGCGCTTCGCGTGCTCACTACCGCCCCCCTAAAATTAAATCCTGGCTACGCGCTTGGGAGGGGTGCAACTTGCCACACGCTTCTACCACTTTGGTTGCTTTGATCCATTGCCGAAAATATTTTGGCACCTATCATCCCCCCCAACCATGGATACAAATCGACACCCCTGACAAAAAGGATCTTCAGTAATCAAAGCACTGGGCAGGACTGACTACACTTTGGAAATGGAAGCCATGTGAGCATCAGATCACACAGAGGAACTTTGGAGAAGAAAAGGGTAATGGGCCCTCTTCACCCCAGGCAAACATGGAAGAGACGGCACGAGTTCTTACACATGAACTTATCACATAAACAATAGAAAACTTCAGAAACACAGGGTGACATCCATTCCGATTGAAAGGAATCTCGTTTAAAAATCCTGGCATTTTGGCTTCAGGTTTGATGATCAAGCTTCCCTTCTACTCACATCATCTATGACCCATGAATAATTGCTTGCTGAGATTCTCATGAAACTTCGTTATTTTCAACATCTTGGGTTTTCCTGAGCGAGTGAACCTCTGATGGGCCTGGGAATTCGAGTCTCTCATCAAAATGAAAGCGTTCGAAACTGCAACATCGAACAGACACCAGAAGAGGTATACCCACCATCGTGTGCTCGCTCTCGCTGTTGGATGCGCTGTCCTTGATTGGTCCAGTCTTTCCATTCTACCCATGCATTCGTTGTACTCTTTGACAGCAGCTGGATACATGCAGAACCTCCACCTTCTTACCACGATGCTCCCACTCAAGTGTTGATATGACTGTCGGATCATCAGCAGTAGATACAAGACGAACCACATCACGGTTTTGCCATGCATAAGCATAGGTGGACATGCTGCCTTCAGGCTGCACAACAGCGCAGTCCGGCCCCTTGCCTTGTTACACGAGTCTGAGAGAGGAGAGTGTGAGGAAACCCCTGGAGCTCCCTGCAGACTGTACCACGGGCCAGGATGTCCAGGCTGTGTAGGTTCTTGATGAGCGAGGGTGAGGTGAAGTAACCATCCATGGTGATCACATGGTTGAATCCTCTGAGCCTCTGACACAGCTGAAAGACCATACGTGATGGAAACCTCTTTTCCGGGGAGGGGAAGGGGGTCAACTCCCCCCCCCCTTAGTTTTTTATGTATATTTTTGAGCACCCCCCCCCCCCTTTTGCGTTTTTTTTTTTTTTTTTTTTTATTTATTTAAAAAAAAAAAAAAAAAATTATGCTGATGACTGACCTAAACAAAAATTACCTTACCCCTTCCCCCTACGGAGCAAAATGTCAAATTTTCAAATTTCTACACCAAGAAAAAAAAAAAGTGTCCTCTGAGCCTCTGACACAGCTCAGAGACCATACGTGATGGAAACCTCTTTTCCGGTTCCTTTTCCTCGTCTTCATGGCTCACCTCTCCGACGTACACCAGGAACCCCCCCTCCCTTTAGTTTTTTATGTGTGTATTTTTGAGCAAACCCCCGCCCCCCCCCACCCCTTTTGCGTTTTTTTTTTTATTTATTTATTTAAAAAAAAAAAAAAAAAATTATGCTGATGACTGACCTAAACAAAAATTACCTTACCCCTCCCCCCTACGGAGCAAAATGTCAAATTTTCAAATTTCTACACACACACACAAAAAAAAGTGTCCTCTTACCCCCCCCCCCCCCCCTCCCCCCCCCCCCCCCCCCCCCCGCTTATTCAGCGGCTGGCTGAGTCGTTGCGAAATTTTCGGCCCGATTTCAAAATGTTAACCCCCCCCCCCCCCCCCCCCCCCCGCTTTTGAAAAAATCCTGCGTACGCCACTGTCCGGAAGAAACCTTCCCTATTACGTAAATATCAAATGGGAACCTATCCAATACGTAGCAAGGTCTGGAAGGTTGACACATCAAATTTTCTTGAAAAATGCTTGAGATACAGTTGAGTATTTGTAAAAGAATGTAAAAGATTATGGCTCTGTTTTCCTGTTTTTTCTGTTCTGTTTTTCTTGCAGATCCAGTATTACAAACAAGTTTAGATCATCAAGTCATACACCCTTTCTTTTTAACTTCTTATACCCAGGCACTCAGCCCATCAAATCTAAGATCAAGGTGACTCTGTCCAAGATGAATTACTGGCCTACTTTCTGTAGAACAGCCCAATGTTTGTTAATTTTGGTCGGTGACTTTCCTCAACCCTGATCACACAACCTCCAGCTAGACAGACTGAACTATCAGCCCTCCACACTGTAGATCAAGTCCAGAATGGCATCTGGTTCTGTTTGAGAATAAAGATATAAAAGAGAAGAATATAGTAATACTGTACAAACAATATCTTCTCCTGGTATTTGCTCCAATAATACATGCATGCACAATGTTTATCAGTTAAAATCTATATAAAGTGCACTAGCTGTTAAGAATATCTGCTGTCATTGGTCCAAATTACTGTTCAAGCATACATTAGATCTAAAAATCCTACATTAAATATGCATTGGAGAGGGCTCTAATAACAGGTGTATTGTCAATCACCAGGAAAAGCCTTCAGTTTTATGATTAACATGGTTAATGTAATGCTTTGCATTCCCTGATTTGCCATATGGTAAATTCTTTGTCTCACTTTTCCATCAGCAAAGACTCCGGAGGCCTGAATTCACAAAGGAGGTTTGTCGACAAACCTAGGTTTATGTGCGTCATTATGACGCATTTTTACAGACCAAGGTTTGTAAAAACGCGTCGAAACGCGTCATATGACGCACATAAACCTAGGTTTGTCGACAAACCTCCTTTGTGAATTCGGGCCATATAGTCTAGGAGGTTTTTCTTGATAGGCCTATCGGTTTGCTGTGTGCAGACTTGTACACCCATTAATGGTATTTTTACCAAGTCTGGTGTCAGCGATGTATGGCCTTTTGCACATTTGAAACTGAGCAGTGACTACCATCTCACTTTAAGAGGGTTTGTTCAGCAATAAATCTACATAATTTGTAGTAGATTCGAAAGCAGGAAAGGGATTATGTTGGTAATTTTATGGGGTCCCCATAATACAAACAGAGAATTTTTATTCAAAGTCTAAATCAAAAAAGTTGTTTTTAAAATTGTACTAATTAGTTTCCAAAGGTTCGACTACATTGCGCAATATCAGTGTGGCTGAAAATAAATGTGATGGAAATTGCGAAATAGGAAGCGCAGTAATAGTCTTCGACATTAAAGGAAGTCGTCATTTGAAGGAGAGAAAAAGCACACTATCCTTTACAGATTGGGTAGACTGCAAACAGTGCACAACCAGTGAGCACTTCTCTTCGCTTTAGTTCATGCAATGCTACAGGGAATTGCCACCAAAACAAAGAAGCATATCAACTTCTGATCGATAACAGACACACTGAGTGTTTGTCAACACTTCCAACTTTCCAAGGGTTCTTCTTGTTACAAATGGCATTTATCTGGGCTGCAAGAGTAGCTATGATTGGAGCTGGAAGTGCTGTAACGGCAATACTCATGCGAAACTCAAAGTCAAAGGTGCATCTTATCTCTGTGGCAAATTCCACCCTTCAACCCATTGTTGTTGTTGTTGAGAACTCCAGCTGTAAAAATCAATCGATAATAGAAGCAGGGGAGTTTGTGAAATTCACGGTGTCAGATGACGCACCCATATCTATCAAAGTGAGAAAGCCGGAGAAAACCACCTACGACGCGGAGGTGAGCGATTACGAAGATCGCAATTTCATTGTGAGAAAAGCGACAACAGGGGAATTGGTCCTCGTTCGAGCTAAAAAGGGACGCAGTGGATAGTTGACCCTAACTGAAATTATGTGAGTACATATTCATGCACAAAATAGATTCACTTGTGATTATATCTCAAAGAGGATATTGCTCAAGTTTTAGGAACCTGTTTAGTATCATCATGTCAAAGGTGTCTATGATCGAGTCAATGTCCATTAGCATTGCTTCGGATATGGAGATGATTGGTAAAAGTCAAAATCAGATGAACCGTTTAACAACAACAAATGTCATGATTGCCATAGCAATTTAGAAATCCAATTATTGTTGACATAAATTTCGATACATATTAGATTTTCACTTTATGTCTAATATTATTATAATAACTTGAAAAGTTTAAACTATAAATGCTGGCCTAAATAATGTTGTTCATAAGTAATATTATAAAAGCTACAGTCCCTATCTAATTGATACCGTTTGCTACTGAAACAGGAGGACTTAGGAATGGCACGTGTGGCCTTTCACAGAAGAGGAGTCCCGAGTCATCCACAGGATCGTTCATCTTTCTATGACGGGGAGAAATGTTATCCACTCTGATTATTATACAGAGGCTTCCAGCCTCTAAATCTAGTCTGCGGGTAAAAGACAGTGGTGAAGTGGCGGACCCAAGGTTCTCTGGTGGGGGGGGGGGGGGGGGGGGGGGGGGGGGGGGGGGGGTGGGGGGGGGGGTGGGGGGGTTCACATCTGAAAATCCCCTGACAAGTAAAACAATGAGGAAGTATAATTCTTTTTCTTCTTTTTCTCCCCCCCCCCCCCCCCACTTGGATCTGCCACTAAATGATGTCAAGAACTTCAAACACTTTCTATCATTTTGGGGGTAAAATCTTATTTTGTACTTCTTGTTTACATCATATATCAAGGAAGGAATTTGTTTATCATTCCTTTAAACGAAACTCACCTTAAAGAATAAATGTAGGTGTATATGCTGAAAGATGAGATGTATTCCTGCCTTACAATGTACATATTACTTAGGAAAGTTCATAAGAGATATAAATGAAGGTATATATGAAGGTATTCTTGGCATGACGTGGGCGAATCATTTTCTTGAGAATGCGATCATATGAACCAGGCAAGTATGCACAAAGTTTTAGTTTGAAATACTTTTTAAACCAATAACAACAATTTTACTTTTCGATGAGAGAAAATCGTAGCTGAGAAGTACAAATAATTTTGGGTGAAAAATATATAACAGGGAACAATTGTAACTTGTTTATATAAAAAATTAACATAATATACATGTACGTGGATATATAGCAGTCGAACAAAATATCTTTTTCATTTATGTGAATGTTCATCCCAGAAGAGCACCAACTTATTTATGCATTTGAAATTCTGAAAATTTCAGTACAAAGGATAATAGTAAGTCCATAAAATACTTCATCACATCACACACCTGCAAAGGAAGCATCCATAAATTTGAATATTTTTTTTAACTTGATAAACAACTTTGCATAGTACGTCACGTTATCAAGAAAATGTTAATGCCCATGTTGTGTTGAGAAACTGTAGATTATGCAAAAAATATCTTGCTTCATACTCTCATCTCATACACTTTAGTGAGGAATCGTGTAAATCGATGTGGAAGAATAGGCCAAAAGGCCGCCAAATACACAAAAAAACATGTGTAGCGTCCTGCTCTTTTGAAAAATAGGAAGGAGGAGCCCCCCCTTTTTTTTCTTCTTCGAAATGGCCGCTCGGTACATTTTCCCTGACAGTCAGGCTATTTTTTCTAATGGCCGCCGACATTATTTTTAAATTTTTTAAAAATAATTCAGACATAGATCCATTTTAGCAGAGTTTTTCGTGTTTGTTTTTCTTCAACAAAAAAAAAATTTAAAAAATTAAATAGGAGGCGGCCCCCCAAAAAGGAAGCGGGCGGGGACGCTAAACATGTATATATTTTTTATGGCCATAGTTGTAACATGCTTTTTAACAACTAAGTACATTATTCAATGCAATGTCACCAGTTTATTGAAAGAAACAACTTTGAAAGTTTAAAAATCAAGTAAAGAATTTTAGTTGAGCTAAAATTGTTCCTTCCGTTTTTTATCTTGTGCAAGACATGTCACTTAAGAGAAGGTTGAGTTCTGGGAAGAGGTGAAAAATAATTTGTGAGCGTTATCATTCTTATTATGCAAGTGTGGAAGAACATTATGTTCCCTAGCTGGAAAGTCTTCAAATGCCTTCATATTCTAAATATGTCATGTAACATCGTAAAACTCCGGATTTTTACGCTATACGTGTTCGTGTAGTCCCATATCTTTCTGTGTACAGTGTTTGTAACTTTACCAAGACTTGGCCAAATTTCTTATAATTTTGATGATTCCAGAACCTTGCAATACACACAAATTCTTATGCTAGATGATCATGCAACCTTTTCTGGTCGATTCCACACCGTTTCTTTCACAATGCAATCGCATGACCAGAACTCTACTTCATCTTTAATATCCTTACTTATGAATGATTTCCTTCTCTAAAATAAACCTCTATATATAGCACTCCAGCAAAGCATAGAGAGTCAATGCTAATGCGTATTGACCTCAGCACTGCATGCTGTGAGGCAGGGACCTAGAAGTCTATACACAAATATACACACCACACAATATCGCATATGTCGATGCAGCTGTAAGCAAAGTTAGACACTAGACTTACAATTTGATTTTTTTAAATTATTCTTTTTAACATCAGTAAGTCGAAAAAATGTATTTTACTGCTATTTAGGTGTCATCAATTGTCAATAAAGTACCGATTTTGAGTGAAATCATGCAGTTGAGTTTTGTACAGTGGGGTTTGAAATGTTGAGAATCAAAAGCACAGCTTTTACTACACAGCCAGGATATAGTGTATAGGGCTGTTAAATTACCCATTGATGATTGATCACCCATTGTCGATGGTTCTCCACATTTAGACCAACACATATTGTGTAATTATTCCCCTCTTTCTCAACAAAAATCGTTTTTTTAGGTGATATTTTCATGTATTAAGCCTAATATTCTTGAAAATATGCTCGATTGAATTCATCCTGGAATACATATTGCCTCGATTGTTTTGGTGGCTGTTGTGTATGCAATCCAAACTATATATCTCATGCCGACTGAGGGCGTAGTCCCCTGATTGTAGCAAAGAGATTCGATCATGCACGTATGTCCTCCGTAGATTGGAGCTGCCATATTAAACATACAACTGAAACTCAAACTTCTGTCTAGTTTGCATTATTTCGGACTCAAACATAATACGTGGCGACGAGGACGGCTACAGCTTTGAATCTACCGGCCCCGGCGCCTTTTTTGGCCAGCCCAGGAGCTATTATGCCTTGGGGAAAGATGGATTTCAACGTTTGATACATATTTGTTAGCGACTGGTTTGGACTCTGCTACACCGGAGCGTAAGCGAGCCATTCTAGCCCACTGCTTGGGCGTAGAGGGTCAGAGGATTCTCGATCAGCTAGCAAAGGATAGCGGTAACATTTAAGTCACTACCCATAAAGACGAAAATCCAATTGAATCCCCATTGAATGTCCCCATTGAATCCCAATTGGCAATTTGGAGTAAATGGAAAGTGAAACAATGCCAATTGGTTTCAATGGGTACCCATTGTTTCACTTTCCATATACTCCAAATTGCCAATTGGTATTGAATAGGGATTCAATGGGGGCATTCAATGGGGATTCAATTGGTATAAATCGATCCAGTTAGAAGAACCAGTGATAATTACTGATACTTCATAATCGATATTGGCAACTGTCCACCAATTAGGTATATTCCAATCTCATTTGCTTTAACTTCATCACAAAGATCATTTGAAGTGCATTTAGAATAGCATTGGCTCGTACACATATATATACTAAATATGTATATTGTTTCTTGGTTAGTAATCATATAATCAATATATCTATTGCTAAAACGTGAATGTAATTGTAACATGATCAGACAAAATAATCTATTGGTTAATAATTGCCGAAGGAAAAAAGAAATCACAAAATTGATGTGCATTGTCATAATTTGCTTAACAAATCATGATAAATTTATTTTTCTGTGACACGTGTAAAGTGATAATGAATATTCATGAGATGCCTAGATTTGTTGGTTTATATTTGTTTCTGTTGGTTTCTATTGGTCATATTGGTCCTATTGTTTTTTATTGGTATTATTGGTCCTAATGGTTTCTATTGGTCCAATTGGTTTCTATGTAGCATTGGTCCTATTGGTTTCTATTGATTTCAATTGGCCCTATTAGACTTTAATGGAATTTCAATTGGTTTCAATTGGGCCAATTGAAGTCCAAATTAAGGCCAATTGGTCCAATTGAAACCAATTGGGGACCCATTAAAGTCTAATGGGGCCTAGGCCAATGGGGCCAATGGGTCCAATTTGTCCAATGGGGCCAATCTGGACCAATTGGGGACCCATTAAAGTCTAATCGGGCCTAGGCCAATGGGGCCAATCTGGACCAATTGAAACCATCTGAAGTCCTATTAAAGTCCCATTGAAACCTGTTAAAACCTATTGAGACCAATTGGAACCTATTGAAACCAATTGAAACCAATTGAAATTTCAATTGGTGTTCAATTGGTTTCAATTGGATTTTCGTCTTGGGTAAGCAAATACAGTGAAGCTGTCGAAGTGCTTGAGAAGTATTTTGGGCCCAAGACAAGTGTTATGATCGAACGGTATAATTTCAGGAAATGAGCTCAAGGTAATTTGGAGCCAGTCAAACAATATGTGGCTGCACTGCAGCATTTGGCATCTACATGTAAATTTGGGGCCTAAAAGATGAACTTATTAGGGACCAACTCATCGAGAAAACTAGTACACCCCGTATTAGAGAACGATTGTTGATGGAGAATGATGATTTGACATTGGAGAAAGCAGTAACTGTTGCACAGAATGTTGAAGCTGCTCTTCTCGATTCCAAAACACTGAGTTATAGCAAGGAGTCTTACCTCCCTGGTTATAGTGGTTCTACATGTACTGCAACAACCAGTTCCTCAGAAGCTCGAGTACAAGGTGTGTCCAAGAGAGGTTACCGTCCAAAGCCTCAAGCCACGCAGCATCGCTCGGAATGCAGAAACGTACTGCGGAGGGACACACGCATTTGAGAGAAGTGCTTGCCCTGCAAATGGCAAAAAGTGCAGAGCATGTTCGAGAATGAATCATTTCGCTAAGATGTGTCGCTCAAAGGGTCAAAGCGTTAAATATGTTGAAGAGGACACTAGTTCTTGTGAGGAGGAACACTCAGCTTTCGTATACAGCGTTGGGAGTAGAGGTGACTTCAAATATTGTGAACTTGAAGTGAATGGCGTATCACTCAATCTCTTGATCAACGTAGGGTCAAGTGTCACGATCATCAACAATTTGATCTACAAGCGATATTTCTCTACATTTCCGCTAACGCCAGCACCTGTCACTTTGACTTCTTACCCCGATAATCATTTCCAGTGCTAGGTTGCATCAAGTTGCCCATTCGCTTCAAGGACAAGACTGTGGACAGTTGTCAGATCTACGTCGCGAAGGGTAAGAGCCTCCTAGGGTTGACCTATTTGACCTGCTGGGTTTTCGCGTTTGTGACCCCTCAGGTGAGCAAGTCAACATCATCAACCACTCTCATATGGCACAGTATCCATCCCTGTTCACAGACTTCGGAGTTGTTACAGGATACTGCCATGCACCACAAGTAGACCAATCAGTGTGTCCAGTGTCACAGGGCTTACGCCGTCTACCATTCGCAGTTCGTGAGGAAGTGTCGGCAGAACTACGTCGTCTGGAAAAGGATGACATCATCGAACGCATAGACTCCTCACAGTGGGTTTCTAATCTGGTGCTAGCACGCCGGAAGAATGGAGAACTGCGCCTCTGTATTGATCTCAAAGCGGTCAATAAAGCATCATACCGGATAAGTATCCGCTACCAACCATCCAAGAGCTGTCAGAGTCATTTCATGGCTCGACAGTCTTCAAGAAGCTAGACATGCGTCGTAGCTACCTACAGATTCCACTCGCAGAACGCAGCCGGTACCTTACTGCATTTATCACACATGATGGCATGTTTCAGTACAAGCGCATGCCATATGGTCTTAGTTCGGCGCCCAGCGCATTTCAGAAGATAGTGTCTTCGATTCTCGCAGAGTGTGTGGGAACTGTCAACCTCCTAGATGACATCGTCATCCATGGTCGCGACATGGAAGAGCATGATCAGCGTTTGAACGACGTTCTCGCTCGGTTCGGGAAGCACAACCTGACGCTCAACAGGGAGAAGTGTACATTCGCAGCATCTGCAGTGGATTTCCTATGCAACAAAGTTGCAGCAGCTGGAGTGGAGCCAAAGCGAGACAACGCAGTCATCTCTGAACCTTTGCAGAAATTGTTGCGTAAGGACACACCATGGGAATGGTCCGGCAGGCAGCAACATGTATTCGACACGCTCAAATTCAATGATAATTTCGCCACCGGTACTAGCACATTTTGATCCTAATGTGGAGACCTAATTCGTCACTACAGATGCATCTGGTATCGCGGTGGGAGCTGTGCTGTGGCAATTGATTGATGAAGAGCGTCCAGTCGCGTTTGCGTCACACGCATTGAGTAGCACCGAACGCAAGTACTCAACATGGGAGCGGGAAGCTCTCGCTTGTGTGTATGCCTGTGAACACTGGCATATGTACTTGTATGGTCGCAGATTCACTCTACGTACGGACCATCAGGCCCTGACGACCTTGTTGAGCACAACCGGGTCGGGACATCGCCCACTACGCATCTACCGCTGGTCTGATCGTCTACACCAGTATAATTTTGATGTGGAGTACATCTCGGGTAAACGCAACAGAGTCGCAGACATGTTAAGTCGGATCACGCCCACTAGCGATCGCCCCAATGACGCTACGAACGACACCGAAGATTACATTCTCACAGTCATGTCGCACGCAATAGCACACTTGGTCTCGCGAGAAGAACTCATCACAGAATCAGCTACAGATGTTACGCTGAAACTGGTCTGTCAATATATGCAGACACAATGACCTAAAGACATAGGTGATATTCTGAAACCGTACTACCCGTCAGACATGAGCTCGCAGTATTTGATGACATTTGCATCGCACGCGGTACTCGAGCGGTCATTCCAGAATCTCTGCAACATCGCGTCATCCAGGTCGCACATGATGGTCATCCAGGCATTGTCAAGATGATCGAAGCAGCGGTGTCGCGAAACAGTCTGGTGGCCTGGTATCGACATGCGAATTGAGGAAATGGTGAAGAGTTGTGTGAGTGGTGCACTGAGCGAAAAGTCAGCGATTCCTCGCCCAGCACTGTTACAGCCAACGCCATGGCCTACAGAACCATGGCAATCCATTCAAGTAGACATCTTCGGAGAAGTTGTCCCAGCACTGAGTAGTCAGCGTTTCCTTCTAGTCATACACGACCTACATAGCAAAAGGCCAGAAATAGCTGCTACAAGTTCGGTTACTACAAAATCGGTCATAGCTATTCTCGAGATGCTTTTCACAAAGTGGGGTCTGCCTCGACATGTGACAACAGACAACGGACCTAGCTCAGTTCGTATCAGCAGAGTTCACAGAGTTCTTGGCCCACTACAACATATGCCACCATCGCACATCTCGCTTTAATCCACAGTCGAACGGAGGCGTTGAGCGATTCAATCGCGTTATCAAATAAAGCGTGAAAGCTAGCATGACAGAAGGGAAAAGCTTTGCTCAAGCGATCCAGATATGCATGTGTACATATCGATCCACATCTCATTCGTTGACCGGTGAAACGTCAGCAAAGCTCATGATTGGGAGGAATCTGCGAATGCCCCTCAACATCCTCAAACCACCTACTCCACCATCTGCGGAGGTCAAAGAGAAAGCGAAAGAAATCGCAGAGAAACAGAATCGAAAGAGTACATTGACAAACGTCGAAACGCGAGACCAGCAACATTCAAGGTCGGAGACTGGGTTCGAATCAAGCGCCCAAATCGCTCGCACAAACTAGCCTCTGCGTTCTCACCACCAACCCAGAAGGAAAAACCAGTTACCACCAGTTGAAATTTCCAACTGGTTCCAGTTAACTTCAACTGGAACCAGTTAGATTCATCTGGTTCCAGTTGATTCTAACTGGTCCATGATGCACATCAAGAGGATATTTGGTGCGACTGCATTTCATTTAACTGGAACCAGTCCTTATAATGACCAGTTACACCAGTTGATAACTGGCCTGTTTGCATACTTCCAGTTGCACCAGTTGATAACTGGTCTGTGGGCATATTTCCAGTTGCACCAGTTGATAACTGGTCTGTGGGCACATTTCCAGTCGATAACTGGTCTGTTAATTCCAACTGGACCAGTTAGAATTTGACCAGTTGAATTCCAACTGGACCATTTAGAATTTGACCAGTTGAATTCCAACTGGACCATTTAGAATTTGACCAGTTGAATTCCAACTGGACCAGTTAGAATTTGACCAGTTGAATTCCAACTGGACCAGTTAGAATTTGACCAGTTGAATTCCAACTGGACCAGTTAGAATTCAACTGGTCAAATTCTAACTGGTCCGTGTGCATATTTCCAGTTGACACCAGCTAATTTGCATAATGGATATGGGGTGCGTGCATATCTATGTTTCAATACAATTTATCTGAATTTACAGCATATTCCTTAATTACTGCTGATTTAGTTATGTGCAATTCATTTCGAAAATACTACAAATACAAATTGCCAATTATTAGGACATTTCATTACTTCGTGTAAATAACATTTAATTAAACATGAATAAGGGAAAACACTAACTATGAACTAAAATAGATTCAATAAAATACAAGTATATTAAAAATATTTAGTTAACAAGTTTACCTATTACCAATGCCCTTACATTGGAAATTGCAGACGATCTAGATATACTGGGTTGTTGCCAATTGGCAAAATTAAGTAGTACAAGTTCTATACTTATGCCTTTAATTACTAATTAAGTTTTCAATTGGTAGTTGATTGGTCCAGTTAGACCAGTTAAATCCAGGGTTACCAGTTGGGTAACCCTGGAAATTGAAATGGGCCAGTTGAATTCTAACTGGTCTGAATGGTCTAGTTAGACCAGTTAAATCCAACTGGTAACCCTGGAAATTGAATGGGCCAGTTGAATTCTAACTGGACCAGTTAGAATCTGACCAGTTGAATTCCAACTGGACCAGTTAGAATCTGACCAGTTGAATTCTAACCGGTCCAGTTGGATTTCAACTGGTCTGGTTCAACTCATCAACTGGCCCATTTCAATATCCAGGGTTACCAGTTGGCTTTAACTGGTTTAACTGGACCAGTTGCAACTGGTTTTTCCTTCTGGGAAAGCAGATCATCCGTAGGTTAGGCCCAAGCTCGTTCCTCTTACACGACAAAACGCGGTGGAACGCACGACGACTGATCGCAAGCCGTCCTGGAAGTTTAGGTGGTCAGAGCGATGACCAGTTCGTCTTTGACGACCACAAGATCGACCACCGTCAGGAAGAAAATGACCAGCCACAGTCACTTCTTCGTCGCTCGCAAAGAATGCGACAACAACCTGGGTACCTGAAGGATTTTGTTTAAACCATGCAGTAAACTAAATACAAAAAGGAAAATGAAACTTTAACTGAATATATATATTTTGGATATCTTGTCTATATCAAGAGAGTGAACTCAAGTTAAAATTGGAAATATTTCTGGACGTTTATATTGAAACTGTCATAAGCCAGTTATCTTAAAAGGGGGAAATGTGTTGTGTATGCAATCCAAACTATATATCTCATGCCGACTGAGGGCGTAATCCCCTGATTGTACATTGGAGCCGCCATATTAAACATTCAACTGAAACTCAAACTTCTGTCTTAGTTTGCATTATTTCGGACTCAAACATAATAGTAGCCTGGCGCGTACACAGGGGGGGGTGTTTGGGGGGTTAAACCCCCCCCCTTTGGTAATTTTGTGTGTGTAAACCCCCCTAAATTTCTCTAAAACCCCCCCCCCCCTTTTTGATTGTTTTGTTTTTTGTTTTTTTTTTAATTAAAAAAAAAAAAAAAAAAAAAAATTCCCATGGTTGACCTAAAAAAGCTGACCTTACCCCCCCCCCCCCCCCCCCCCCCCCCGCTTATTCAGCGGTCGCCTGAGTCGTTGCGATTTTTTTGGGACCAAAAAAAAAAAAAAAAAAGTGACCTCTTTAATTAAAAAAAAAAAAAAAAAAAAAAATTCCCATGGTTGACCTAAAAAAGCTGACCTTACCCCCCCCCCCCCCCCCCCCCCCCCCCGCTTATTCAGCGGTCGCCTGAGTCGTTGCGATTTTTTGGGACCAAAAAAAAAAAAAAAAAGTGTGACCTCTTTAATTAAAAAAAAAAAAAAAAAAAAAATTCCCATGGTTGACCTAAAAAAGCTGACCTTACCCCCCCCCCCCCCCCCCGCTTATTCAGCGGTCGCCTGAGTCGTTGCGATTTTTTTGGGACCAAAAAAAAAAAAAAAAAGTGACCTCTTTAATTAAAAAAAAAAAAAAAAAAAAAAATTCCCATGGTTGACCTAAAAAAGCTGACCTTACCCCCCCCCCCCCCCCCCCCCCCCCCCCCCCCCGCTTATTCAGCGGTCGCCTGAGTCGTTGCGATTTTTTGGGACCAAAAAAAAAAAAAAAAAAGTGACCTCTTTAATTAAAAAAAAAAAAAAAAAAAAAAAAATTCCCATGGTTGACCTAAAAAAGCTGACCTTACCCCCCCCCCCCCCCCCCGCTCATTCAGCGGTCGCCTGAGTCGTTGCGATTTTTTTGGGACCAAAAAAAAAAAAAAAAAGTGACCTCTTACCCCCCCCCCCCTTGAAAAAATCCTGCGTACGCGCCTGATAGTAGCTATACTTATACATAGACCTTCGATACACTGGATTAAATCCTCAATAATGATATTGCTGAACTGTGCGATGTTGCCATTGTTTTTTGTTGTATTACTTTCGTATTTTGACAGTTTTTTTTTAAATGGTGAGTATTTGATTGCTTTGTAAAAGATGTATCGGCAAACCTCGAGCTGCTTGTCATGTTGATTTTTTAATGAACCAATTCACTGAAAAGGAAAAGAACAGCGCCATCCAATCACCAATGATGCACAGTTCAAAAGACAGTACATTCAGCCAGGCAGAAATAATCTTTTTTGATTGGTCAGTCTTAAAACCCAAGAACAACAACAAATCAACCAATGCTATATAATAATCCAAAAATGCGTACGGTACCTCACTGCCAAAGGGGTCAACCCCAACATGACTGGCTACGCACCGGCGTCCAGAAAAAGCGGTGAAAGGGTGTCTTTTTCAGCTATAGACTCTACAGCGGTTTCAACGTTTTCCTTAAAAGAGGTGGTTTTTTCAAGCACTGATCGCACAATTAAAAACTATAAATGGGTAGGCCTACCTTTTCAGATTCACAGCTCCGGCGGCGTCTACGTTTTTTCTTAAAAGGGGGGTGTTTTTCAAGCACTGATTGCACATTGAAAAAAACTAAAAGGGTAGGTCTACCTTTTTTGTAACTCCGGGAAGCTCCAACACCGGCGCCGCAGGCGTCGCACAGTGGGCCAGGGAGGAACCAAGGTGCGCCAAAACTCATGTTTGGGGATTTATTTTGTATAAGTCCAGAGGAAATGTTCGGATTTCCTGGGATTTTCGCTTAAATTTTATTACCAAAATTGTCTCTGTCTAAGCTTTAAGTTGATACCAGATTTGGCTGCCCGATTCTGCCCGTTATTATGTTAGAGCTGCTTTCCGTGCAACATATTGCCCCGAAAATGTGTTTATTTTGGTCCGCGGTGTCAGAACAAGTGTCACGCGCCCCTTCGCGCCGTGATTTATGACCACAAATCCTTCATGATTCAGCCGCGGACCAAAAAAAACCCACATTTTTCGGGGCAATGTGGCAAGGGAAATCGGCTCTAACATAACAGCGGGCCAGATTGGGCAGCCAAATTTGGTATCAACTTAAAGCTTAGACATCAGAAAAAATTGTGGTATTAAAATTTAAGCGGTACACCGCGGAAATCTAAACATTTCTTCTGGATTTATAAAAAATATGGATAATTAGTCCATTTTTCAGTGAATTACCCTATAATATATCATAAAGATTGTGTTTCTATTATTTTTTTAACCCATTCATTCAACGAAATGAACTATCAGGAATATGTGAGAGCAATTTCATATCAATAACTTAAAAACTTCATGTTGAATTGAAAGATTTATGAAATTAGTCACTTTTGCACTAAAACTGTGAATATGTAGGTTTTTTGCTGTTTGAAGTAGTAAATTTATACCCTTATTGTGCATATCGGAATTAAATATTTCACTGAGGTATACCTCTATGTATTACCTTTCAATTGGGCAAGAAAAAAAATTGAAAATAATAAATCACCCAAATTTAGTTTTGGCGCACTTTGGTTCCTCCCTGGCCCACTAATCGTCGGAGCTTCGGGTTCGTGCATCAAAAAACATTCTGACAGCGGTTATTAGCCTGATATTATCTCAAAATATGCAAAGGGAGTAATTACAATTTTGACTTACTAGGTTGCTCGACTCCTCTGGGCATCGATCTAGCCGGCAACTTGAAATTATAATTTGGAGAAGTCTTCGATGGGAAAAGGGGGTGATTCTTCGCGCTATCCCGACAATTCTTCCATGTTGTTTCGTCGATTCAACCGGCGAAGAGAAACTACGCACTACCGTACTTAGGACGTAGTTGTGGTCACCTTCAGGATGTTGCTTCTTCTGGTCGATCGTTGGCTGTCAGAGTAAAATGGGAAATTTCCCAGCTAACACAAAAACATTATAAGAACATCATGATAATGTTTGGCTAAACGTTTGGGAAATGTTTTGTTCAAATGTTAAAATCATATGAAAATGTATGGTCTTGTGATTATCAAGAAAACATATTGATAACATTAAACACCAACATCAAAAAAACATTTTAAAAATGTTTGTTTAACATTAAGCTTAAACATTATAACAATATCAATTTGATATTATCAAAAATGTTGATATAACATATTAATGATATTTTTCAAACATTTGAAGAAAATGTTATAAAAATGTGAGCCATCTATTTCTAAGACCATACATTTTGATATCATTTTAACATTTCATAGAAACATTACAACATTGTTATTCTTAAATGTTTTAAATATGTTATTTTAGAAATGTTAATTAAATGTTGTAGTGATATCTTATTAATGTTTAAAGGAAATGTTTTTAAAATGTGAGCCATCTATTTCTAAGACCATACATTTTGATATCATTTAAACATTTAATAGAAACATTTGAATGATAAAATCCCAAAATGTTTTTAAAATATTAACTTAGAAATGTTAATTAAATGTTGTAATGATATCTTATTAATGTTTGAAGGAAATATTTTTAAAATGTGAGCCATCTATTTCTAAGACCATACATTTTGATATCATTTAAATATTTAATAGAAACATTTGAATGATGATATCTCAAAATGTTTTTAAAATATTAACTTAGAAATGTTAATTAAATGTTGTAATGATATCTTATAAATGTTTGAAGGAAATGTTTTTAAAATGTGAGCCATCATTTCTAAGACCATACATTTTGATATCATTATAACATTTCAAAGAAACATTACAATATTGTTATTCTTAAATGTTTTTAATATGTTATTTTAGAAATGTTAATTAAATGTTGTAATGATATCTTATTAATGTTTGGAGGAAATGTTTTTAAAATGTGAGCCATCTATTTTTAAGACCATACATTTTGATATCATTTAAACATTTAATAGAAACATTTGAATAATAAAATCTCAAAATGTTTTTAAAATATTAACTTAGAAATGTTAATTAAATGTTGTAATGATATCTTATAAATGTTTGAAGGAAATGTTTTTAAAATGTGAGCCATCATTTCTAAGACCATACATTTTGATATCATTATAACATTTCAAAGAAACATTACAATATTGTTATTCTTAAATGTTTTTAATATGTTATTTTAGAAATGTTAATTAAATGTTGTAATGATATCTTATTAATGTTTGAAGGAAATGTTTTTAAAATGTGAGCCATCTTTTTCTAAGACCATACATTTTGATATCATTATAACATTTCAAAGAAACATTACAATATTGTTATTCTTAAATGTTTTTAATATGTTATTTTAGAAATGTTAATTAAATGTTGTAATGATATCTTATTAATGTTTGAAGGAAATGTTTTTAAAATGTGAGCCATCTATTTCTAAGACCATACATTTTGATATCATTTAAACATTTAATAGAAACATTTGAATGATAAAATCCCAAAATGTTTTAAAAATATTAACTTAGAAATGTTAATTAAATGTTGTAATGATATCTTATTAATGTTTGGAGGAAATGTTTTTAAAATGTGAGCCATCTATTTTTAAGACCATACATTTTGATATCATTTAAACATTTAATAGAAACATTTGAATGATAAAATCCCAAAATGTTTTTAAAATATTAACTTAGAAATGTTAATTAAATGTTGTAATGATATCTTATAAATGTTTGGAGGAAATGTTTTTAAAATGTGAGCCATCATTTCTAAGACCATACATTTTGATATCATTTAAACATTTAATAGAAACATTTGAATGATGATATCCCCAAATGACTTAAAATATTATCTTAGAAATGTTGATAAGATGTTGTAATGATATCTTACAGATGTTTGAATGAAATGTTATAAAAATGTAACCCATCTATTTTTAAGACCATATTTTGATATAATTCAAACATTTAATAGAAACATTGCAATGTTGTTTTGTGTAACGTTCTTTAAATGTTATTTTAGAAATGTTCATCAAATGTTGCAATGACATTGAACAATTACATTTTTATAACATTTCTGCATTCATACATCTTCCAAATGCATACAATTGTGTTTCTAATATTACATAAAACAAAAGTGAAAAAAGGAGTATTTAAATGCTTTAGTTAAAATAACATCATCAAAATATTTTAATCATGACAAAATGTTGAAAACAATTTGAGTAATGAACAAGAATCATTCAAACGTAATGAAATCCCTTAAATGACGGAAGTAGGTAACCTTATATTCTAAGATACACATACAAGGGAAGATTTACCGTTAACAATTATCTCTGTAATTAGTAGAAATAAGTACATGTAGATCCCACATTGTTGGTTGATTTGTTGTCACAGAACAAGTAATGAAATCAAAGTGAAAGCACTTGTGTTCAGCATGCACCAAGGTAATGCCAATCATTTATAGTCCCATGTATTAGGGAAAACCGGGGAGAAATGGAACATTTTTCTTCACTTTAAAAATATTACCAACTGTAACTAAGCAAATATTTGGACGAAACCAAGTACATGTATGTTTGTATATTAAAAGACTATACAGTGTATCCCAAGAAAAAAACTGGATTTCATGGCAATTTTGTTTTTGTCATGATAATAATTTTTGTAATGAGATGTACATGTGTGGAAAGCTCGGTTTCTTATTTGATGCATAATCTATTATTCATATTTCATGCATGATTGAATTTAACAAATTGAAAGTAGTGGTACTAAAATTTCATTTGCACAAACAAATTGCAATTTTGAGTTAGTTTATAGGGTAGTAAAGATACTTATTTTGGAAAAAGAAAAAGATCACACACAAATTAATATTTTTCTTTTTTATATGACACTTCATGCATATAAAATGAAAAGATCTTGATTTCTCCCAAATTAGTAGATTTTGATTAAGAAGCCATTCAGCTTTCTTAATCTAGCAGCTGACAATGAACCAAATGCTTGAGTGAATTTACCCATCACAATACAGCGTTTAAGTAGCCATGTTCAGGGGCTCTTTTAATGCTGTCTTGGGAAGGATGTGAACAGAAGGTTTGTGTGAATTCACTTAAGCATTACATGTAGATCCAATGTCAGCTGCTAAATCAAGAAAGCTAAAATGGCTTCTTACCCAATTGTAAGAAATCTAGCATATTTTCATTTTACTTCTTCTCAAGTGTACTTAATTGATTTTTAATGCAAAAGGTGTCATGTACGAGAGAAAATAATGATTTTTTTTCAATGTAATGTCTCTTTAAAAAAAAAAAAATTATATTTATTATCCTACTAACTCGAAGTTGCAATTGCTTTGTGCAAATTAAATTTTGGAACCCCCACTTTTTATTGGTTTAATGCAATCGTGCGTGAAATATGAATAATATGTTATGCAATCAAATAAAAGTAGAGCTTTTCATAAATATATATCTCATCGATGGAATTATTATTATGACAGAAAATTTCTGCCCTGAAATATGGTTTCCTTTTTTCTAGGATGCATAATAGTTACATAGGTAAATATGGCAATTATAGATTGAATTCTCACAGCTTGACTTTTCATGTAATCATAAATTTTGCAAACCCTTAGTTTGGGGGTTAATTGAGCCACCTCGGGGTAAACTGGGAGACCCATATAGGCGTACACTCAGACACAAAAAAAGGATACCGATATTGCTCATTGCATTACTAATGTCTCAGTTTACCCCAGATATTAAAAACAACTGAAATTGATGGCCATCAAAAAATCTTGTATTAAATCATTTAATCACCTCAGAGGATAATCACAATCACTATCACAAGGGGTATCCACTTGGTTGGGAGATTCCATGCCATTTGTTCTGGCTACACTTGCTCCAATGGAAAGTCTGCATATTAAGCCAATCATGGACCCTAAACCCAAACCTAACACTGACCTTAATCCTTACCCTCCTATTATTCTGAACCAAGAAACCTATCACAACCAGAACCATAACCCTATACCTTTGAAGAAAATAAGGCGAGCAATTGTCGCAGGAGCAAATGTCAGATCACCTGTTCAGAACCGCAAAAACAAATCTGAATAAATGTTTAAAATCAGTAATAAAAGTAGTGAAAATAAGGCGCTTATCCTGTACTTGTGTGAAAAAGTTAACAGTGGTTTTTGGCATATTTTTAAATGGCATTGAGTGAAGCCTTTTGACTGATGTAAATGAATTTAACATTGTCTTCATATTTATTAAGATAATGGAGTGTCCCACTGAACTTCCAGTCTCCCCTACACATGTTATATTATTATTATCATGGGTTTTCAATTTACAGCAAGGTAACATGAGGAACCGCTCTTAATGAGGTACCACTGAAAGCCTGATAACAAGGTGAAGATCTTGTAATAAGGTTACCCTGTAGGCCCTATAAAATATATAACAAGCATACATAATTTATGTACATGTATATGATTACAAAGATAATATATCAAAAATGATTGCATATAAAGAGCCAAAGTACTACAGCTGCACCTCTAGCATCAGCATTACATTTTTCATCTACATGTACATACCATCTTAACAGTAAAAGGCCCATCGTTTCACGCAACATGCCTGCAACGCAGTAGACACAGTGTGTATTGACTTTTTCTTTTGAGTCTTGCACAATTTTTTTGTCCAAATTCGCGACGTCCACACATGTGGTTTTGAAGTTGCGCACCTCAGACCAAACATTGCTCAAAAACATGGCTTCATGTACAATTCCAATACAAAATTTTTT
Source organism: Strongylocentrotus purpuratus (assembly GCF_000002235.5). NCBI lineage: Eukaryota > Metazoa > Echinodermata > Echinoidea > Camarodonta > Strongylocentrotidae > Strongylocentrotus > Strongylocentrotus purpuratus. The sequence goes on from NW_022145598.1 coordinate 16,196,223, forward strand.
TCAGCCAAAATTCATAAATGTATATTATTCTTGCCTTTACTGATTAAAACCAATCGATTCCATGCTGTTTATGATCGTAAATGTGTCATCGACAAATTCCATCTAAAAAAAAATTTTAAAAAAAAATTGTAAAACAAAGCAAATAGTAAGAAATAAAAAAAAATAATAATAAAACACATAAGAAAAACTTTTGATACCAAATTTTTAAAGAGCATTTGATCAGAGTCTTACAGAGAGTGTCTATACACAAAATTGGCAGTTTTGAAGCTTAGTTTGATTAGAGCAAAGTTCAGAACTCGCATAAATCAGCATAATCAATTGATTATTGAATTAATGAAATTGACCACCGGTAAACAGTTTTGAACATTAATTTGTGGGTGACGTGCATGCAGACTTTTGTGGCGAACGCGTGGTTAACCATCGAGGTCTTATGGTGGAGATCCACCCCCCCCCCTTAGCTGTGAGATGGATTCATACACTGTTGCTCATAATGGCGGAATATTTTTTTTTATCCCAATTTATGGAATTATTTTAAAAATAATTTAAAAATACTAGATCTAGATAATAGTATACAGTCTCAGATTTTATTGAATAATAATTTGCCAATATGTGTTTTGCGTGACTGCTAAAGCATGTATATTATGCTACTATGTTTATCAACTAGGGGACCTATGCCCTTAAGTCATAAAGGACAGTAATGAGGATTAATGCCTCACAAAAGGGCTCTGATATAGCACATCGACACAGTGTTGATCCTGGGGCCTCACAGTTACGAGGCCATTGCTTTGTCACTGAACCATGACTGTACGCAGCGGGGGCTATGGTAGGGGGCAGTTCCCATAAATTTAAAAAAAAACAGAAAATGCAATAAATTTTCAATAATTTATTGCATTCTACCCCGGTCCCCAACATAAAAAAATCCTCTGGACGGCCATGCATTATGGCTCAAGGCATGGGCACACAAAAGATTTTTTTATGTTGGGGACCGGGGTAGAATGCAGTAAATTATTAATAAATTTATTGCATTTTCTGTTTTTTTTTAAATTTATGGAAACTGCCCCCTACCATAGCCCCCGCTGCGTACAGTCATGGTTCGGTGACAAAGCAATGGCCTCGTAACTGTGAGGCCCCAGGATCAACACCGTGTCGATGTGCTATATTAGTGCCCTTTTGTGAGGCATTAATTCTCATTACTGTCATTTATGACTTAAGGGCATAGGTCCCCTAGTTAATAAACATAGTAGCATAATATACATGCTTTAGCAGTCACGCAAACACATATTGGCAAATTATTATTCAATAAAATCTGAGACTGTATACTATTATCTAGATCTAGTATTTTTAAATTATTTTTAAAATAATTCCATAAATTGGGATAAAAAAAAATATTCCACCGTTATGAGCAACAGTGTAAGACTCAGCTTTTTTAGGGTTGTTAGTTGAATACCAACAACTAATTCTTGTAACTATGGCTTTGATAATAGTAGATGTTACAATGGCATATAATGGATTATAACTTTAAAAATAAATGACAAATTATCACAATGCATTCTGCAATATAATTTTTACTATTACATGTGTTATTATTATTATTATCATAACACTTGATGGCTAATAATAATAACAATAATAATAAAAATAATATGTTGCATTTAATGAACATATTGCAAATTATGAAAGTATCAAATGTTTTGTCTATTTTTTCCACAGCTTATCCACTTGACTGCTATTGGCTTAAAACGCGTTCATACCCCCTGTGCTACAGCATTTTTGTACTGTACAAAACCTGACAAAAACTGTACACTGTACACATCAAAACCATATTTTTTTGGAAGAGCGCCATCTACTGTTCAAGACCTGTATAACATCATAGCAGTGTTAATTACACAGCAGGGCTTGGCATTATGCAGTGCTATGGTCTTGAAAGTGCACTGCCCTAAGCACGTACATGTACGTGGTAAGCACAGGCATACAAGAGCGAGAACACATATGGGTAGCAGTCAAGTGGTTAATAACTACAAAACAGTAATTAATAAGTACATTTCTAATCTTACTAAGAATGGTTCAAGTTGAGCTAATTAAAAATACTATTCTAGCCAAGGGCGTAGGTGCAATAAAGTGTTAACCCCCAAGTGTGTCTTTTGATAATATTTTTTGGAAGTTTTGGAAAATGACATCAAGTTTTAAACAATAACCCCCCCCCCCCCCAAACAAAACAAAACAAAACAAAAAATCAATGCTTTTTTCAGAGCAATATAGTGCTAACCAATAAGAAACAGTGTAAAAAGTGTTCTGCAATGTAAAGTAGTAACTAAAAATTAAAATTTACTCTGAGTGAAATACACTGCCCTCTAAAAGTAATAAGAACTGGTTTTTCACACTCACCAACATTTTATTTATCATCGCACTTGTGGTACTGCACTAATTAAGTACCAAAGTGAAGAGTAAACATCAGCCTTGAAGTTAGCACCAGTGTAACCGTTTCAGGAAGCTGCATGCAAGACCAACTTAAACCCTATCCTTACTGTGGGGGGGGGGGGGGGGGGGGGGGGGGGGGGTGGTCAATCCCCCCCCCCCCCCCCCCCCCTCTCCATAAAAAATATGCGATTGCCTTTGTTAATGCACGAGTGCTTCCTGAAACAGTTTATAATGGTTACACTAGGGGCATTTACACTGTCATCCAAACACGCCAAAAAATGCCAAACCGGAGCCTGACCGTGATGTTACTAAGGGCAACTACGCATTACCGGCAGAAATGCCAATTCCAAAACATTCCAAATCGAAGTGTGATCTTTTGGCGTGTTTTGGCGTGTTTGGCAAGTATAAACGCTCGCAGTTGTAACATCTCGATGTTAGGTGACATAACTTTAGGAGCGGAGCTAGATGTCGTCCTTAAAGAAAATGATAGAATGATATATACAAAGAATAACATAAGAGAAGGTGATAGAAGGAAGAAACAAATAATAACATAAGGAATAACATAAGAAAAGACAGAAAGAGAAAGTGATAGAATGATAAAAACAAAGAATAACATAAGGAAACACAGAAAGAGGGAGTGACAGAATGATAAAAAACAAAGAATAACATAAGAGAAGGCGATAGAAGGAAGAAACAAAGAATAACGTAAGGAAACACAGAAAGAGGAAGTGATAGAATGATAAAAAACAAAAAATAAAATAAGAGAAGGTGATAGAAGGAAGAAACAAAGAATAACATAAGGAAACACAGAAAGAGGGAGTGATAGAATGATAAAAAACAAAGAATAACATAAGAGAAGGTGATAGAAGGAAGAAACAAAGAATAACATAAGGAAACACAGAAAGAGGGAGTGACAGAATGATAAAAAACAAAGAATAACATAAGACAAGGTGATACCAAAGGAAGAAACAAAGAATAACATAAGGAAAGACAGAAAGAGAAAGTGATAGAAGGAAGAAACAAAGAATAACATGAGGAAAGACAGAAGGAGAAAGTGATAGAATGATTAAAAACAAAGAATAACATGAGAGAAGGTGATAAAAGGAATAAATTAAGAATAACATAAGGAAACACAGAGAGAGGGAGTGGTAGAATGATAAAAAACAAAGAATAACATAAAAGAAGGTGATAGAAGGAAGAAACAAAGAATAACATAAGAGAAGGTGATACAAAAATGAAGAAACAAAGAATAACATAAGGAAAGACAGAAAGAGAAAGTGATAGAAGGAAGAAACAAAGAATAACATAAGGAAAGACAGAAAGAGAAAGTGATAGAATGATCAAAAAAACAAAGAATAACATAAGAGAAGGTAATAAAAGGAATACATAAAGAATAACATAAGGAAACACAGAAAGAGAAAGTGATAGAAGGAAGTGATAAAGAATAACATAAGAGAAGGCGATAGAAGGAAAAACAAAGAATAACAAGGGAAGATAGAAAGAGGAAAGTGTTTGCATCGGAGTGCTGCGCATGCGCATTACCAACTGAAACACGCCAAGACATCACTGAGCTTTTCAGTAGGTGATGTTTCTGCACAAGTGTAAAAGGGTGCGCGAAACATCGCGACTTTTCAAAATGAGGTATTTGACAGTATAAATGCGCCTACTAGTGCCAACTCCAAGGCTGATGTTTACTCTTCACTTTGGTACCGGTACTTAATCATTGCATTGCCATAAGTGTAATAATAAATAAAACTTGGGTGAAATCAGATCTGACTTATGGAGGGTAAATGTAGCATATTATACATGGAAACCTGATTAATCTCTGTCTACCACTAAATACCTTTATGTTTAATTTAAACTGGAAATCATTTGAAAAAATAAACACCTCCAAAAAATTTAAATGAATACAGTGCTATCCTCCAATGACCAAAAATTATAATTTAAATTCATATTTGTGCATCTACTCCCTTTTAGACAAAAATAATAAATTTACATACATGTATCTTGAAAGTCAGATCCCTTGTGTTCTTTGCAGAATAAAATTCATTTTGTTGACAAATTATGCACTTTTCTTTACCAAACAATATCTGTCATGGGCGCCTCCAGAATGGAATGCATGGGTTAGCACATTTTTCATGCTGAACACAACACAAAAAGTAACTCCCCCTCAATCCAAATTGCGTAACTTTTTAACGACAAGGTATTTAATAAAATAATCTTGGCAGGAGTGTTCCTATATTTATTGACTAACTTTTCTGTGAAGATATGATTGATTTACCAAGTCATGCATGAGTGAGCAAACATTAAAGGGAAAATTGTCACTCTCACTTTTCTAAAGTCATACTTGTAAGGGTCATTTAGGGGATTCTGTGAAACAAGATTTTAGCGAATTTAGTTTCTGGTGCATGTTTTTGTGTTGTTGTTGTTTATCATACATTGCTTGACCACCTTACACCTATCCCAACACTTTTTTCAATATTATTGTTGGGTGAGCAAAATTAATAATTTTTTTAACTAAAATGTTTCATCACAAGTTGTGTGAACTCAAGAGGTTGTAATCGTGTCATGCTTGGGTGAGCAAACTTTAAAAATAGTGTAAGAAAAGCTAAAATGTACTGTCAAAACAGCATAAAACATAACCACTGTGACTTTTGAAAAGTGAAAATTTTGCCTGTTTGTCCACTCATGCATTACTCAATGGAGCAATTTTATTTCGGGAGAAAAGTTAGTCAATAAATATAGGAACAGTCCTGCCAATTTATTTTGCTCAAAACCTTTTCTTTAAAAGCTACGCCATTTTGATTAAGGGGGAGTTACTTTTTTTTTTGTGTTCAGATAATTGCTTGTTTTCAGGAGAAGAATATTTATTCATTTCCCTATTAATCAGTTGATTTCCTTTTTTTTTAATTGTCAGAAGATGAAGAACAATCTAGAAAGCTGATGGAAATGGATGTAACTCATTTTTCACAAAAGTGTGGATTAAAACTATATTGCACCCCCCCCCCCCCTCAATTCCATGTCAAACTTTCTGTGGGATAAAAAAAAAACACAGAGGTAGCATATATCCAAAGTACTGATTCACTCCAAGTCCAAGTCCAAGTCTGGAAGTGCTTATTTGTAGACTTCTGCCCATGTCTCTGAAAAATGAAAACAAAGATGGAAAAAAGATGGAAAAAAAAAGAGTAATCACAATTTTTTTTTTGTCCAATTGAACACCTTTTAAACATTAAACATTCATTATACATGTAGACCTGTACATGTAGTTTATTTCATATGTTGGAACAGATGGGAAATTAGTCCCGCACTACATCACATTGACATTACCTCTTCAGCCAATTTGAAGTTCCCATACGTATAGTGATTACAACTTTCAACAATTCATAACTTTTTTATATTTGGTCCAGTTTTGGTAAAGTTACAAGCACTGTACACAGAAAGATGTATATGGGACTAGGCACACATGCGGGACATGTGCGTTTATCTCTCACATCCCAATAGATAAACTAATTTACCAAATATATCAATTAATAAGCGGTTTCCCGGCATAAATTTTATCATCATGTACATGTATTAGTCAAAACATATTCTTTCACATGATTGGTAATAAGAGCTACCATTTCATTTATTGAAATTGGGGCGTTTCCAATACTGGTCTTTACCTTTAAGCAAAACAAATGTGAAAGGAGTATGGAGCACCAAGTAGCTTGTACATGGGGTCATGAGGTTAAGCCTCTGGCCAAATACCAGTGCCTTTCACAAGGCCACTCCCCAGCCAATGTTTAGATGAACATCATTGCTTGCACTACCAAAGAGATACAGTGCAGGCTTACATGTAACTAAATGTAACTATACACTAATGTACGAAAGGGGAAAGAGTGGTTGTCATACAAATGATATAAATGACCTACACATACAGTATGTAAGGAGCTTAAAGACCAAGTCCAACTGGACATAAGTTGATTTGAAGTGACATCAAGTTGATTTGAAGTAAAATCAAACAAGCATAACACTAACAATTTCATCACAATATAATGTAAAATAAGAAAGTTATGAGGCATTTTAAAATTTTAAAATATGTATTGTAGTTTCACAAAACAGTGATTATAATTTACCAGTAAATGCATAACGTGGTCTGTATGCAAATGAGTAAGCCTATGATGTCACACACTATCTTTTATGAAATTTGTTTTATAAACTTAAAATACCGGTATTTCATCTTTTTGCTCCAATAATGTAAAACATACCAGTAGTTTTTCTTCTCATGTAATGAAAAATCAACATTATTGTATACTGTGATTCAATTGAGAACTTCTCTATTATTAAATTGATGAAAAAATTGAAATACCTGAAATTTCATATATAAAATACATGTACATAAAGAACAGTGATAGTGTGACATTATCAGCTCCCTCATTTGCATACCAACCACGTTATTTGTAACACTGTTTTATGAAAAAAATGTAAAACTTAAAAATGCTGTAACTTTCTTTCTTCAAATCTTATTTTGATGACATTTTCAGTGTTATGCTTGTTTGATTATTCTCTACTTATTCAAATCAGCTTGATGTTATGGTGCACTTGGCCTTCTAGATAGGTCTATAAAAAAGAGCCATACTTAAAGTAAAGTTCTGAGCTCATTTTCCATTCCAGCTTCAATTTTTGTTCTTGGTATGTACATGTACATTGTACAGTGTACATGCAGGGACTTGATAGAGAGTTTAGCATGGACTGGACATAGTAGGTCCATGCTTGTACATGGGGTCATGAGGTTAAGCCTCTGGCCAAATACCACAAGGCCACTCCCCAGCCACTTTATGGGCCTATATGTGTCGGCTTTCATCGAAAGGGTGCGGTGCGGCGCGGCGCGGTGTGGTGTGCTCAACGCACCCATTCGATAAAAGAGGGGGGCCTTTTCTCGAAAGGGTGCGTTGAGAGCGGAGTTCCGTTTTAACACACCCTTTCGATGAAAGCGGGGGGGCTTTTCTCGAAAGGGTGCGTCGACTAGTCTTTCGCATCAGTCGTTTAAAATGAGGATCTCGGACAGAAGGTAATAGTTGCCAACTTAAGTATATCGAAAATGTATTAAATAAAATGGAATGGTCTTGAATACAGAGTGGTCTCTTTCGTTATTACTATGTTGATGGGGGAGACAGAGAGAAGGAGGGAAAGGGAAGATAAAAGGAAAGAAAGAAGAATAAGAAGAGAAGAGGGAAACGGGGGGGGGGGCGAAGGACTCTTGCCAAAAAATAAATCAGAGAGAGAGAGAAGGGAAAGGGAAAGGGAAAGAGAAGATAAAAGGAAAGAAAGAAGAGGAAGAAGAAGAAAAGAGGGAAACGTGGGCAAAGGGCTTTTGCCTCCTCCCCCCCCCCCGCCAACAAATAAATAGGAGAGAGAGAGAAGGGAAAGGGAAAGGGAAAGAGAAGATAAAAGGAAAGAAAGAAGAGGAAGAAGAAGAAAAGAGGGAAACGTGGGCAAAGGGCTTTCCTCCCCCCCCCCCCCCGCCAACAAATAAATAGGAGAGAGAGATAGAGATAGAGAGAAGGGAAAGGGAAAGGGAAAGAAAATATAAAAGGAAAGAAAGAAGAAGAAGAAGGAAGAGGGAAATGGGGGAAGGGCAAAAGGCTCTTGCCTCCTCCCTCCCCCCCCCCCCGCCAAAAAAATAAATAAGAGAGAGAGAGAGAAGGGAAAGGGAAAATGAAGATAAAAGGAAAGAAAGAAGAGGAAAAGTACAAAAGAGGGACACGGGGGCGAAGGGCTCTTGCCCTCCCCCCCCCCCCCCCCCCCAAAAAAAAATAAATGAGAGAGAGAGAGAGAGAGAGAAAAGGAAAAGGGAAAGGGAAAGAGAATATAAAAGGAAAGAAAGAAGAATAAGAAGAAAAGAGGGAAACGGGGGCGAAGGGCTCTTGCCTCCTCCCCCCCCCCCCCGCCAACAAATAAATAGGAGAGAGAGAGAGAGAGAGAGAGAGAGAGAGAGAGAGAAGGGAAAGGAAAAGAAAATATAAAAGGAAAGAAAGAAGAAGAAGAAGGAAAGATGGATACGGGGGAAGGGCGAAAGGTTCTTACCTCCCCCCCCCCTCTTCCCGCCAAAAAAATTAATAAGAGAGAGAGAGAGAGAAGGGAGAGGGAAAGAAAATCTAAAAGGAAAGAAAGAAGAGGAAAAAGAATAAGAAAAGAGGGAAAGGGGGCGAAGGGCTCTTGCCAACAAAATAAATAAGAGAGAGAGAGAAGGGAAAGGGAAAGAGAAGATAAAAGGAAAGAAAGAAGAGGAAGAAGAAGAAGAAAAGAGTTAAACGGGGGCGAAGGGCTCTTGCCTCCCCGCCAAAAGTAAATAAGAGAGAGAGAGAGAGAGAGAAGGGAAAGAAAGAAGAGGAAGAAGAATAAGAAGAAAAGAGGAAAACGGGGGCGAAGGGCTATTGCCTCCCCCCGCCAAAAGTAAATAAGAGAGAGAGAAGGGAGAGGGAAAAAAATATAAAAGGAAAGAAAGAAGAGGAATAAGAAGGAAAGAGGGAAACGGGGGAAGGGCGAAGGGCTCTTGCCCCCCTTCCCCCCCCCCCCCCGCCAACAAAATAAATAAGAGAGAGAGAGAGTGAAGGGAAAAGGAAAGAAAATATAAAAGAAAAGAAAGAAGAGGAAAAAGAATAAGAAAAGAGGGAAACAGGGGCGAAGGGCTCTTGCCTCCTCCCTCCCCCCCCCCCCCCCCGCCAAAAAATAAATAAGAGAGAGAGAGAGAATCTGTTCTGATCCTGGTCCTGATCCTCAAGAGGGATATAAAGAAGACCAATAAGAACGTTATCGTTCGAGAGAGAGTGTTTGTTGCTTCTAGAACATTTTAGAATTAAGTCCCATCACATTGCAGTTGTGGGGAGGGACTATGATTATTACCCCCTTGGATGGCTTCCCAGAGTCTGGCTTTGAAGGTTTCGACTGCGTTGCAGGCAAAGATGCTGGGGGGGGGGGGGAAAGTAAATTCCAGGCCCGTACGGTTCTTGGAAAGAAGGTGAGTCGATATATATCCGTCTTGCATCTTATGTTGGAGAAGGAGAGGGAAAGAGAAGATAAAAGGAAAGAAAGAAGAGGAAGAGGAAGAAGAATTTGTGTTCTGCCAGTGTCACAAATAGATATATAAATATGCTCATCTGACGATAATTTGATGTATAAAACCTCTCACCTTCTTGGGGCTCCGCCCCTTGGATCCAACACCAATTTGTGTCCTGCCAGTGTCACAAATAGATATAAAAATATGCTGATCTGACCGTTATTTATTGCCCAAAACCACTGAGCTTCCGGGTGCTCCACCCCCTGGACCCCACGCCAATTCGTAACCCCTGTGTCACAAATAAGGTATAAAATAATAATAATTTAATGGACAAAACTCCTGAGCTTCTGGGGGCTCCGCCCCCTGGACCCAACACCAAATTGTGTCCTGCCACTGTCACAAATAAGGTATAAAATTATGCTCATCCGACGTTAATTTTGATGATTAATATCCCTGAGCTTCTGAGGGCTCCGCCCTGTGAAAAAAACGTGTAAAAAAAAAACACGTTAATTTTTACCGTTTTGGGGAGATACCCCCCCCCCTGGCGTTCAAGGGGGGGGGGGGGTACGATTTTTCAAATTTTTGAGAGCCCCAAAAAAGATTAGTGCTCTCTAGTAATTTCGCGACTACTCCGGAACCGCGGCAGATATAAAGTTTTTCTTTCATGACTTTTTTCTTTCGAATCTTACGCATCTTTTGAAACATTTTTTTGTTGAAAATCGGACGTATAATTGCGGAGTCACGTGACCTTTTGTTTTTGCATGTCAGCCCTAAAATGGCTCATTTGTGTGATTTATGTACATATGGAAATACCATTTATTCTTTTAAAAAAAGAGAAAACATTGGTTATTTGGTCTTGTTTCAAGTTAATGTGTTTGATTTTGGGTAAAAATAGTTGAATTGTGGTTAGAAATGAAATGAAATAACAAAATAATATAATACATAAACACAAATTATCAAAACAAGAGATAACATAGGGATAAACTGGCTCTTCCAACTTTGTTGTCGTATCATTATTCTAACGAATATATGAAGTGAAAAAGAACGCTCGAATATGAATTATATATGATTTATGGGTAAAAATGTGAATTCTCTGACCTTGCTTGCATAAATTACCATAAATATGCATTTTCGCGGCGATCGGCTGTGAAACGGCCGAGATCTCAGAAGGGGGACCCCCCCCCCCCACCCTCAAGTCCACTCCAATCACATTGAAAAAAGTATGACTTAAATCATCTCTCTCATCATTATATAGTATTCATGTTTTTAATATTATTTATTGTCTATTAAACAAGTTCATAGAGAAAATACATATCTCTCTGCAACATTAAAAAAGAATCTTCATTAATATGTCTTAATTTGTATTGATAGCCTTGTGGTCGCCAACAGTGGCGTAGGCAGGGGCGTCTCCAAAGGATGGTGTGGGGGTGCGACACCCCCCCCCCCCACCTGTCAGGATATGGTCGGTAAAATTGCGCTGCCGTCGGAAAAAAAGAGAAGGGGGAGGGGAAAAAAGAGAGTAAAAGGGAAAGAAAAGAACAAAAGAAAAAGAAAAGAAAAAAAAAAAAAAAGAAAAAAAAGGAAAGAAAAGAGAAGAAAGAAAAGAAAGAAACAGAAAAACGAAAAAGAGGGAGAATAGGAAAGACAGGAGGCAAGAGCCCTTCGCCCCCGTTACCCTCTTTTCTTCTTATTCTCCTTCCTCTTCTTTCTTTTCTTTTATCTTCTCTTTCCCTTTCCCTTCTTTCTCTCTCTCTTATTTATTTTTTTTGGCGGGGGAGGGGAAGGAGGGTTATAGGAGGCAAGAGCCCTTCGCCCCCGTTTCCTTCTTCTTCCTCTTCTTTCTTTCCTTTTATCTTCTCTTCTCTTTCCCTTTCCCTTTCCCTTCTCTCTCTTACTTATCTTTTGGCGGGGGGGGGGGGGGGGGGAGGAGGAGGCAAGAGCCCCTCTTTTCTTCTTATTCTTCTTCCTTTCCTTTTTTATTCTCTTTCCATTTCCCTTTCCCTTCTCTCTTTCTCTCTTATTTATTTTTTGGCGCGGGGGGGGGGGGGGGGGGGAGGCAAGAGCCCTTCGCCCCCGTTTCCCTCTTTTCTTCTTCTTCTTCCTCTTCTTTCTTTCCTTTTATCTTCTCTTTCCCTTTCCCTTTCCCTTCTCTCTCTATCTCTTATTTATTTTTTGGCGGGGGTTGGGAGGGAGGAGGCAAAAGCCCTTCGCCCTTCCCCCGTTTCCCTCTTTCCTTCTTATTCCTCTTCTTTCTTTCCTTTTATATTTTCTTTCTCTTTCCCTTCTCTCCCTCTCTCTTATTTACTTTTGGCGGGGGGAGGCAATAGCCCTTCGCCCCCGTTTTCCTCTTTTCTTCTTCTTCTTCCTCTTCTTTCTTTCCTTTTATCTTCTCTTTCCCTTTCCCTTCTCTCTCTCTCTCTCTCTCTTATTTATTTTGTTGGCAAGAGCCCTTCGCCCCCTTTCCCTCTTTTCTTATTCTTTTTCCTCTTCTTTCTTTCCTTTTAGATTTTCTTTCCCTCTCCCTTCTCTCTCTCTCTCTCTCTCTCTTATTTATTTTTTTGGCGGGAGGGGGGGGGGGGGGTGGGGAGGTAAGAACCTTTCGCCCTTCCCCCTATCCATCTTTCCTTCTTCTTCTTCTTTCTTTCCTTTTATATTTTCTTTCTCTTTCCCTTCTCTCTCTCTCTCTCTCTCTCTTATTTATTTGTTGGCAGGGGGAGGCAAGAGCCCTTAGCCCCCTTTCCCTCTTTTCTTATTCTTTTTCCTCTTCTTTCTTTCCTTTTAGATTTTCTTTCCCTCTCCCTTCTCTCTCTCTCTCTCTCTCTCTCTGTTATTTATTTTTTTGGCGGGAGGGGGTGGGGGGAGGTAAGAAACTTTCGCCCTTCCTCCGTATCCATCTTTCCTTCTTCTTCTTCTTTCTTTCCTTTTATATTTTCTTTCCCTTTCCCTTCTCTCTCTCTCTCTCTCTCTCTCTCCTATTTGTTGGCGGGGGGGGGGGGAGGAGGCAAGAGCCCTTCGCCCCCGTTTCCCTCTTTTCTTTTTATTCTTCTTCCTCTTCTTTCTTTCCTTTTATATTCTCTTTCCATCTCCCTTTCCCTTCTCTCTCTCTCTCTCTCTCTCCCTTTCGCCCTTCCCCCGTTTCCCTCTTTCCTTCTTCTTCTTCTTTCTTTCCTTTTATATTTTCTTTCCCTTTCCCTTTCCCTTCTCTCTCTCTCTCTCTCTCTCTACTATTTGTTGGCGGGGGGGGGGGGGGAGGAGGCAAAAGCCCTTTGCCCCCGTTTCCCTCTTTTCTTCTTCTTCCTCTTCTTTCTTTCCTTTTATCTTCTCTTTCCCTTTCCCTTCTCTCTCTCTCTGATTTATTTTTTGGCGGGGGGGGGGGGCAAGAATCCTTCCTCCCCCCCCCCCCGTTTCCCTCTTCTCTTCTTATTCTTCTTTCTTTCCTTTTATCTTCCCTTTCCCTTTTTTCCTTCTCTCTGCATGTCTCCCCCATCAACATAGTAATAACGAAAAAGACCACTCTGTAATCAAGACCATTCCATTTTATTTAATCCATTTTCGATATACTTAAATTGGCAACTATTACCTTCTGTCCGAGATCCTCATTTTAAACGACTGATGCAAGAGCCCTTCGCCCCCGTTTCCCTCTTTTCTTTTTATTCTTCTTCCTCTTCTTTCTTTCCTTTTATATTCTCTTTCCATTTCCCTTTCCCTTCTCTCTCTCTCTCTCTCTCTCTCTCCCTTTCGCCCTTCCCCCGTTTCCCTCTTTCCTTCTTCTTCTTCTTTCTTTCCTTTTATCTTCTCTTTCCCTTTCCCTTTCCCTTCTCTCTCTCTCCTATTTATTTGTTGGCGGGGGGGGGGGGGGGGGGGGAGGCAAAAGCCCTTTGCCCACGTTTCCCTCTTTTCTTCTTCTTCCTCTTCTTTCTTTCCTTTTATCTTCTCTTTCCCTTTCCCTTTCCCTTCTCTCTCTCTCTGATTTATTTTTTGGCAAGAGTCCTTCGCCCCCCCCCCCCGTTTCCCTCTTTTCTTTTTATTCTTCTTCCTCTTCTTTCTTTCCTTTTATATTCTCTTTCCATTTCCCTTTCCCTTCTCTCTCTCTCTCTCTCTCTCTCTCCCTTTCGCCCTTCCCCCGTTTCCCTCTTTCCTTCTTCTTCTTCTTTCTTTCCTTTTATCTTCTCTTTCCCTTTCCCTTTCCCTTCTCTCTCTCTCCTATTTATTTGTTGGCGGGGGGGGGGAGGAGGCAAAAGCCCTTTGCCCACGTTTCCCTCTTTTCTTCTTCTTCCTCTTCTTTCTTTCCTTTTATCTTCTCTTTCCCTTTCCCTTTCCCTTCTCTCTCTCTCTGATTTATTTTTTGGCAAGAGTCCTTCGCCCCCCCCCCCCGTTTCCCTCTTCTCTTCTTATTCTTCTTTCTTTCTTTTTATCTTCCCTTTCCCTCCTTCTCTCTGTCTCCCCCATCAACATAGTAATAACGAAAGAGACCACTCTGTAATCAAGACCATTCCATTTTATTTAATACATTTTCGATATACTTCAATTGGCAACTATACCTTCTGTCCGAGATCCTCATTTTAAACGACTGATGCGAAAGACTAGTCGACGCACCCTTTCGAGAAAAGCCCCCCCGCTTTCATCGAAAGGGTGTGTTAAAACGGAACTCCGCTCTCAACGCACCCTTTCGAGAAAAGGCCCCCCTCTTTTATCGAATGGGTGCGTTGAGCACACCACACCGCGCCGCACCGCACCGCACCCTTTCGATGAAAGCCATATGTGTACGTATCACTGAAAATACTACATGCTTGCACTACATGTACAGTACACAATGCAGCCTAAACTAACTCCACTAATGTATGGAAGGGGAAAGAGAGTTTGTCATGAATGATCTGAGGAAGTCCAACTAGACATCAAGTTGATTTGAATAAGAAAAATCAATCAAGCACAACACTAACAATTTCATCAAAGTATGATGTAAAATAAGAAAGTTATGAGGCATTTTAAAGTTTTACATATGTACTGTAGTATGTACTGTAGTATGTACTGTAGTATATACTGTAGTTTCACAAAACAGTGATTATAATTTACCAGTAAATGCATAACGTGGTCTGTATGCAAATGAGTAAGCCTATGATGTCACACACTATCTTTTATGAAATTTGTTTTATAAACTTAAAATACCGGTATTTCATCTTTTTGCTCCAATAATGTAAAACATACCAGTAGTTTTTCTTCTCATGTAATGAAAAATCAACATTATTGTATACTGTGATTCAATTGAGAACTTCTCTAATATTAAATTGATGAAAAAATTGATATACCTGAAATTTCATATAATAAAATACATGTACATAAAGAACAGTGATAGTGTGACATTATCGGCTCCCTCATTTGCATACCAACCACGTTATTTGTAACACTGTTTCATGAAAAAAATGTAAAACTTAAAAATGCTGTAACTTTCTTTCTTCAAATCTTATTTTGATGACATTTTCAGTGTTATGCTTGTTTAATTATTCTCTACTTATTCAAATCAGCTTGATGTTATGGTGCACTTGGCCTTCTAGATAGGTCTATAAAAAAGAGCCATACTTAAAGTAAAGTTCTGAGCTCATTTTCCATTCCAGCTTCAATTTTTGTTCTTCTTCCTGATTGTATGTACATGTACATTGTACAGTGTACATGCAGGGACTTGATAGAGAGTTTAGCATGGACTGGACATAGTAGGTCCATGCTTGCACATTGGGTCATGAGGTTAAGCCTCTGGCCAAATACCACAAGGCCACTCCCCAGCCACTTTATGGACCTACATGTACATGTATCACTGAAAATACTACATGCTTGCACTACATGTACAGTACACAATGCAGCCTAAACTAACTCCACTAATGTATGGAAGGGGAAAGAGAGTTTGTCATGAATGATCTGAGGAAGTCCAACTAGACATCAAGTTGATTTGAATAAGAAAAATCAATCAAGCACAACACTAACAATTTCATCAAAATATGATGTAAAATAAGAAAGTTATGGCATTTTAAAGTTTTACATGTAAAACATGTAGTTTCACAAAATACTAATGCATAACATGGTCAGTATACACATTTTGTCATGTGTGAGCCTATGATGTCACACACCCACTATCTAATATTGTATTTTATTGTACAACATTTCAAATTTTCTGCTCCAAAAATGTAAAACTATCATAGTATCATGGAACAAATCATGTGGTAACTTATTGTGATTCAATTCAGAATTTGACTTCTTTATTATCAAATCTATACAAAATTGAGATATTTGAAATTTCATATATAATAAAATACATATGGAATAGTGGGTGTGTGACATCATTGGCTCCTCAATTGCATACCAAAATGTAACCTTAGAAATGCTGTAACTTTCTTATTTAAAAACTTATTTTGATGTAATTTTCAGTGTTACTGTATGCTTGTTTGATTTTTCTCTATCTATTCAAATCATGTTAGGGTTGATGTTATGGTGCACTTGGCCTTCTAGATAGGTCTATAAAAAAAGAGCCATACTTAAAGTAAAGTTCTGAGCTCATTTTCCATTCCAGCTTCAATTGTTTTTCTTATTCATGATTATATGTACCTGTACAGTCTACAGTGTACATCTACATGCACATGAATTCTTCACTACACACTATTTGATTAGCAATGCAATAGATGCTGTGATGATTGTACCCCTTGGTGTGTAATATACAAATAATGAATGGTTATGAGTTCAATAGTGCAAATATTTTCATGAGTTAAAAGAAATAATGCTAATCTTTGAAGGAATGAAAATATTTGCACTATTGAATGAATGAAAAACATTCATTATTTGTTTTATACAACATCGAAGAAGATCTAATTAATACTTTAATCAACAAATTATGCTTTACTCCTTATATTAAAGATAACTTAAAGTTGGATTCAAGTCTTCTAGATTACATGTACATTCAGATTGCCTTCGCGTCAGATACACGCAGGGATACGCGCACGGCAGAGAGGTACGCACTACGCAGTCATATATAACCAAAAATGTACGCCTGTGCAATAGAAGATCTATTGAATATCATGTGACCAACAATCCTCCAATCCAATGACAAGGATCCATGTAGGTGTTGTATAATCTTAAATATTCGATCCCATTTCTTGATGGTATTAGAATTCTTAAAGCCCTAATCCAGTTATGGTGAGCCCCCCAAAACGAGTTTTAAAACGGGTTTTGTTACAGTTTCTTGTTTTCAGCAGGTCAGTACATGTAGCATGACAAAAACCAAAACCATGATACTGTGAATAATTTTCCTCCTAAAGTTAAATATTGAAAAAATGAGAGGCAAAAATAGGTGATTCCTTGTCATAAACCAATTCATCCATGTTGTAAATGTACATGAACACGTACATGTATGTATTATGTACAGTGTATATCGTCGATTCAACATGGCGTAGAAAAAGTTCTCATGCACGGTAGCGGTGCAGCAAATATAAATATTCATGCTATAGAGGACCGTTGAAATTGAAAGCTGATCGCCTGTCTGATTATCAAGATGTTTATGATTGAAAATCGAAGTCGAATTTTGCGTTTGTCAAAAGGTTTTATTAACACTACAGTCTATTGAGGAAAACGAGTATGGTCAAACCGGTCATTCAAAGTTTTTTTAAAACTTTTTTGAGGCACTTCTTGATCATTTTGAAGCGCAATTTTTTTAGGGCTTCAATATAACCAGGGGCATCTCCAGGATATTGTCAGTAAAGTTGCGCTGCCGTCGGGGAAAAAAAGAGAAAAGGCGGAGGGAAAAAAGAGAGGGAAAGGGAAAGAAAAGAAAAAAAGAAAAGATAAAGAAAAAAAGAAAAGATAAAGAAAAGAAAAAAAGAAAAGGAAAGAAAAGAAAGAAAGAAAAAGAAAGGAAAGAAAGAAAGAAAGAAAAAGAAAGGAAAGAAAAAAGAATAAAGAAAGAGAAAAAAGAAAAAGAGGGAGAGGAAAGAAAGGAAAAGAAAGAAAAGGAAAAGAAAGAAAGAAAGAAAAGGAAAAGAAGAAAGAAAAAAGAGAAAAGAGAAACAAAATAAACGGGGAATGAAAGAGAGGTGAGAGAGGGAACTTGTTGGGTGGAGTCGTCTCGTCGTCGAGGAAGCAAGAAAGACACAGGTAAATAAATTGCTGTGTCGGGTCAGCTGTGTCAGTATTCTTGCAGAAGTATGAAGTCGGTGAGATGTATATTGTCAATCGACCAAAGTTTTTTTACCTACGAACTGTGACTTTTTATCAGCTGTGATGGCTTCGAGAGTAACTACAACTACAATACTTGTATTTTCTCGAATCGTCTTCCTTTCTCTATATTTTGATGAAACACAAAAAAAAAAAGCGCTTTGCGCGGGAGGGGAAAACTTCATTTAGAAGAGTCGAAAACAGTATAACGAATCGTCTGCTTTCTCTAATGATTTAAGAAAACGTCTAAGCTTTTTTGCGCTTCAAGCGGGAAGGGGGGAACTGAATTCAGACAAGGATTAAGAGTCAAAAACGGTACAACGAATCGTCTGCTTTCTCTAATAATTTAAGGAAACGTCTAAGCTTTTTCGCGCTTCACGCGGGAAGGGGGAAACTGAATTCAGACAAGGATTAAGATTCGAGCACGGTTGAACAAATAGTCTTCTTTCACTAATAATTTAATGAAACGTCAAAACTTCCACGCTTCGCGCGAGAGGGGGAAACTGAATTCATATAAATAGGGCTTATTAAGAGTCGATCAAACGGTGCAACGAAGCGTCTTCTCTCTATAATAATTTAATGAAACTTCAAAACTTGCAGGAGGGGTAAACCGAGTTCAGACAAGAATTAAAACTGAATTCAGATCAAGATTAAAAGTCGAGAACAGTACACCCAATCGTTAGTCTATTTCTGGACCCTATATTGATTTTTGTTATTCGCCAACTATAAGCGTTAAGCCGAGTGATACGATCCTTAGTGATCGCGATTCCCCCACTAACTGCGCTAGAATAGGGTTCAGTCCAATTCCTCCAAGTTAACGACTTTCCCTGAGATTTTTCAGGGAGATCCATGAAATTGGCCGTGCCTCCAAGCCAAAGTACTAGTCTTTGCTTGACAGCATTTTGAAGTAGTAATGGGGAAATCTGGTATGATCTGGTGATACAATGATTGTATATAATTCCTTAAAAAGTGCCATGTTGTCTCAAAATTACATGCATCTCGCTTGGTGATTACGATTGCATTGACAACTGTATTGTACATATATTTCAAACAGCAAATTCATAATTCATGTCCAATGTTTACACTATTTCGGGTTGGTGAACTTAGTGCACCTGTTTTAACTTGAGCAACATTCAAATTACAAAAGATGTACAAAATCATTCGTGAGGCCTTATTACTTTTTTTGGTTTTCCAAAATTTCCAATACTCTCGTGGATTTGTCTTTTTTGTTAATCTGAGATTATCATTTAACTGCTCTATTGTGAATGATGATTTATTTTACCAGTAATGGATGACTTCGTAACACATTTTATGTCATCATACATTCTAGTTCAGTTTATAATTGTATTATTCAGACTTGTACTTTGGAGATGTACTTTCTTATTGGAAAATGCCAATTTCAGGTTGAATTCAAACACATTATCAGATGTGTGAAATGCAAGCCATTTCTACGCAACTTTCATGATTTTTTTGTTTTAATATGGAATTTAAAAAAAAAGGGAAACAAAAAAATCTGTATTAAACAAAAATAGAAGTTTGGTTCAATGCAAATTGCAATGAAATTGCTCATGCAGAGGGGAGGGGGGTACTCCTCTGTACAAGAACATTACATACTTGCCACCGTAACTGGAAGACTTTTAGGGTTATTAATTCATAGAGGAATAAACACAATAATAACATGCCACTGCATGGCTTCCTATGATGACAAGTATTAAAATGCCATAAAATGGATGATTATGACTTGCTTTGCAAGTTATTTTTAAGGAAATCATAAAGTTGCACAAACCAGTATTATATAAGTACTATATGAAGGGAAACATAAATGTAGGTTAATGATGTGCAACACTCATGTAAGGTTAATACCTTGACTTTTAATCAGCACTTCTCCCTTTTTAATTTACCTTTTTTCCCTTCTTCTTGTCTTCTCCCTACATGTATATAGTGTTTCTTATCAGTTCCGCCTCTCTGTCTTCCCCCTTCTATTCTTGTCTCCTTCCCCTTTTCTTCCTCTTTCTCCCAATTCCCCTTCACCTCGAGTATGCAGTTCACGTCTTTAAAAATGACCCTTATAGCTTTGTAATAGGGTCTTGCAAGTTGCAAATAGACAACGTTGAATCCTGCCGAACGCTAAATGAAAGCGTTTCGCGCAGCGAAGTATAGTTAGCTAGGCATCTGTGCATGAGGCAAGGGGAGTTCGAAATGTCACATACACCTGTAGCACACAGCAGTACGTGTATGTTTATGCATAATTGGGCGCTATCAAAATTACGTAATAAGGCTTGATCTTTTGACCCTTTCTGGACTAGAATCCCACGTGTAAAACGTAAAACATCGCGAGCGAAGTTTGATTGACAGTAACTTCATGAATATTTATGAATCACTTGTTTGTGAACTTTTGACCCTTGACGTCACATTAAGCAATTGGTCTAGCGCAGTTAGTTGGGGACTCGCGATCACTAAGGATCGCATCACTCGGCTTAACGCTTATAGTCAGCGAATAACAAAAATCAATATAGGGTCCAGAACTAGACTACCCAATCGTCTGCTTTTTCTCATAATTTAATGAAACGTCAAAGCTTCCTCGCTTTGCGCGGGAGGGGGAGAAAATGAATTCAGATAAGGATTAACAGTCGAGAACGGTACAGCAAATCGTCTACTTTCTCTAATAATTTAATGACATGCCAAAACTTCGCGGGAGGGGGGAACTGAATTCAGATAAGGATTAAGAGTCGAGAACAGTACACCCAATCGTCTGCTTTTTCTCATAATTTAATGAAATGTTAAAGCTTTACCGCGCTTTGCGCGGGAGGGGGAGAAAATGAATTCAGATAAGGATTAACAGTCGAGAACAGTACAGCGAATCGTCTTCTTTTTATAATAATTTAATGAAACGCCAAAGCTTTCGTGCTTCGCGCGAGAGGGGGGAAGTTCATTCAGACAAGGATTAACAGTCGAGAACGGTACAATAAATCGTCTCCTTTTCCTAATAATTTAAGGAAACGTCTAAGCTTCTGCCCTTCGCGCGGGAGGCCTATCACCCACACCCTCTAATGAGCGCGCTTTGAGTGAATCGCTTGCTCACTACCGCCCCTCCCTAAAATAAGATCCTAGCTACGCGCCTGCATTAAAATATATAGCTATAATGCTGACTAAGTTGACGAAATAATTTGTATATTTATGTCGTAGAGGAAAATGACCATTTGCGCATACTGTACGCAAGTACTATAGATAGTCCTTAGGAAATACAATTTAGCCTTCGGCCCCGGGTATATAGGTTTAAATTTGTAAATATTGGGACATTTAATTTTGTCGGTAATTGGGAGCTAGTTTTGTCGGTAATCGTTGGCCTCTACACCCCGACACTGAAAAAGGTCTAGAGACGCCCCTGAATATAACACCATGTCACAGACACTGATAACACGTAGGGCCATGCATCTCAGATTTAACATTGTTAAACGATCCCTTTAATCAACTATACACAACGTGGGATAAATTGGGTAAGGACGAGGAATCGTCTTTTTTCCTTTCAAAGACGTCTTCAAATTATAATTACAGTGTATAAGTGGTTGTCCTGATGCCCAGAGGAGTCGAAAAACGTTGTAAGTCAAAATGTAATTACTACTTCTTTACATTTCGAAAAAAATGTGCCCCTCCCCACTGTTTGAATCAATTTCCGATGCAGGCTCTGGTGCTCCCTGGAGTTAGGGAAGAAGTAGACTGAATAAATGGTCTAAATAACACAATTTTAAAGGGAGTTGGTCTACATTTTTTTTTAATGGGATTGCATTGTCCATGATAACAATTAAATTTGGGACAGAAAAAAAGACTAAATAA
This sequence comes from Strongylocentrotus purpuratus, assembly GCF_000002235.5. Classification (NCBI taxonomy): domain Eukaryota; kingdom Metazoa; phylum Echinodermata; class Echinoidea; order Camarodonta; family Strongylocentrotidae; genus Strongylocentrotus; species Strongylocentrotus purpuratus. The sequence continues at coordinate 16,217,707 of NW_022145598.1, forward strand.
CATATTACCTACCAATTTGGTTGCTAGTAGTATGATGGCTAAGGAAAAACACAACTTATTGTTACAGCTTACAATACGGCTTTAAAGGGATCGTTTAACATTGTTAAATCTGAGATACACGGCCCTACATGTTATTAGTGTCTGTGATATGGTGTAATATTGAAGCCCTACAAAAATCGCGCTTCAAAATGATCAAGAAGTGCCTCCAAAAAGTAAAAATCCTTGAGTGACCGGTTTTACCATACTCGTTTTCCCCAATAGACTGTAGTGTTATGAAAACCGTCAGGCGAACGGTTTTCAAAATTTGTAATTCCAATCATAAATATCTTGATAATTAGACAGGCGATCGGCTGGTAAAAGTCATGGGGTTCCTGACTGACCTACAGGTTTATAAATATCATTGCATCATGAGCTAAATCCAGAATTTTGTTTCAGAATCTGAGACAAAGTTACCGGATCCCTTTAAGGAAGTAGCCCCTTGGTTTTTTTTTAGGCAATGGGGAAAAGTAGCCCCCATAAAAAATTAATTCCTAGCCCGCGTGTCAGTGATAATATTTTCTTAGGATATGAAAAACGAACAGTTAAACAAAACACTCCTTTTGACAAGTTTTAGTTACATGTGTAAATCATAAAGCCACACGTTTAACACAAAGTGAATAAATCATGGGTATCTGAATGTCTGCAATACTCTACATGACATATGTACGCTACAATTGTATCTATATTTGCCTTTGCTTGGAATTTAATTAGGTAAAACCGCGTTTAAAAAAAATACCTTTAAAAAAAAAAAGCCCCCCTGAGCTCCAAAATAGCCACAGCAAAATAATTAAGGGGGGCTATTTTTTTAAGGGAAAATCTGAAAAGAGCCCTCGTAAAAACAAGAGTAATTTTTGGTTGGACAGCACACGTAGTTGTTTCGCAATAGACTTCTACATATGGCTATGCATGTTAGCGCACATGTGCTAAGAGAACGTGAAAGTGCGGAAAGTTGTGCGACACTGACCAATTTCGAGCTAAGTTGGAGATCTTTCCGAGGCCCTAAATCTGATTTAATTTTGAGAGTTAAGAAAAGTTGTTTAACTGCCTGATTTGTGCAAGTTTCGTGGCTCATAAATTATTTTTTAAATTGTTACAGCTGTTGAAACGGCTGTCTGACCGAATACTGGGAATAGACCGAATACTGGGCGCGCTACCATACTCCCTTTGCAGATTTAATGATAATTTCACCCAATCGGCTGTTTTACTAACTAGCCCACACGAGAAACCAACAAAACCAACCGAAGCTCCGACGCCTGCGGCGCCGGTGTTGGAGCTTCCCGGAGTTAAAGTAGAGTAAAGGAGCCCGTTTTCGGCCACTTAAGACAAAATCCTATTTTTAGGACTCTTTACTTCCTATTTATTATCATTTCTTGTTCAAATCATGAAGCAAATATTATTATTATTTAAACAAAAAAAGAATCCCAGAAAAAAATCACGAATTGCCATGACAATATTCATTTCAATTTTCACTGTTTTGGAGCCCGTTATCGGCCGAGCGTTTCAGTTTACGGCCGCATGTACAAAGTCAATAGGAAGCGCTCGCGCGCGCCGTGCGTTTCCGCGCTGATGTACAGCACAAGCGGGCGGAGCAGGTATCCCACACCGGAGCTCCCTGGTGCTCGCCTGGCCGAAGACAGGCACAGCGGTGATCGGAAGTTGGAATCTGAATTAGACTGAGATATCGTGTGTGCGTCGCGGTGTGCGGCTGCATTGATTTAATACATGCGATGACATACTTTTGAGCTTGCGACTAGCACAAAATCGGGCTTTAAATCTGAAAAATACTTGAAATAAAGCTCATTTTATAGTACCCATATTTCTTACAGACACGCGTAAGATACTCGATTTTTCAGATTTGGGTAGCGGGACCGGCGATTACATCGCTAAAATGTGATATTTTAGGATATATTTTCCATTGCAAATGTGGTTCTTCAGTGACACTGGCATGGTATGGTATGTGTGGGATATGTGTTATGCTATTATGCGATGTATTTTAGAGTGATTTTACCTTGCATCCAACCAATCGGCCGAAAACTGGAGCTGGCCGATTACGGGCTCCTTTACTCTAGACTCTAGGCCTGTATTATAGGGCCTAGGCCTAACCTAGAATCTAGAAGTAGAAATGTGTGGTCTACTCTAGAGTAGACCAAATTTTCCGTCTCTTTCGTTCGTTAGCCTCTTATTGGGGTAGGGTCGGCCGGCTCTCTCTATAGAGACGGAAACCGTCTATACACATTCCCTTGATAACGCCACGGCCATTTCAGGTCGTAGCGTTTTGCCCCCAAAATCCCCCAAAATGTCATTTTACCTCGTGCATGTTATATTGTAAATTAGGCCTAGGGTCTAGGCTATAATAAATCAGTTCCACTTACCAACTTGACTGAAATAATCAGTTTAATAGTCCCTTTTTAGGAATTTATGGGTCAAAATCGAAATCCATTTTGAAAATCTTTTTCAACATGGATTTCGATTTTGACCCATAAATTCCTTAAAAGGGACTATTAAACTGATTATTTCAGTCAAGTTGGTAAGTGGAACTGATTTATTATAGCCTAGGCCCTAGGCCTAATTTACAATATAACATGCACGAGGTAAAATGACATTTTGGGGGATTTTGGGGGCAAAACGCTACGACCTGAAATGGCCGTGGCGTTATCAAGGGAATGTGTATAGAGTAAAGTACCCGGTAATCGGTCAGCTCCGGTTTTCGGCCAATTGGTTGGATACATGGTAAAATCACTTTAAAATACATCGCATAATAGCATAACACATATCCCACACATACCATACCATGCCAGTGTCACTGAAGAACCACATTTGCAATGAAAAATATATCCTAAAATATCACATTTTAGCGATGTAATCGGCGGTCCCGCTACCCAAATCTGAAAAATCGAGTTTCTTACGCGTGTATGTAAGAAATATGGGTACCATAAAATGAGCTTTATTTCAAGTATTTTTCAGATATAGAGCCCGATTTTGTGCTGGTCGCAAGCTCAAAAGTATCTCATCGCATGTACATGTATTAAATCAATGCAGCCGCACACCGCGACGCACACACGATATGTCTGTCTAATTCAGATTCCAACTTCCGATCACCGCTGTGCCTGTATTCGGCCAGGCGAGCACCCGGGAGCTCCGGCGTGGGATACCTGCTCGGCCCGCTTGTGCTATACATCAGCGCAGAAACGCACGGCGCGCGCGAGCACTTCCTATTGACTTTGTACATGCGGCCGTAAACTGAAACGCTCGGCCGATAACCGGCTCCAAAACAGTGAAAATTGAAATGAATATTGTCATGGCAATTCGTGATTTTTTTTTGGGATTCTTTTTTTGTTTAAATAATAATAATATTTGCTTCATGATTTGAACAAGAAATGATAATAAATATAGGGTGTCTGAACGATTTTTCAATTTTCAATTTGGGATCGTTTTTCACCATTTTTGTTTGATATTTGAATAAAAAATGTTATCAGAATAATACATTTCAAATTTCAAGTCTCACCGATGTTTCTATCAAAAGTTACAGCCCCTCCAACACGCTGGTATATTCATATCATTTTGGTCAAAATCGTCGAAAAAGACGTCCACGCAGAGTGATGTTGTTTTGCTAAATTTAGCCAAACAGCTGTATCGCGCGATATGCAAGCGTATGCATATCGTACGCATGCTGCTAAGCCAATCCGCGACTTGCAGCTTGAGCTACGCTGTCTCCGCGACATGTGCGATTGACTAGTATGGTTGGCGTTCGTCGCACAATAAACCCGGAAGTGAATGCACGTTATAGTCAATGGCAATATCGCGGAGACAACGCACGTTGTCTCCGCGATATTGCCATTGACTATAACGTGTATTCACTTCCGGGTTTATCGAGGGAATTTCCAACCATAATTTCAGTCACTTGAATTTGGGGTTTCGTTCGTGCGCGGAGATGTTACGCGATGTAACCATGGTTTGGACTGAGCGGAGCGCACGCCCCCTAATTAGCTGATCCACCAAATAGCGAGAAGGGTATTTTTAAACTGTTATCAGTTGTGATCCCTGGGGGCTAGCGAAAATATAATCACATAGAATTGTTCCTTAGGACTGGGACTACTTATCGATCGGGGCGTCATATCTCAAAAGTGACAAACCTCAGAGTTAGCCAGGACACAATGTTTAAATTGCTGTTTTGACCAAGATATTTTTAGAATTTCGGGGGCTACGCCCCTTTGGAAATATTGGAATTCACCTGCTCTTTCATATGACACCTCATTCATTGATTATCACCTTCAGGATCACAACTGATAAAGGTTTGAATCTCGATTTGAAAAAAAAAATTGACTTTTTTTGCATGGTCGCGCAATGCACGTAGGCTGCATAGGGATGCGTGTAATCTCTATGGGAAGAATTTTAGCACACAACATCGGGTGCGCGATCAGACACCCTAATAAATAGGAAGTAAAGAGTCCAATAAATAGGATATTGTCTTAAGTGGCCGAAAACCGGGTACTTTACTCTAGACGGTTTCCGTCTCTAAAGAGAGAGCCGACCTAGACCGAATTTTCCGTCTCTTTCGTTCGTTAGCCTCTTATTGGGGTAGGGTCGGCCGGCTCTCTCTTTAGAGACGGCAACCGTCTATACACATTCCCTTGATAACGCCACGGCCATTTCAGGTCGTAGCGTTTTGCCCCCAAAATCCCCCAAAATGTCATTTTACCTCGTGCATATCCAAATTTAAATTAGGCCTAGATCTAGGCTATAATACATCGGTTCCACTTACTAACTTGATTGAAATAATCAGTTTAATAGTCCCTTTTTAGGAATTTATGGGTCAAAATCAAAATCCTTGTTGAAAAAGATTTTCAAAACGGATTTTGATTTTGACCCATAAATTCCTAAAAAGGGACCATTAAACGGATTATTTCAATCAAGTTAGTAAGTGGAACCGATGTATTATAGCCTAGGCCTAATTTAAATTTGGATATGCACGAGGTAAAATGACATTTTGGGGGATTTTGGGGGCAAAACGCTACGACCTGAAATGGCCGTGGCGTTATCAAGGGAATGTGTATAGACGGTTTCCGTCTCTAAAGAGAGAGCCGGCCGACCCTACCCCAATAAGAGGCTAACGAACGAAAGAGACGGAAAATTCGGTCTAGAGCCGACCCTACCCCAATTATCCAATAAGAGGCTAACGAACGAAAGAGACGGAAAATTCGGTCTAACTCTAGTCTAGAGTAGCGCGCTAGCGCCCATTTATCTGTAAGATTTACTAGGCCCTAGATCTATAAAAATTTAGTATAGAAATTTATTACTCACTTCCTTGACAAAATGATGATCTTTAAAGTAGTTCCAGCCGGCAGCCTCCAGCATGCAGCTAGCGATCCAGATCCAGTGCAGCATTGTCTTCAGACCGACTATTTTTCCCACACATAAGTTAATGTGTGGGACTCGTACTCATACTTGTACTACTAGTCTGAGCTATGCTTGGTTGGTAAATACTGCATCGATCCTTTCTCGCTTTGTTAAATTATTGCCCTCAAATACCCTTACAATTCTTCTTTCCTGGTGTTAATCTAACCTTTCCCCATACTGTGGGTTTTAAAGGAAGATATATGATATCTGGCGAAATGGCAGAGTTGACAGTTGACATCAATGGCAGGGATATTTGAAATTGAAATCAAACATTTCGTTCTCTACCACCACCAGATGGCAGCAAACCTAACTTGAGTTCTAGTCTTCTTTTCTTCAGTTTGTGACCCTCCGACAGGCCATTTTATTGAAAATCAATCTCTGAGTAACATATTCGAATACATGAATACACAAATGAATAACATATAATAGTTCAGAATAACATAAAGACAATTAATATCAACCATAAAAAGCGAATACTGAAACCATAGCATATTGATAATAATCTGTATAATTTATATTCATGCAAGAAATAGATTTTTTTTTAAACACTGCAACATCATGACTGAAAATAATGTGGGAAATTCAATATAATACTACTAAACGATCAAAATCCTTTTAAAAATTATAAATTTTGTAATCGAATTTGTCAGTTTTGTAAGAAAGTATACTAACTTGCCTGGTATATTGCTTTGTTGTCATGGTCTTGAAGGGTGGTATAGACTTTTGTATTTCAGTATACAGCTTCGTTTCTTTAGATTAATTAGATGTCATTCAATTATGATTTAAAACTCTTGGAGAATTAGAGAAACAAATTGTTACAATTCCATCTTATTGGATCAGTTCAAGGTTATTAAAACAATAGAGGATTTAGCTAATTCTTCTGATAATTCAAATTAAGACAGACAGATTTTATAAACATCTTAATTCTACAACATAAGTATACTTATAGGGAAAGTTGAGTTTGGAGCGCCAGTAAATTGTCCGAATCCGATTTTTGAACCTATTTGTATTTACACAAAAACATTAATCTATATTAATCTTTGGAAATTCTTTTAATTACTATACTCAATGTTCCCAAAACAAACAACATGTTACGTCGGATGATTGAGCAACCATCGCCAACATTATTTCCTGGCTAAAAAATGGGGTTTTGAACAGTTTAAGGTCGAATTGTTTTGAAGGGGTCCCTAAAAGAGTGTAACTTATTACGTTTCTTTATCGTCACATTTTGCAAACTTTCTGACCCCTCCATGCAAGAACTCAGCCCTTTATTTAATGTTGTCAAGAAGTCAAAGACGTGGCAATGCACACGATCGTTTTTTTAATATCGTGCCTATTTATGCCTTCTCATATAAAAAAAAACATGCAGTAAGTGACTGACCATCCCCTCCCCCGCAAAAACCCATCAATATTATGAAGAAGTATTAAAGAAACTGAAATAAATTACACAATATGAAAATGGTTAAAGAAAGAACAAAGATAGGAATATTAAAGATGCCAGAAATATAGCCATGAAAAGAATATCTCAAAAACCACAATTGTTTTGCGGAACAGAGGTTGCATTGGAGACCAGGCGCGGATCCACGGGGGAGGGGGGGGGGGGGGTTAACAGGCCCGGTTTAAAAAAATGGTTTTAAACAAAAAATGAAAATGGGGTCCCCTCCAGGCATTCTTCTGACATTCTTTATTTACTTTAACACATGAAACAATTAAAACGCGCAACATTTCACAGTGAAATAAACAATTTTTCGTAAAAACCTGGATATATATCCTCCTACTAGGGGCGGATCTAGCCGGCGGAAAAAGGGTGGGGCAAATCTTGAGAAAATATTTAGCGGCGAATTAGCCAGCCAGCGAATAAGTGGGGGTGGGGGGGGGGGGGGGGGGGGTGGGGGGGGGGGAGCACTTTTTTTTTTTGGCTTAGGGCGGGGGGGGGGGATGAGGGCTGTATCCGCCCCTGTAGGAGGCTATATATCCAGGTTACGAAAAATTGTTCATTTCACTGAGAAATGTGTGTGTTTTAGTTGATTTACACGTAAAAGTCAATAAAACAAGGCTGGGGGTGGGGGAGGGGCGGCTGGGAAAAATACTGCGGATTCGGGGGGGGGGGGGGAGCTAGGGAACGAAAAATGTCAATACGGACACTATGTCAACAGTCAACAACAAACAAAATGTTTATTTGTTTTCACTTTCGTTATGTTTGGTGTGAACGTTTTGATTCTCGAACGCCCATGATGTTTTTATTATTGATTGTTTTACTTTAATTATCATTGTTACATTGGTTCAAAAATAGTAGGCCTATGTTTAGAACAACTTTGAAACTAAATTTCATAGCTTCTGTACATTGTTTAAGTTTAAGTATTACGATGTTTTAAAAATATTGTATTATTTATTATATTGTATGTATATAACATTAAAAAGATGTGGCGAAAATGTTTCTTTTCTTCCTTGAAACATTCTTGTGATATCACGAAAACATTACATGTAGACTGTATGAATTTAAAAAAAAAAAATAAAAACATTAAAAAAATGTCATTTTATTTGTTTTGTTAAAAACGTTTTTGAATTGTTTTTTGTGACATTTGTACAACGTCTTAATCTAAGGATAACAACATTTTAACAACATTCTTAAAATGTTCTGCTTATATCATATTAATTGCATTTAAAAGATGTTGTAAAAACGTTTCTCTTCTTCTTTGAAAACGTTATTATGATATCACGAAAACATTACATGTGGACTGTTTGTAAGATATTTTTTAAACATTGTGAAAAACGTTAACAAAATGATTTTAAATTGTTTTGATAAAAACGTTTTTTAAATGTTTTTTGTGATATTTGTACAACGTCTTAATGTAAGGATTACAATATTTTTACAACATTTTTAAAATGTTTTTGTTATATCATATTTATAACATTTAAAAGATGTTGTAAAAACGTTTCTTTTCTTCTTTGAAAACATTTCTATGATATAAAGAAAACATTTCATGTGGACCGTTTGTAAGATGTTTTTTAAACATTTTGAAAAACATTCAAAAAATGTTATTTTAATTGTTTTGTTTATAACACTTTTAAAATGTTTTTTGTGACATTTGTACAACGTCTTAATGTGAGGATTACGAAATTTTAACAACGTTCTTAAAATGTTCTGCTTATATCATATCAATGACATTCTAAGGATGTTAGAAAAACGTTTCTTTTCTTCTTTGAAAACATTTGTATGATATAAAGAAAACATTTCATTTGGACCGTTTGTAAGATCTTTTTTAAACATTTTGAAAAACATTCAAAAAATGTTATTTTAATTGTTTTGTTTATAACGTTTTTGAAATGTTTTTTTTATATATTTGTACAACGTCTAAATGTAAGGATTACAATATTTTTACAACATTTTTAAAATGTTTTTGTTATATCATATTTATAACATTTAAAAGATGTTGTAAAAACGTTTCTCTTCTTTTTTGAAAACATTATTATGATATCACGAAAACATTACATGTGGACTGTTTGTAAGATATTTTTTAAACCTTTTGAAAAACATTCAAAAAATGTTATTTTACTTGTTTTGTTAAAAACGTTTTTGAATTGTTTTTTGTGACATTTGTACAACGTCTTAATCTAAGGATAACAACATTTTAACAACATTCTTAAAATGTTCTGCTTATATCTTATCAATGACATTTTAAAGATGTTAGAAAAACGTTTCTTTTCTTCTTTGAAAACATTTCTATGATATAAAGAAAACATTTCATGTGGACCGTTTGTAAGATGTTTTTTAAACATTTTGAAAACATTCAAAAATGTTATTTTAATTGTTTTGTTTATAACGTTTTTTAAATGTTTTTTGTGACATTTGTAAAACGTCTTAATGTGAGGATTACAAAATTTTAACAACATTCTTAAAATGTTCTGCTTATATCATATCAATGACATTCTAAGGATGTTAGAAAAACGCTTCTTTTCTTCTTTGAAAACATTTGTATGATATAAAGAAAACATTTCATTTGGACCGTTTGTAAGATCTTTTTTAAACATTTTGAAAAACGTTACAAAATGTTATTTTAATTGTTTTGTTTATAACGTTTTTGAAATGTTTTTTTTTGACATTTGTATAACGTCTTAATGTAAGGATTACAATATTTTAACAACATTCTTAAAATGTTCTTTTTATATCATATCAATTACATTTAAAAGATGTTGTAAAAACGTTTCTCTTCTTTTTTGAAAACATTATTATGATATCAGAAAAACATTACATGTGGACTGTTTGTAAGATGTTTTTTAAACATTTTGAAAAACATTCAAAACATGTTATTTTAATAGTTTTGTTAAAAACATTTTTGAAATGTTTTTTGTGACATTTGTACAACGTCTTAATGTAAGGATTACAATATTTTAACAACATTCTTAAAATGTTCTGCTTATATCATATCAATGACATTTTAATGATGATAGAAAAACGTTTCTTTTCTTCTTTGAAAACATTATTATGATATCACGAAAACATTACATGTGGACTGTTTGTAAGATGTTTTTTAAACATTTTGAAAAACATTCAAAAATGTTATTTTAATTGTTTTGTTTATAACGTTTTTGAAATGTTTTTTTTTTGACATTTGTACAACGTCTTAATGTAAGGATTACAATATTTTAACAACATTCTTAAAATGTTCTTTTTATATCATATCAATTACATTTAAAAGATGTTCTAAAAACGTTTCTCTTCTTTTTTGAAAACATTCTTTTGATATCAGGAAAACATTACATGTGGACTGTTTGTAAGATGTTTTTTAAACATTTTGAAAACATTCAAAAATGTTATTTTAATTGTTTTGTTTATAACGTTTTTTAAATGTTTTTTGTGACATTTGTAAAACGTCTTAATGTGAGGATTACAAAATGTTAACAACATTCTTAAAATGTTCTTTTTATATCATATCAATGACATTCTAAGGATGTTAGAAAAACGTTTCTTTTCTTCTTTGAAAACATTTGTATGATATAAAGAAAACATTTCATTTGGACCGTTTGTAAGATCTTTTTTAAACATTTTGAAAAACGTTAAAAAATCTTATTTTAATTGTTTTGTTTATAACGTTTTTGAAATGTTTTTTTTAAATATTTGTACAACGTCTAAATGTAAGGATTACAATATTTTTACAACATTTTTAAAATGTTTTTGTTATATCATATTTATAACATTTAAAAGATGTTGTAAAAACGTTTCTTTTCTTTTTTGAAAACATTATTATGATATCACGAAAACATTACATGTGGACTGTTTGTAAGATATTTTTTAAACCTTTTGAAAAACATTCAAAAAATGTTATTTTACTTGTTTTGTTAAAAACGTTTTTGAATTGTTTTTTGTGACATTTGTACAACGTCTTAATCTAAGGATAACAACATTTTAACAACATTCTTAAAATGTTCTGCTTATATCTTATCAATGACATTTTAAAGATGTTAGAAAAACGTTTCTTTTCTTCTTTGAAAACATTTCTATGATATAAAGAAAACATTTCATGTGGATCGTTTGTAAGATGTTTTTTAAACATTTTGAAAACATTCAAAAATGTTATTTTAATTGTTTTGTTTATAACGTTTTTTAAATGTTTTTTGTGACATTTGTAAAACGTCTTAATGTGAGGATTACAAAATTTTAACAACATTCTTAAAATGTTCTGCTTATATCATATCAATGACATTCTAAGGATGTTAGAAAAACGTTTTTTTTCTTCTTTGAAAACATTTGTATGATATCACGAAAACATTACATTTGGACTGTTTGTAAGATGTTTTTTAAACATTTTGAAAAACATTCAAAAATGTTATTTGAATTGTTTTGTTTATAACGTTCTTGAAATGTTTTTTTGTGACATTTGTACAAAGTCTTAATGTGAGGATTACAAAATTTTAACATTCTTAAAATGTTCTGCTTATATCATATCAATGACATTCTAATGATGTTAGAAAAACGTTTCTTTTCTTCTTTGAAAACATTTGTATGATATAAAGAAAACATTTCATTTGGACCGTTTGTAAGATCTTTTTTAAACATTTTGAAAAACGTTCAAAAATGTTATTTTAATTGTTTTGTTTATAACGTTTTTGAAATGTTTTTTGTGACATTTGTAAGACGTCTTTATGTAAGGATTACAATATTTTAACAACATTCTTAAAATGTTCTTTTTATATCATATCAATTACATTTAAAAGATGTTGTAAAAACGTTTCTCTTCTTTTTTGAAAACATTCTTATGATATCAGGAAAACATTACATGTGGACTGTTTGTAAGATGTTTTTTAAACATTTTGAAAAACATTCAAAAAATGTTATTTTAATAGTTTTGTTAAAAACATTTTTGAAATGTTTTTTGTGACATTTGTACAATGTCTTAATGTAAGGATTACAATATTTTAACAACATTCTTAAAATGTTCTGCTTATGTCATATCAATGACATTTTAAAGATGTTAGAAAAACGTTTCTCTTCTTTTTTGAAAACATTATTATGATATCACGAAAACATTACATGTGGACTGTATGTAAGATGTTTTTTAAACATTTGAAAAACATTCCAAAAAATGTTATTTTAATTGTTTTATAAAAAACATTTTTGAAATGTTTTTTGTGACATTTGTAAGACGTCTAAATGTAAGAATTACAATATTTTAACAACATTCTTAAAATGTTCTTTTTATATCATATCAATTACATTTAAAAGATGTTGTAAAAACGTTTCTCTTCTTTTTTGAAAACATTCTTATGATATCACGAAAACATTACATGTGGACTGTTTGTAAGATGTTTTTTAAACATTTTGAAAAACATTCAAAAAATGTTATTTTAATTGTTTTGTTAAAAACATTTAAAAAAAATGTTTTTTGTGACATTTGTAAGACGTCTTAATGTAAGGATTACAATATCTTTACAACATTTTAAAAATGTTTTTGTTATATCGTATCAATAACATTTAAAAGATGTTGTAGAAACGTTTCTCTTTTTTTTTGAAAACATTATTTTGATATCACGAAAACATAACATGTGGACTGTTTGTAAGATGTTTTTTTTAAACATTTTGCAAAACATTCAAAAAATGTTATTTTAATTGTTTTGTTAAAAACATTTTTGAAATGTTTTTTGTGACATTTGTAAGACGTCTTAATGTAAGGATTACAATATCTTTACAACATTTTAAAAATGTTTTTGTTATATCATATCAATTACATTTAAAAGATGTTGTAAAAACGTTTCTCTTCTTTTTGGAAAACATTATTATGATATCACGAAAACATTACATGTGGACTGTTTGTAAGATGTTTTTTAAACATTTTGAAAAACATTTAGAAAATGTTATTTTAATTGTTTTGTTAAAAACATTTTTGAAATGTTTTTTATGACATTTGTACAACGTCTAAATGTAAGGATTACAATATTTTTAAAACATTTTTAAATGTTTTTGTTATATCATATCTATAACATTTAAAAGATGTTGTAAAAATGTTTCTCTTCTTTTTTGAAAACATTATTATGATATCACGAAAATATTACATGTGGACTGTTTGTAAGATGTTTTTTAAACATTTTGAAAAACATTCAAAAAATGTTATTTTAATTGTTTTGTTAAAAACATTTTTGAAATGTTTTTTGTGACATTTTTACAACGTCTTCATGTAATGATTACAATATTTGTACAACATTTTTAAAATGTTTTTGTTATATCATATTTATAACATTTAAAAGATGTTGTGAAAACGTTTCTCTTCTTTTTTGAAAACATTATTATGATATCACGAAAACATTACATGTGGACTGTTTGTAAGATGTTTTTTAAACATTTTGTAAAAACATTCAAAAAATATTATTTTAAATTTGTTGTTAAAAACATTTTTGAAATGTTTTTTGTGACATTTGTACAACGTCTTAATGTAAGGATTAGAATATTTTTAAAACATTTTTTAAATGTTTTGTTATATCATATCTATAACATTTAAAAGATGTTGTAAAAATGTTTCTCTTCTTTTTTGAAAACATTATTATGATATCACGAAAACATTACATGTGGACTGTTTGTAAGATGTTTTTTAAACATTTTGAAAAACATTCAAAAAATGTTATTTTAATTGTTTTGTTAAAAACATTTTTGAAATGTTTTTTGTGACATTTGTACAACGTCTTAATGTAAGGATTACAATATTTTTACAACATTTTAAAAATGTTTTTGTTATATCATATCTATAACATTTAAAAGATGTTGTGAAAACGTTTCTTCGCTTCCTTCAAAACATTGTTATGATATTATAAAAACATTTTATGTGGACTGTTTGTAAGATGTTTTTTAAACATTTTAAAAAAACATTCAAAAAATGTTATTTTAAATGTTTTGTTAAAAACATTTTTGAAATGTTTTTTGTGACATTTGTACAACGTCTAAATGTAAGGATTACAATATTTTTACAACATTTTTAAAATGTTTTTGTTATATTATATTTATAACATTTAAAAGATGTTGTGAAAACGTTTCTTTGCTTCCTTCAAAACATTGTTATGATATTATAAAAACATTTCATGTGGACTCTTTGTAAGATCTTTTTTAAACGTTCTACAATAATGTTCAAAAGATGTTTTAAAAACATGTCTCGAAAATTATCGGAATTGGTACATTAAAAAAATGTTTTTAAAATGTTTAACATAATAGCAATAATGTTTTTTAAATGTTATAATAACATTTTAAAGAAATGTTCTCTTTAAGACATTCTCAAGACCTTTTGAAAATGTTATGATAACGTTATGTGTTAGCTGGGTTGTTCTTATTTTATTTGTTTTCCTATTTTCAAGGTCATCTAGACATTAGAGGGCGTTAGTGATAGAAAATATTTCGCTTGTCTGAATATATGCAAATTAGGGTGTGGTGCCGAGAATGCTTAAAGGTGTGTACGTGTGGACTTAAATCAGTGCAGTTGACTAGAAGACGCAGGTTGTAGCTGGACGTGTGAGAGGTCTTGAACATGTACCCTTATGTGTGTTGTGGAAGTTGCTACCAGAGCCTTGATTTTGTATTCGGCGCAAGCAGTCCTTTTCCTCAGGCGACACCGGTACGAGAGGTATCCTCCATGTAGCCCAGAACCTCGATTTTCCTGCCATTGGCAAAACTTTGTCAACATAACTGTAAGTAGTTTTCTATACATAACCTACGTGTGATAATGGATTCAGATAATTTACATATTTACAGTGTGCAAGAAGCGCACCACGTTAGAGCATATTAGCTGTATCAATTAGCTGTATGTGTATCAAAAGAAATTATTCACGAACACGTGACGAAAGAGCCGTTCATGAACTATCGTTCTCCTGAGCGTCGTTCGATAGGGATAATTATATACGTTTATTGATATAAATGCTTTAACGCTTCATGCATACATTTTGAAATTATATGTAAAAGAACATTTTATTTTGTGTTGATGAATTAACGCAGTACAACCTAGTAGTAAAGATGAGAAACAAGTTATTATTGAAATTGTCGTGCTAGAAATGACTTATTGACATAACGAAATTCTTATAATGATTGATTAAGTTTGTGTGTCATCATCCTTCCGATCGACACAAGTCTCCAGGGATCTATTCCTCGTAGAAACCATGTCGGTTTTGGGTCTTCTGATATAGCAATTAAATCTTAATGTTTGCCCGGGTCAGTTAGATGGTGACCCTAGTTAATAATGAAAAGAAAGTGTAGTGGAAGGAAACCATGTTGGTTTTGTTATAACCGGATAAAGAAAGTCTGGTGAAGTAACCTTTATTATTTCATCGTTTGCTTTATTCGAAAATGAGTATTAGAAATAAGTGTTGAAACCGTAGAAATTAAATATCATGTATTTTGAAGGATATATTGATAATTTCATTTATAGCCGTAAGAGCGGACAAGAACGTTCTTCACTACTAACGTGTAGCACGCTGAGCGTCGTCGAATTAGCATCCAAGCATCGAATCGTCGAATTAGCATCCAAGAATCGCCGAGACATTATATCCGGGATCTTGAAGCACGTGACCGATTGCCGTAACGAGCGATTACGGGACATCAACCTTCACAAGTCTCCAAGCATCGAATCGTCGTAGGAACTATGTCGGTATTTGATCTTCTGATATAGCAAATACTAAGCAAAAGGCTTTCGCCTTATTTCGGACAATTGTCTTCATTTCGGACACTTTAAAAACTGGGAAGTTAACTTGTACGAATTACACTCGTGGCCATTGGAATAATTAAATGACTGCTGGCGCGGATCCAGGGGGGGGGGCCGAGCGGGCCTTGGCCCCCCCCCCCCCGCAAAAAAAAAAAAAAAAAAAAAAAGAAAGGAAAAGAAGGGAAAGGGAAAGAGGAGAGAAAGGGAAAGAAAGAAGAGGAGAAGAAGAAAAGAAAAGGGGGAAGAAGGAGATCGGGGGGGGGGGCGAAAGGCCTTGCCTCCCAGGCTGTTGACCCCAACCCCCCCCCCCCCCCAAAAAAAAAAAAAAAAAAAAAAATAAGAGAAAAGGAAGGAAAAGGAAAGAAAAAAGGAAAAGAAGAGATACTGGCGTACTGATGGGGGGGGGGGGGGGCTTGGGGGAAATCAAATTCAAACATGGTTTATATCTAATTCCACAACGGTGGATTACAAATAATGCTGAAATGACATAATTTCCGAGATTTTTCCTCACTTTTTAGTAAATTATGTATGTGTTTGTAATGCAAGAAATATGATTCTTGAGATTCCTACATGTCAGGGCCCGAGGTACGGCGGGGATCAGGAGCCCCGAGCTCCCCCTCCCCCCTCACTTTTCTGAAAAAGTATATTAAAGAGAAATAATATAGAATGAGAGCAAGAAAGAAAGAATAGTTAACTGCCAGTGTTAAAAAATAATGAAGCATCAAAATATGCTCATCTGACCGTGATTAATGCCTAAAACCCCTAAGCTTCCGGGGGCTTTGCCCCCTGGATTCCACCTAGGGGCCAACGGCGGGCCCTTAGATGCTCATCTGACGGTAATTTAATGCCTCAAACCCCTGATTTTTGGCGGCTTCGCTCCCTGGACCCCACGCCAAATAGTGACATGCCAGTGTCACAAAATAATAAGGTATACAAAAAAATGCTCATCTGACCTTAATTAAACGCCTAAAACCCCTGAACTTCCGGTGCCGGCTCCGCCGCCTCGACCCCACCAGGGGCCCTAAGACGGGCCCCTGAATGCTTATCTGACCGTAATTTATTGCCTTAAACCCCTGCGCTTGCGGGGTTAGACAAGGTATCAAAATGTGTTTATCTGACCGCAGGCGCGTAGCCAGGGGGGGGGGGGGGGCGGTCCCCCCAAATCGGAAGAGAACATCTTTGAAATTCAGACAAGGATTAAGAGTATAGAGAACGGTACAACGCATCGGCTTCTTTCTCTAATAATTTAATGAAACGTCAAAGCGTCGCGCAGGAGCGGAGGGGGGGGGGGAATGAATTCAGACAAGGATTAAGAATCGAGAACGGTACAACGAATCGTCTTCTTTCTCTCATAATCTTATGAAACGCCAAAGCTTCCGCGCTTCGCGCGGGAGGGGGGAACCTGAATTCAGACGAGGATTCAGAGGCGAGAACGGTAATACGAATCTTTAATGGCTTAATGAAACGTAAAAGGTTCCGCGCTTCGCGCGGGATCGATGGAGGGGGAACTAAATTCCGATGAGGATTATTTTCGAGAACGGTACAACGAATCGTCTTCTTTCTTTAATAGTTTAATGAAACGTCAAAGCTTCCGCGCTTCGCGCAGGAGGGGAAGGGGGAAGACTAAATTTAGACAAGGGTTAAGAGTCGAGAACGGAACAACGAATCGTCTTCTTTCTCTAATAGTTTAATGAAACGTCAAAGCTTCCGCGCTTCGCGCAGGAGGGGTAGGGAGGGGAGACTGAATTTAGACAAGGATTAAGAGTCGAGAACGGAACAACGAATCGTCTTCTTTCTCTAATGATTTAATGATTCGTAAAAACTTCCACGCTTCGAGCGGAAGGGGGAAAACTGAATCCAGACGAGGATTAAAAGTCGAGAACTGTACAACGAATCATCTTCTTTCTCTAATGATTTAATGAAACGTAAAAGCTTCCGCGCTTCGCGCGGGAGGAGGGGGGGGGGAGAATCGAAATTCAGACGAGGATTATTTTCGAAAACGGTACAACGAATCGTCTTCTTTCTCTAATGATTTAAGGAAATTTAAAAGCTTCCGCGCTTCGCGCGGGAGGGGGGGGGGGGAACCTAAATTCAGACGAGGATTAAGAGTCGAGAACTCGACAATGAATCGTTTTGTTTCTCTAATAGTTTTATAAATCGTAAAAATTTTCGGGATTGGAAAAATTAATTTCAGACGATAATTATTTTCGAGAATGGTACAACGAATCGTCTTCTTTCTCTAATTTAATGAAACGTCAAAGCTTCCGCGTTTCGCGGAGGAGGGAGGGGGAAATCGCCCCTCCCTGCACCGACCCCCCCCCCCGCATTACGTCACTGTTGGTCACCATTACGTACCAATATTTGGCTCGCATAATTTCAAATTTGGGCCCCCCCCCCCCCTAAGAAATCCTGGATCCGCGCCTGAATGACTGTACGTATTTGTAATATTTGTGTAACAGCAGATTTATATGAATTGGGAAATTAACTTGTACGGGACTACACTCGTGGGTATTGGAGTAATTAAATGACCGTACGTATATGTAATATTTGCGTAACAGCAGATTTCTATGAATTTAGATGTTGATGTAGTTGTCAATAAACAGTCTGTAGAACTCATTTATGAGAGTGTCTGGCTATTTTGTATATCTTGACATTGGCACTAAAATGCACACTGATTCCTCTGAAGCGCTTCACTCTCATAACTTTTGTGACATAAAACGTGCCCATGATTCTGTTCTTTGACCAGTACAGTTGTGCTTCAAGGAGGACAATCAAGCTCATGTACACCCGTATTCCTAGAAAGACCTTCATTTCCTCTACTGACACTGGCTTCCATCTTGCAACATTTGGGTTGTCAACCCGCTTCTGTTCAGCAAACCGATTCGTTTCCTGGGCAAGAAGTTCAATCAATGAAGGAGGAAACATCAAATAGAAGAAATCCAGCTCATTGGCTACAGCCTCCAGGGGTTTC
Organism: Strongylocentrotus purpuratus; assembly: GCF_000002235.5. Classification (NCBI taxonomy): domain Eukaryota; kingdom Metazoa; phylum Echinodermata; class Echinoidea; order Camarodonta; family Strongylocentrotidae; genus Strongylocentrotus; species Strongylocentrotus purpuratus. The sequence goes on from NW_022145598.1 coordinate 16,236,289, forward strand.
ATTGGTCCAGGTTGAGGACCTACAAAAGCTCTGGGCTTGTAACTATGGAGTTCTTTTGACCACTTGCATCATTATCATCGTCATCATCATTTAAACCAGTATCCAAATATTTGTCGTAAAATTCACAGTCAATTTCATCCGGAGGAAGAGCCTCTGGCTCAAAATCGTCATCATGGATTCCATCCAGATTGTCATCATCAGAGGCATCATCCATATCTTGAGCATCTTGGAAATCCTTGAAATCACTCTGCTTGCCTTCACTTCCACCATGCACCTCCATGAAATCATTGGAATTGACACATTTAGCCATTATAAATCCAGAAGAAACCTTCCCTATAACGTCAATATCAAATGAGATAACTATTCAATACGCATCAAGGTCTGGAAGGTTGAAACATCAAAGTTTCTTGAAAAATGCTTGAAATAAAGTTTAATATCTGTAAAAGAATATCAAAGCCTTAGAGAAAACAGTTCACTTTCTAGCAGATCCAGTATTACAAACAAGTTTAGATCATCAAGTCATGTACCAACCTTTGCTTTTAACTTCTTATACTCAGGCACTCAGGCCATCAAATTTAAGATCAAGATGACGTCTTTAAGGAGGGTGACTTTGTCCAAGATGAATTACTGGCCTACTTTCTGTAGAACCGCCCAATGTTTGTTATTTTGCTCGATGTTTACTTGAGAAAGGAGTCCGTTCTACCTCAAAGGACCAGGGTAACTTTCCTCAACCGTTCCTCAAGTATGCAGATCACACAACCTCTAGCTAGACAGACGGAACTATTAGCCCTCAAGACTGTAGATCAAAATGGCATGGGGATCTGTTTAGAAATAAAGATATGAAAGAGAAGAACATAATAATTCAGCAATTAATCTACATAACTTGAAGTAGGCTTGAAAGCAGAAAAGGGATTATGTTGGTAATTCTATTGGGTCCCCATGATACAAACAGAGAATTTTGTTTTCAAAGTCTAAATCAAAAACGTTGGTTTTACAATTGCACTTATAGTTTCCAAAGACTCAACTACATTTCCTATTTCGCAATTTCTATCACAGTTGTGATGGAAATTGCGAAATAGGAAGCGCAGTTCATTGTCTTTGACATTAAAAAGGAAGTCGTCATTTGAAGGAAAAAAGAGCACATTATCATTTGCTGATTGGGTAGACTGCAAACAGTGCACAACCTTTACTACAGTGAGCACTTCTCTTCGCTTTAGTTTATGCAATGCAACAGGGAATTGCCACCAGAACATTCAAGCATATCAACTTCTGATCGGTAACAGACACACTGAGTGTTTGTCAACACTTCCAACTTTCCAAGGATACTTCTCGATACAAATGGCATTTCTCTTTGCTGCAGGAGCTGCAGCTTTATTGGCATTAAAACTTGTGCAAGACACAGAGGTGCATCATATCTCTGTTGCAAATTCAACCATTCAACCCATTGTTGTTGTTGTTGAAAACTCCAGGGGTAAAAATCAATCGATAATAGAAGCAGGGGAGTTTGTGCAATTCACGGTGTCATGTAACACACCCATATCTATCAAAGTGAGAAAGCCGGAGAAAACTACCTACGACGCCGAGGTGAGCGATTACGAACGTCGCAATTTCATTGTGAGAAAAGCGACAACAGGGGAATTGGTCCTCGTTCGAGCTCAAAAAGGGATGCAGTGGGAAGTTGAGCCTAACAGAACTAATGTGAGTACATATCATTCATGCACAAAATAGATTCACTTGTGATTATATCTTAAAGAGGATATTACTCCAGTTTTAGGAACCTGTTTAGTATTATCATGTCAAAGGGGTCTATGATCGAGTCAATGTCCATTAGCATTGTTTCGGATATGGAGATGACTGGTAAAAAGCAAAATCAGATGAAATGTTCAACAACAAAAAATGTCATTGCCGTTGGAATTTTGCGATCCAATTATTGTTGACATAAATTTCGATACATATTAGATTTTCATTTTATGTCTAATATTATAATAGTACAGACTTGAAAAGTTTATACTATAAATGCTGGCCTAAATAATGTTGTGCATAAGTAATATTATAAAAGCTACAGTCCCTATCTAATTGATACTGTTTGCTACTGAAACAGGAGGACTTGGGAATGGCACGTGTTCGACATGTCACAGAAGGGGAGCTGTATTCTTCATGGAGTCATCCACAGGGTCGTCCATCTTTCTATGACGGGAAGAATAACTCTGATTATTATGCATAGGCTTCCAGCCTCTAAATCTAGTCTGGTAAATGACAGTGGTAAAGTGGCGTATCCAGGGTTCTCTGGTGAGAGGGGCAAGGACAAGGGGGGCTGGGGGAGGGGGGTTAAACCCCCTTTAGTTTTTTATGTGTGTATTTTTGAGCAAACCCCCCCCCCCCTTTTGTGTTTTTGTTTTTATTATTATTATTTAAAAAAAAAAAAGTTATGCTGATGACTGACCTAAACAAAAATTTCTACACACACAAAAAAAGAAAAAAGTGTCCTCTTACCCCCCCCCCCCCCTGCTTGAAAAAATCCTGCTTACGCCACTGTCCGGAAGAAACCTTCCCTATTACGTAAATATCAAATGGGAACCTATCCAATACGTAGCAAGGTCTGGAAGGTTGACACATCAAATTTTCATGAAAAATGCTTGAGATAAAGTTGAGTATTTGTAAAAGAATGTAAAAGATTATGGCTCTGTTTTCCTGTTTTTTCTGTTCTGTTTTTCTTGCAGATCCAGTATTACAAACAAGTTTAGATCATCAAGTCATACACCCTTTCTTTTTAACTTCTTATACTCAGGCACTCAGCCCATCAAATCTAAGATCAAGGTGACTTTGTCCAAGATGAATTACTGGCCTACTTTCTGTAGAACAGCCCAATGTTTGTTAATTTTGGTCGGTGACTTTCCTCAACCCTTCCTCAAGTATGCAGATCACACAACCTCCAGCTAGACAGACTGAACTATTAGCCCTCCACACTGTAGATCAAGTCCAAAATGGCATCTGGTTCTGTTTGAGAATAAAGATATAAAAGAGAAGAATATTGTAATACTGTACAAACAATATCTTCTCCTGGTATTTGCTCCAATAAATACATGCATGCACAATGTTTATCAGTTAAAATCTATATAAAGTGGACTGTTAAGAATATTTGCTGTCATTGGTCCAAATTACTGTTCAAGCATACATTAGATCTAAAAATCCTACATTAAATATGCATTGGAGAGGGCTCTAATAAAAGGTAAATTGTCAATGACCAGGAAAAGCCTTCGGTTTTATGATTAACATGGTTAATGTAATGCTTTGCATTCCCTGATTTGCCATATGGTAAATTCTTTGTCTCACTTTTCCATCAGCAAAGACTCCGAGGCCTGAATTCACAAAGGAGGTTTGTCGACAAACCTAGGTTTATGTGCGTCACAGGGGCGTCGCCAAAGGGGGGGGGGAGGTGCGACACCCCCACCTGTCAGGATATTGTCGGTAAAATTGCGCTGCCGTCGGGAAAAAGAGAAAAGGGGAGGGAAAAAAGAGAGGGAAAAAAAGAGAGGGCAAAAAAGAGAGGGAAGAAAAGAGAGGGAAAAAGAGAGGGAAAGGGAAAGAAAAGAAAAAAGAAAAGGAAAAGAAAAGAAAGAAAGGAAAAGAAAGGAAAGAAAAGAAAAGAAAGGAAAGAAAAGAGAAGAAAGAAAGAGAAAAAAGAAAAAGAGGAAGGAGAGGAAAGAAAGGAAAAGAAAGAAAAGAAAGAAAAGGAAAAAAAGAGTGAAAGGGAAACAAAAGAAACGGGGGATCAAAGAGAGGAGAGAGAGGGGAGTGGGAGTAAAAGAGAGAAAGGGGTTGTTGGGTGGAGTCGTCTAGTCGAGGGAGCAAGAAAGACACGGGTAAATATGTCGCTGTATCGGGTCAGCTGTGTCGGTATTCTTGCTCGATCCCTCGTGTACTATATCAATGCAGAAGTTTGAAGTCGGTGAGATGTATATTGTCGGTAGGCCGACAAGTTTTTTTCCCTACGAACTGTGACTTCTTATCCGCTGTGACGACTTCGAGAGTGACTACAACTACAATACTTGTATTTTCTCGAAGTTTCACTTTACTATAATATCAGCTAAAGAAATCAGAGGTTTAAAATTGTCGGGGAAACTAAATTCAAACAAGGTTTAAGAGTCAACAACGGTACGACGAATCGTCTTACTTTCTCTAATAATTTAAGGAAACGTCAAAGCTTTCGAGCTTCGCGCGAAAGGGGAGAACTGAATTCAGATGAATAGGGCTTAATAAGATTCGAAAACGGTACGATGAATCGTCTTCCTTTCTCTATATTGTGATAAAACGCATAAAATTCCGCGTTTTGCGCGAAAGGGGGAACTTCAGTTAGACGAGTCGAGAACGGTACAACGAATCGTCTTTTTTCTCTAATGATTTAAGGAAACGTCAAAGCTTTCGAGCTTCGCGCGAAAGGGGGGAACTGAATTCAGATGAATAGGGCTTAATAAAATTTGAAAACGGTACGATGAATCGTCTTCCTTTCTCTATATTGTGATAAAACGCATAAAATTCCGCGAATTGCGCGGAAGGGGAAAACTTCATTTAGACGAGTCGAGAACGGTATGACGAATCGTCTTCTTTCTCTAATAATTTAAGGAAACGTCAAAGCTTCCGCGCTCCGCGCGAGAGGGGAAAAATGAATTCAGATAAAATTAATAGGGCTTATTTAGAGTCGAAAACGGTACAACGAATCGTGTTCTTTCTCTAATAATTTGAGGAAACGTCAAAGCTTTCGCGCGAGAGGGGGAAAATGAATTCAGAAAAGAATAAACAGTCGAGAACGGTACAGCAAATCGTCTTCTTTTTTTATAATAATTTAATGAAACGTCAAAGCTTTCGCGCTTCACGCGGGAGGGGGGGGGGGGAGGACTTCATTCAGCCAAGGATTACCAGTCAAAAACGGTATAATTAATCGTCTTCTTTCCCTAATAATTTAAGGAAACGTCTAAGCTTCCGCGCTTCGCGAGGGAGGCCCATCACCCACACCCCCCTAATGAGCGCGCTTTTAAGTGATCTCTTGCTCACTACCTCCCCTTTCCTAAAATAAGATCCTAGCTCCGCGCCTGCATTAAAATATATAGCTTTGATGCTGACTAAATTGAAGAAATAATTCGTATATTTATGTCGTCGAGGAAAATGACCATTTTGCGCATATGCAAGTACTATAGATAGTCCATAGGAAAAACAATTTAGCCTTCAGCCCCAGGTTTATAGGGTTGAATTTGTAGATATTAATTATTAATTTTGTCGGTAATTGGTGGCTAGTTTTGTCGGTAATCGTTGGCCTTTACACCCCCCCCCCCCCACTGAAAAAGGTCTAGCGACGCCCCTGGTGCGTCATATGACGCATTTTTACAGACCAAGGTTGTGTAAAAACGCGCGTCGAACGCACATATGGTGACGCACAAACCTCCTTTGTCCTTCGGGCCACATAGTCTAGGAGGTTTTTCTTGATAGGCATATCGGTTTGCTGTGTGCAGACTTGTACACCCATTAATGGCATTTCTACCAAGGCTGGTGTCAGCGATGTATGGCCTTTTGCACATTTGAAACTGAGTAGTGACTACCACCTCACTTTAAGAGGGTTTGTTCAGCAATTAATCTACATAATTTGTAGAAGGTTTGAAAGCAGGAAAGGGATTATGTTGGTAATCTTATTGGGTCCCCATAATACAAACAGAGAATTTTTATTCAAAGTCTAAATCAAAAAAGTTGTTTTTAAAATTGTATTAATAGTTTCCAAAGGTTCGACTGGATTGTGAAATATCAGTGTGGCTTAAAATAAATGTGATGGAAATTGCGAAATAGGAAGCGCAGTAATTGTCTTCAACATTAAAGGAAGTCGTCATTTGAAGGAGAGAAAAAGCACACTATCCTTTGCAGATTTGGTAGACTGCAAACAGTGCACAACCATTACTACAGTGAGCACTTCTCTTCGCTTTAGTTCATGCAATGCTACAGGGAATTGCCACCAAAACATAGAAGCATATCAACTTCTGATCGATAACAGACACACTGGGTGTTTGTCTACACAATTCCAACTTTCCAAGGATACTTCTAGATACAAATGGCATTTCTCTTTGCTGCAAGAGTAGCAATAATTGGAGCTGGAAGTGCTGTAGCGGCAATACAACTCATGCGACACTCAAAGTCAAAGGTGCATCATATCTCTGTTACAAATTCCACCCTTCAACCCATTGTTGTTGTTGTTGAGAACTCCAGGTGTAAAAATCAATCGATAATAGAAGCAGGGGAGTTTGTGAAATTCACGGTGTCAGATGATGCACCCATATCTATCAAAGTGAGAAAGCCGGAGAAAACTACCTACGACGCCGAGGTGAGCGATTACGAAGATCGCAATTTCATTGTGAGAAAGGCAACAACAGGGGAATTGGTCCTCGTTCGAGGTCAAGAAGGGACGCAGTGGAAAGTTGAGCATAGCAGATCAAAAGTGAGTTCCGGTCAGGCGCGCCGGAAGCAGTTTGGGATGGGGGGGGGGGGCAAACGTTCCAGGGGGCTCACCTTCCAGGGGCAGTAGCGTAATGAGCAAAAACGTTTGGAAGCCCCGGCAGGGGGTCAAGGGGCTGAATGAGCCCCCGAAAGCTCAGCGTTTTTAGGCATTAAATTAAGGTCAGATAAGCATATTTATATACCTTAATTGTGACACTGTTAGGTCACTAATTGGTGGAGAGTCCAGGGGGCAGAGCCCCCGGAAGCTCAGCGATTTTAGGTATTAATTAAGGTTAGATGAGTATCCAGGGGCACTATTTAAGGCAATTGATGTGGTCCGGAAGCTAAGGGTTTCAGGTATTTAATTACGGTCAGATGAGCATTCAGGGGCCCGCCTTAGGGCCCCTGGTGGGGGTTCAGGGAGCAGAGCCCCCGGAAGCTCAGGGGATTTTAGGTATTTAATTACGGTCAGATGAGCATCCATAGGCCCGCCTTAGGGCCCTTAGTGGGGGTCCAGGGGCAGAGCCCCCGTAAGCTCTGGGGATTTAGGCATTTAATTACGGTCAGATGAGCATATTTTGATACCTCTTTTGTGACATTGGCAGGTCTCTAATTTTGTTCTCTCTCTCTCTTTCTTTCGTTTCTTCTGTAACATACTTTTTCAAAAAGTGAGGGGGGCTCGAGCCCCCGAGCCATTTCTTCAGGCCCTGACGTAAAGGCTTTTAAATAAGCATATTTTTCGCTCGACTGTAAATTAGGGAATTTCTAAATTTCCAACAAACTCATAAAAGGTATATGACTAAAAAAAAATTGAGAAAAAATACAGGAAAATCATGTCATTTCATCATTGGTATCGAATAAGAAATACCCTCCCCCCCCCCAATTAGTAAGCCAGTGTTCAGGGGCTCATGTCTTTTCACCCCTATAACAAAATAACACACACGCTTTCCCATCCTCTCATAATATTTCCACGATATGCGCGCATCGCTATTATAAAAAACCTCTATTGATAAATATAGGTGGCATGCGGAATGTTTAGAAAATTGAATTCCTGTTAACTTTCCTTTTCTTTGAATGGAATTTTATATGTGATTTAATTCCGGTTTTTATTATTGTTATGTTCTTTTGGGTTTAAAATACAAACCATCATTACTCCTGTACTGCATTTCTTTCTTTCTTTTTTGGGAGGGGGGGGGGGGCGTTTTGGTGGGCAAAAATGCGTTTTGCCCCCCTCCCCCACTTTTTTGTTTGGGGGGGGGGGAGGGCAAGTGCCCCCCTGCCCCTCCCCACATCCGACGCCTATGGTACCGGTACATGCCATTCATGCAAACACAGGGCGAAAATCCCATAGAGACCAATTAATAGAGACCATTAGACAAATTATATTGGTCTCTAATGGTTTCTGTTGGAGTCTATCGGTTTCTGTTGGACCCATAGAATATAATCCCATAGAGACCATTCAAACCTTCATAAACCAACATAAACCAATACAAACCAATAGGACCAATACTCAATAGAAACCAATTGGACCAATAGAACCAATAGAAACCAATAAGACCAATAGAAAACAATAGGACCGACAGGACCAATAGAAACCAAGACCAATAGAACCCAATAGGACCAATATAAACCAATAGGACCAATACTCAATAAAAACCAATTGGACCAATAGAACCAATATAAACCAATGAGACCAATAGAAACCAATAGGACCAATAGAAACCAATAAGACAAATAGAACTCAATGGAACCAATAGAAAACAATATGACCAATAGAAACCAATATATCCAATAGAAACCAATCTCATGCATATTCATGATTCTTTTACACGTGTTCACAGAAAAATACATTCATCATGATTTGCTAAGCAAATTATGACAATGCACATCAATTTTGTGATTTGTATTTTCCTTCGGCAATTATTAACCAATAGATTATTTTGTCTGATCATGTAACAATTACATTCACGTTTTAGCAATAGATATATTGATTATATGATTACTAACCAAGAAACAACATGCATGTTTATTATATAATGTTTGCACAAGCCTGTAACACTTTAAAGGCTACTCTTGAATTCACTTCAAATGATCTTTGTGATGGAGTTAATGCAATGGAGATTAGAAGATTCATATTGGTGGACATTTGCTAATATCGATTATGAATTATCAGTTTATCTTCTACCCGGATCGATTTACCAATATAAGCCTATGGAATGTGGGACCACTAGAAACCCATAGAAAAATCCCTAATGGACCAACAAGAACCCATAGAAAATACCTAATGGACAAACAGAAACCCATCATAGAAGAATCTAAAGGACCAGCAGAAACCCATAAAAGATGTGAGTGGATGTTGGTCCAATAGAAGCTTTCTATTTGTCCATCAGCATTTTTCTATGGGTGGGTGTGTGTTGGTCCAATAGATATTTTCTATTGGTCTCTGTGGGTCCAATATTTCACTTTTCCTATTGAAACCAATAGACCCCAATAGCTCTAATGGTTTCTGATGGTCCAATAGGCTATTGAATCCTATTGGCATTTCGACCTGGAAAGGTATAGACCAGTTTTGGAAACGCCCCCCTCAAAAAAAGAAATGGAAGCTCTCATTACCAATCATGTGAAAGAATTTTAACACTACCGGTCTTTATCTTTAAGATGATAATGCTCGAGTTTGAGCAACCTGTTAAGGATTATAATGTTAAAGGGGTCTATGAGTATGAGGCAATGTCCATCAGCATTGCTTCGGATATAGAGATGAGTGGTAAAAAGCCAAATCAGATGAAACGTTCAATTACAACAACAAACAAACTAATTATTGTCATTACCATTGTAATTTAGCAATCCAATTATTGTTGACATTTTCTATACCATTACCAATTCGATTTTTTACTTAATGTCTATACAGAATACAGACTTGAAAAGTTGAAAATAGAAATGCTGGCCTATAAAGAATCATTATAAAAGCTACAGTCCCTATCTAATTGATACTGTTTGCTACTGAAACAGGAGGATATCAGAATAGCACGTGTTCGGCCATTCACAGAAGAAGACCTGTATGCTTCACAGAGTAGTCCACATTGTTCATCTTTCTTTGACGGGAAGAATAGCTACAATTATCATACATAGGCTTCCAGCTTCTAAATCTATTCTTGTAATGACAGTGGTGAAGTGGCGGATCCAAGGTTCTCTGATGAGGGGGGGGGGGGTTACATCTAAAAGTTCCCTGACAAGCAAAAACAAGGAGGAAGTACGTACAGTGTGTATCATTCTTCTTCTTCTTTTTTTGCTCTCCCCCCTCCCCCAATTAAAATCTCTTCTTTGGCCGCCTGCATGTGCCCCCCCCCCACCTTGTTGTTCAGACACCTTCTGTAACTTTTTTCATAAAATCTTGTATAGATCATACCTAGGAACGAATTTTTTTATCATTCCTTCAAAGGAAACCTCGACCTAACGAATAAGTGTAGGTATGCTCACTATACTGAAAGATGAGATGCATTCCTGCCTTTTGACGTAAAATATTCCTTAGAAAAGTTTACAAGAGATATATATTTGGCATGTTTATAATTACAATGCCATTCAGCATGTCATGGCCGCAGTAATTTTCTTGATAATGTGATATACCAGGCAAACTTGTACATGTACATGTATTATGCACCAAAGCTTTACCGGTAGTTGGAAATACAATAACAAAGCTTTTACTTATCAATGAGGGAAATTGTAGCTGTGAAGGTAAACAAAAAAATGATGAAAAAGATATAAGAGGGGAACAATTGTAACTTGTTTATTTAAAAATACTAACATATATATAAAGCAGTTGACAAATATTTGATTTATGTGAAACCTTTATCCCAGAAGAGCACCAACTTATTTATGGAATTTACGTTCTGAAAATTGTAGTACAAAGGATAATAGTAGGTGAATGGAATACTAGTACTTCATCACATCACACACCTGCGAAGGAAGCATCCATAAATTTGAATACATTTACTCGATTAAAGGCTATGCATAGTACGTCGCATTACGTTCAGGAGAAGCTTTCTCCTAAATATTATGTGTACATGTAGTTGCCTCCCCCACATACATGTATATTGACAAAAAACCTGAGAATTATACCTTGCCTACCACGAATGTCACAAATATTGTAAATTCTAATTTCCATTATATACACTGATCTTTCAACCCCCCTTTTTTTCTTCAAATTTAAAGAACGTAAAGTAAACAAGATGAATTGCCTCAAGAATGAATTTCACATGTTCTGAATGATGTACCGTAAAAGACAATCTGTTTTTTTTTTTGGTCATTAAATGAAGAACCATAGTTACAATACTTCGTTAAATGTATAGTTGTATAGTTGTATAGTATAGTTGTATGTTGCTGTTGTAGTTGTATAGTTGTATGCTTAATTAAATGTAAAGTTGATGACCGTGCTTAAGCATGTCAACCTGCGTTACTTTTGTACAAATATTGCTGTGGGTGTACAAGCTTTTTAACAAGTAAAGGCCCGGTCTCACCGCCAGAACTTTGCTGGAGCGTTCCTGGAGCGGTGAAAAAATTCATCACCGCTCGTAACCGTTCGCCACCGTTTAACAGAAGTTGGCCCCCGTTAAGGCAACGCCGTATACGCTCGGCCACCGCTGATGGTCCCTCCTACCGCTCCGAAAGTTTTGAGCTGCACAAAATATTGCGAGCGGTGAGGAGCGGGCAAGCGGGCACCGCTCCAACAACGCCCAGTCAAAGTTTGGCACCGCTAGAGGCAAGTTCGTGGACGCTTTGGTCCGCTAGGCCAACGCAGAAATCTTGAACGCTGGACCACCGCTGCTTCGCCAGCTTTGCCCGGGCGGTGATTAAACGTTACACAAACTTTGGTGGAGCGGTTGTAAGCGTTTTACGAGCGGACACGAGATTGCTGGAACGGTGTCGGGCGTTGAAGCAGCGATCCATTGCGGTGATGAACTTTGGTTTGGCGTTGGTATGAAGGTGTGGGAGCGGGACCAACGCTCGCTACCGCTCGCTACCGTTAAACCGACGCTAAAGCAACGCCGGCTTCAGCGATGCACCGCTAAGGCAACGCCCGTGTTTTCGATTTGTTTCCCATTTTGTGCGCGGTGACGAGCGTTGTCGAAATTCGGCCCCCTCTCCCTACCGTTCAAGGAACGCTCCAGCAAATTTCTGGCGGTGAGACCGGGCCTTATAATTATTCCATGCAATTTCACACAAGTTTGTTGAAAGAAACATATTGAAAAGATAAGAAATCAAGTAAAGAATTTTAGTTAAGCGGAAATTCGTCCTTTTAAAAAAAATCTTACATTGTGCAAGATGTGTCACTTAAATATCCTTACTTACACACATGTACATGTACATCACATGTATGAATGATTTTCTTCTCAAAAAAAAAATCTCTATAGGGCTGTAAATAAACTTACCCATTCGTTTCCCATTGTCTATGGTCCTCCACCCTCTTACTCAACTAAAATCGTTCGTCTTAAGTGATATTTTCGTGCTATAAGCCTAATATTATTTTCCTGAACATAATATGCTCAATAAAATCTATCCTTGAATATTAAATGACACTGCCTTGATCGTTTTGGTGGCTACTTATCCGCATCTTTACTTTTCTAAATCTTTCATGATATTGATGTGTGATGTTGCCATTGTTATTTGTATGTATTGCATTTGTATTTTAACACTGTGAATATCTGATTGCTTTGTAAAACATATACATGTAATATCGGCCTCAAGCTGCTTGTCATGTTGATTTTTTAATGAACCAATGCAATTCAATTCAATATGTACTAGTAAATCTTGCTTCTTTTTTTACACTGTAAACCTCAAATCTTACAAATGTTTATAATGTGAAACCACAATTTCAATGCTTTGTTTTTGTTTGTTTATTTCCAATTTGTACAGTTGATTACAAGGTATATGTATACAATAAATGTGAACCATAGGGTTAAAATCTTCTAAAAACTTGCTTCTTTCCTTTGACACTTTTGTTGTAAGCTGTACCCAATTACACTCTGAGTCTCTGATCATGTCCAATGTAAATGTAATGTATAGTTGTATAGTTGTATAGTTGTATAGTATATTTGTATGTTGATGTTGTAGTTGTATAGTTGTATAGTATAGTTGTATGTTGCTGTTGTAGTTGTATAGTTGTATAGTATAGTTGTATGTTGCTGTTGTAGTTGTATAGTTGTATAGTATAGTTGTATGTTGCTGTTGTAGTTGTATAGTATAGTTGTATGTTGCTGTTGTAGTTGTATAGTTGTATAGTATAGTTGTATGTTGTTGCTGTAGTTGTATAGTTGTATAGTAAAGTTGTATGTTGCTGCTGTAGTTGTATAGTTGTATAGTATAGTTGTATGTTGCTGTTGTAGTTGTATAGTTGTATGCTTAATTAAATGTATAGTTGATGACCGTGCTTAAGCATGTCAACCTGCGTTACTTTTCTACAAATATTGCTGTGGGTGTACAAGCTTTTTAACAAGTATATTATTCCATGCAATTTCACAAGTTTGTTGAAAGAAACATATTGGAAAGATAAGAAATCAAGTAAAGAATTTTAGTTAAGCGGAAATTCGTCCTTCTTTTTAAAAAAATCTTACATTGTGCAAGATGTGTCACTTAAATAACCTTACTTACAAACATGTACATGTACATCACATGTATGAATGATTTTCTTCTCTAAAAGAAATCTCTATCGGGCTGTAAATAAAATTACCCATTCATTGACATTGTTATGAACAATTGAGTATATTATCTAGAAATTGTGTGATATGAATGCACAAGTATCGTTAAACCTGTTATTGACTCGAACAAAAAGAACTTATCTTTCATTTCCAGACCTAACCTTCAGCTTATAGAGGTTCATGCACTTACCAAGTTTTATAAGAGAGACAGGGCAAAGTTAAAGATAAACTTGAGTTTTGGTAAAAAAAAGAAAATTAATTCTCACAGAATCTAATGAAACTTACACTGAATGTTCAAGGTTACAAATAAATGTCATTCACCAAACAATTTTGGAAGAAAGTGTATACTGGCTGAGTAATGATCATAGAAAGATAAGGAAGTCAGGGTAGTACTATAGCCCCGACACCATGTGTGTTGTCCCATATACATCTTTCTGTGTAAGTGATTGTTACTTTATCAAGACCCTGCCAAATTATGATGATTTTGAAGACTCCAAAACCTTGCATTACACACCATTACTTACACGCTATATGATCAACTTTTCTGATCCATTCCACACCTTTTCCTTCACAATGCAATCGCATTACCAGAACTCAAGTTTATCTTTAAAGTGATTTCCTCCAGCTATAGACTAGACTAGGATGACAAGAATTAGTACACCAGAATAGATGAATCAGGCGCGTACGCAGGGGGGGGGGGGGGTATGGGGTTAACCCCCCCTTGATTTTTTTTTATGTGTATGTTTTTTGTGTATGTTTGGAAACCCCCCCCCCAAAAAAAAGTGTCCTCTTACCCCCCCCCCCCCCCCCCCCCCCCCCCCCCCCCCCTCCCCCCCCCCCCCTCTTCCTTCTGCGTACGACACTGAGATGAATATATGACAGGAACCAAGCTGGGGCCCGTTTCATAAAACTTTCTATCTATAACAAAATAATGACGAATTTCTATGATAAATTTGCTCTCAGCCAATCAGATGCCTTGATTTCAGTAGCTTATAACAGTAGCTTGTAACTTGTTATTGATATCAAGTTTTATGAAACAGGCCCCTGGATATTGTCGACTGACTTTCGCTGTTCATGCAGACAGGTGACTCAATGAACATCAAGTGGAAACAGACTTTCCTGTATTACACATACACAGACAGAACAAGGGAGCGATTATACTATAGGGTCTGGCGTTATAGTCAGTACTCTCTTAGCATGCTTAGTGTTACTGTTAAATTGACTATTCTATCATGACTATTCTATCATGCGGTTGGCTTTTGGAAGAGGTTCCAAATTCCAATTTCATACTTTAATTTGATGCAATAAGTTACAATTTGTTACATTAGCATGATTAGTCTCTATTACAATTTACATAGACTATTCATTTTCACATCCTCAGGATCATTTGGCAATTGATTAGGCCTTAGCTTTGGTTATTCATTTTAGACTATATTTATTTACTTCTTTCAATTACCATGATTACTCAACGCAACGTCAACCTAGGTCTATAGTCTACTATTACTAGTGAGGCTATATTCTGAACCCGATGTATAATTCCTTCTTTCTTTCATCTGTGCTCTGCACTGCATTTACCAAAGTATTCCATCTCGTGTGTTCCATAACTTCCATTTGTTCTAAAAAAAACCTCATGGATCTCGCGTGATGCTTTAGTTACGTTTAGGCATCTCCACTTCTGGCCCGGGAATTCTAATAAAACATGATTTGATTTATTTATTTATTACACATATTTATACAGGGTATCTCATTCAGATTAAAAACTGGTCTTCCAAAAGGCCTAGCTGTCTCAATAAAAATACACATATATACAAATATATAAAAAAGCCCCGGCGGGTGTCAAGGGGCGGAGCCTCATGAAGCTCAGGGGTTTTAGGTATTTATTAAGGTCAGATGAGCATCCTGGGGGCGGAGCTAGCCCCCGGAAGCTCAGGGATTTTAGGCATTTAATTACGGTCAGATGAGCAAAATTTGATATCTTATTTGTGACACTGGCAGGCAGGTGGGGTCCAGCTGGGCAGAGCCCCCAGAAGCTCAGGCGTTTTAGGCATTTAATAACAGTCAGATGAGCAACCAGGGGCCCTTGTTGGGGTCCAGGGGGCAGAACTCCCCACCCCCCCCCGAAGCTCAGCGAAAAATCACGCCATTTCAACATGTGTAAATCACTGGTATCGAATTAGAAATAAACCACGTTTGAATTTCATTTTGAGGGAACTGCCCCCAAAGGCCACCCCCCCCCCCTATCAGTACGCAAGTGCGAGGGAGCGTAGTGAATGAGAGGGTTGAAGGTGACGGAAGTGACTACCCCTCACAGGTTTTTGATATTATGTTGTATTAAAGAATTATACTCCTTAGCAAAACTATAGTATAAAAACAAGCAATATACTTTTTTCACACTTCAACTTTCTCGGTATTTATACATTTTGAAGGATATTATGCAAGGGAGCGTAGCTACCGAGTGAGAAGATTTTTGCATTTTTATTTGTCTAAACGCTGCACTCTTGGGCCCTCCAGAGCCTGTGTTGCAGTCTTTAGTCAGTATTTGCTATACATTTTTTTAAAGCACTTTTTCAAATTTTGAGCGGGGGGGGGGGGGGGTTGACGGGGACGTGTCCCCCCCCCCCCCCCCCCGTCCTCCCGGGATCGCCGCGCCCCTGCCAGCGAGGACCGTCTGTCAGTGAAGGGGTAGCCGCGACATGCGTCAAGTGTGTGCGTGACGAATTAATTATTGTGACGCCTTTTTGCTGTTTTTGAAACTCTGCCAAATTTATGATGATTTTATATGACTCCACAACCTTGCATTACACACCATTACTTACATGCTATATGATCAACTTTTCTGATCCATTCCATACCTTTTCTTTCACAATGCAATCGCATTACCAGAAATCAAGTTTATCTTTAAGTTACTAAGTTTAACCCGAATTAAAACAGTGGACCTGGTATATGTCTCACCTTTTCCCGTTTGTTCGTAAAGGAATCCCGGAAAAGAATAAGGAAGGGCTTCCGCCAGTTCCGCCTTTGAATAAATTAGGCCTAGGCTAGGCTACTATACACTGTGAATCTTTATTTTTTGTATGCTCTATCCATGGACCTACTTGTATGTCAATGCAGGGAGATGAGAGTTTAAACTCTCATCTCCCTGGTCCATGCCTCTACCAACGAAACACACAGCTAGTCAACAATTAAATTATTCATACCCTTGTAAATTAGATATTTTTGGTGTTCTTTGTAACTCAAAAATGAAATATGCACAGGTTAATTTAGGGCCTTTGTTGAAATATTTTTAGAGGTTACATTCTCAAGAAACATAAATCAAGAAAACTCATTTCTTAACAAAGTCAATAACATATATACATCAATGACGGGGCACTTTCAAAATTACAAAACTTGGCAAGGATATGAATAATTTAGTTGTTTAACTGAGAGTCACCATCACCCCTACCCAAAAATATGAATATGTTTGCATAAAGTTAACTAAGAGTTGCATTGTTGATTGTGACTTGTTCAGTTTATGCTTCAATATGACTCAATCTCTGTATCTCATTATTTTTTTCTCTCTCAATCTTGCCCTCCCCATCACGTTTTGTTTTGCTGTCTCTCATATTCTCTCTCTCCCTTTCCCATCTCTCCTTTCTCTCACTCCCCTCTCACTTCTCCATCCCATCTCTCTTTCACCCCCCCCCCCCCTCCCTCTCTCTCTCTCTCTCTCCTTCTCTCTCGCTGGCACACACAATTTTAATTAGACAAAAAGTAACCATACTACCAGTATACTATTATTACTCTCTGGCATCCAATACAATAACAATTTAATTTGTAAAAATCTGATAAATGTTATAACATTAAAATTTGTATTTGTACAGTATACAGACTGATATATTGAAATATGGCAGTATATAGTATAGAACCAAAAAGAATGCATGATTTAAACACAGGAACGTACATGCATTGTTGGGTAATTCCATAAATTAAGGACCAACTTTGTGACTTTTTTGGTGTCCCACTTACATAAGGAACCCACACATATTTGTGGCTCTGAGTAAAGACTTACATAGTGGAGTGAGATTGTAAAGTGATTTCCAAGCATAATATTGCATCCTCATACCTAGAATCACTTAAAAGTCTCACTCCACTATCTAAGTTTTTACTCAAGAGCCCAGTACAGGTATGTTCCTTATGTAAGTGGGACACCAAAAATGTCACAAAGTGGGTCCCTAATTTATGGAATTACCCACTCATGTAAGTGCATCCCAGATTAGAATGCGATGTGCCACAAGGTAATTTATAATGGTTTATCCACACATGAGAAAACTACAGTGTATTTTTTCTTTCTTTTTTCCTTGGTTTTTTTTAAAAGTGTAAATGAATGTCGAGGGGAGGATGGAAATAAAATCGCTGCGTGCAACAAAGGTCTTTTTTTTTTTTTTATTTTTTTTTTTTACTGGTATTCAAATAATTTTGCTTTATTTACAGAAAATATCGTTAAAAGACTTTTAATCATTTTGCAATTTATATCTGATTTATAGTAATGCAACAAAGGTCTTATGCAACAGTACTGCACATTCTCACTTTCGGTTTGTTATAAGATACTGAAACGTGGAGCTTCTTATGCCGACACCTTTATTTAAAAAAAAACACTGCAGTTTACACTGCATCAAATATGGAGAGCCATAATTTAGTGATGCACAATTGTATCTACAAGAGAACCAACTCCTAAAAAGGAATATCAAGAAAAGTGAAATTTGCACTACTTAAATTAATGTTTAAATTAATCTCAGTACTGTACTTATGCAGTACCTTAGCAGCGTCTGAATCAATGTTTTTTAATCAGCCACACAATAGAGATATTACTCCATCTCCCCTTAATTTTATGAATAAATGTTCCTCTTTTTATTGTCTGAACAATCAGGATGAGATATCAGTTAAAGTGTACCTATCATTAAAACATCTTTTGCTTTTGATGTAAGGGGTTCCATGTGGCTATGCTGTATTAAAAATTATGAGCATCAATTATTACTAGCTCTATGTACAAAGAGATATTGCAATTCAAGTGGAATCTCAGTGAAAAGTAAAAGGTTCTGTTTGAGTAGACAAGTTAATGCACGCGTATGCACATGCATAGAAAAAGTCTGACTTCAGTTAGGTGCGCACCCTACAAGCAGGTTTTTTGTTTTCCTTTATTTTCTTCATCCTCCTTAACCGTCTACCTATAGAATGGAGAGCAAAGTTTTTTTAAAGTTGATTTTATACACTCTAGCTATAAATTGACTTGTTCTTCTTCAGGTAATGGATACATTTTATTGTCTGAGCAAAGCTGGCTGCATACGTGTATAAATACAGCAGACACCTGTTCAAGCACCAAAGGAAACCCTAACATACAGAACACATTATTCATTGGGTGATTGCATGGTACAATTTAACATTCACTTAAGTGAGTACTATTTCTTAGACACTGGCCACACATTTCAGAATTAGGCACCAGGGGAGTGGTAGATCCGTACCACTGAACCACAAAAAAATGTAGAGTGTTGTGAAATTAATAGAGACAGAAAATAAATTATGATGACTACAATGACATTGGTAGCCGGCAGGTCACATATGAAGAGCTTAATTCCAAAAGGAGTTAAATCCACTTTTGATGAAAATTGAGTTATTGATGTCAGAACATTGTTCACTGAAGTATCCGTCTTTCAATAAATTATTCACCTAAATTTTGGGAGCAATTATGACAAAATGTACCTTCCAATATCACTTTTCTATAGACGCCTGTACAAAATCTGGTAAACAATTTCTTTTTTCTCTGAAGTTACAGAAATGGATTTAGCTCCTTTTGGAATTAAACCCTTCATATACCGAACTGTACCAGCAATTATCGCTTATCCTGCACACACGTTATAGGCAGCAGCCATTATAACAGGGAGAGGTAGATACAAGTGGTACAGTCTTAACGATGTGGCATGCGTTACGATATGATTCAAGTCCATCCTAACGACCCTTCCCTTGGTGAGGCTCGTTGTGCGCTGGTTGGCCATGGCACCGAGGTAAGTCATCTGGACCCGAGAGCAGCTGGGGCAGTGCGGGTAGAAACGGTAGTCCGACTGATGGGGGCGGAAGAACTTGGAGAGGGTGTGGAGGATATCAGTTCTCTTTGGTAACTGTTGAAATAAGGAGAGAGCATTTATTACACATCGAGGGGTCAGTGACACAAAGACGTAACTACATTTTGAGAAAAAGTGGTTTATGTGTCACTGAGCACTTGGGCCTTAAGGAATTAAGTCTACGTTTCATTAGCCATTGACTACAATGGGGTTTTGGGTGGAGTTAAGTCACTGTGTTTCCTGGAAAGCCCACATTTTCTGAACATTTTGATATCAAATACTCATTTTGGCAAAAAATGGAGTTACGTCTTTGTGTCACTGAGATATAGAGAAAATATATCTAAGGTATCATCTAAATAACATAAAATTAATGATGAAACAACATTATGACACTTGTGATGCAGTGCTTTAATTAGCAAAATTCACATGGATGTACCTCTCAAATTCACAGTTTTGTCTTCCCTTTTGTAGGATCAGCAGTTACGTCATGTTTTACAAATTACCAATCCAATTTCTTTCAGGTAATTCCTGCTATAATTTTCATCGCTGAATTAAGAGCCATATAGTACAAAGAAATTCACACACTGTGACACAGTTCCCACAGTTTACATTTCAAGACATATTGTTGGCCTTCTGAGGCTTCTATTTCCATAGTTTTTGCTCAAAGCGTTGCAACCATAACATCGTGTCAAATAAATATTTCCAAACCCGTGGAAAGCCCAGGGCTTCAGCGCCCTTTTAAAAAAACTCTTTAGAGAGCGGTAGAGTTAGAGAGAGAAATAGAGAGATAGAGAAAGAGAGAGAGAGAGAGAGAGAGAGGGGGTAGAGAGAAAAGCAGATAGAAAAATAGCCATATTGCTTGGGAGAATATACAGAGCACATACTGTATACAGCACAAGAGAAACAAGACAGATAAAAACCAACTGGCAGTAACAAACATGACAGAGAACCAGACAAAACAAAACAAACAGACAAACACACAAAATATGTAGCACAATTACTGAGGGTAAGAGGAGAGAGGCGGAGGACGATACTAGCGTGAGAGTCTTACTGATAATGGAGGTTGGTGATCGGCAATGAAGCTCTTAGCAGTCCTGCGCTTCCCACATGTGTGGCAGCCATGCCGACTTCCAATAGCTGCTAATGTTGCTTTCTTGCCACTGCTGGCGTAGTTCTTGGTGGCTGGGATACCTCGCTGTGCGAATGCCCCTTCAGACAATACATAAAGTAAATATATACATCAGATATATCACAATGAGAGTATTCTTATGTCAAGCCTTCTTTAATTGTGTTCATGTTTTAAAGTCGAAGTTGAGTTTTGGTCACAAGTTTCTAAAGTTTCACATTTTCATAAAGTCTTGAGCTGATCCTAGCTCTGTCAGTCTCTAACTAGGCGTTGTGGCGTGCGCCTGTAATCCAGCTTAAAAGTGGAAGTTACAAACTGGTTCAGCCGAAACTGAGTCACGTCTTTCGGATGGTGACGTTTAAAGGTCGGTCCCCAGACGTAAATAATCATATCTGATTGATACACGTCTGTAAAAACCAAATACACACACACTGGCTGTGTCCGGAGCAGCTATAGTACAGAGCCTGTGGGGTGCAGTAGACTGTGCACTCAGCATAGTCTCTTAGTTCAGACACTCTATTACGCACTACGACAGACAAGGGATTGTGCCTGCAGATTATACTTTCATAAAGATGTGTAATATAGAATCTGTTTTGGTGGATGCCAAATTCACAGATACATCAATATTACCTGGTTTAAGAATAGTACTGGGTAGAACAGATGCAAATTTTCCCCTGAGTAGTTTGAATATTGCAGCAGACCCAACTCCATAGCAAACTAGATCTGAAAACCTAACATCTAGTCCTCTATATTCAGATACTGTCAAGAAAGAAAAAGAAAAGAAGCACTATTAATGAAAACCTAATAAATAAAATGACAAAAAATGAATGATAACAATGAAGATCATACATAAAACAAGAAGACAATGACGATGGGGGTAATCTTGATGCATTATGTACTAAAACAACTGTATATCTAACTTTTAGAAAATTGTGGCCCAAGCCGCACAACCATACAGACAAAATTGCTGAATGATACCCCTTGCAAGAATGTTGCCAACTTGATCTATTCTTATTGACTTTGCAAATTGCAACTGATTATTACATATTTAGAATATCCCTGTCAAGTATGAGCTTTTATTATTGTAGGCAGTAAAGGCTTGTTCAGATACATGTATGATGCGGTCAACCGCTGCAAAAAAATGGCTCATTTAAAAAAATGTGTAAATGAATGGCAACCACAGGCAGAACAAAGGGCTTGCACATATTCAATGTGTTATAAGATACAGTCTGAAATGTGAAGCCTATAACACTAGTTACGTCATCATTAAAAAACGCCCCAGTTTTGCTGTGTCGTGTCTGAACAGAGCTTAAGGCTCTTCTGATGCCTCTTTCTGCTCTGCTTGATATCTAAGTTTGAGCTCTTTAGCACACAACTTGTCCAAGAATTCAGCTTTTTGTGGTATTATTACCACTGACTATTGGAATTATAGGAGGAAGACATATAGGAAGAAGGAGAAGTAGGGGCGCGATAAAATGTACTTCATGGTTTGAATGGGGAAAAGTGTACACAAACCTAATACTCTTACCATTACAGTTTGAATAAGTAGCTAACACTGCAACAGACGTAGCAATGCCTGACACAGCCACAGAACACAGACCAAAGGCAGGAGATAGTACGTGAGAGGACGTTACTAATAATGGCTTAAATACACCAATCTGTAAAGATAAAAGTAATACATTAGGTTCTTCTATTTAATCCACATATGAGAACTACATGTGTCAAACTGTCAATTCAATATACTAGTACTCACAATGTTCTGGCCCTGGTAATTTTGCTACTAATTTTTTTGTGATGGTTATGTTAATCTTCCAAGCTACATTAATAGGGTTATGAGATATTCATAACTGTCAATTTTAAGTACTTTGATTCAATTACAATTGCACTTTGAAGTCATTCATGAAGAGTAATTTGTTAACATTTGTTGGGTCATCACCTTTTCAACAAATTTGGAGTCAATCAGATACTATGGGTAAGTTTTGTTAATTTGTTTCTTAACTAGAGTTAGATTTCCTCAAGAACTGTTGTCCTTTTTATTTAACTTCTGTAAAGACACCTACTTGTCTTCTTGAATTTTATCATACTTCCTGGGGAGTGTTTCACAAAGACTAAGATGGACTTTAAGTTGGACTTGAATATGGCAGGCCGTTCATACTACTGTCTGCTCTCACCATTTAATGGCATTTGTCTCTCAAGGGACGTAAAAATAATGGTCACAAATTTACAGAGTTTATATTTTTTGATAATTCATTATTGGGGTAAAAAATATTATCTAAAGATCATTATTGAGAGATCAAGGGTGAGAGCAAACAGTGTCATGAACGGCCTCCCATATTCGATCTTAGTCTTTGTGGAACACTCCCCTGGCCTACCTAACTCAACCTTAATTCTCATAACACTATATTCTGGTTGCCAACTATGCAAGATCGCAAGTGCTATGTTTTTTTTCTATTCTTACCTGAAAGACTCCAAGACAGAGAGGGAAGACGATACAGCCCAGACCCCAGCTCACCATACACCCATACATCTGATCGTTGCTACCAGACTGGAAGGTACTCGTGTAAGAATCCTTGATGAATACCCTGATGCACTCTGTAAGGTGGCTAGTATGCGGGTGGTTATGGTCACATGTTTCTGCTACCTCTACATGGTGTCGCGTCCATGTCATTGTACTGCAGGGGAGAGGAGGATGTGAAAGTGAGAGGGAGGGTGCTCTGATGTTTGCTCCGGCAACAACTGTTCTAGGCTTTGATTTGTCAAAAGAATAGGATTAGCACAAGGAATAAAGTAAAGTTTTGGTCGGGTCCAGAGTCAAAGGCAAGACTTTGTTTAATGTACAAAATTACCGCAAAGCAATCATCACAGAAGCAAGAGGTAAAGGGGAAAAATGGGGGGGGGGGGGGGAGGGAGAGAGATAGACAGATATGAGGAAGATAGGGAGAAGAAAGGAGACTGATACTCACAGTGATAGGGATTAGGGAAAGAAACTAAGAAAGAGACAGAAAGGAGTATGAGGCAAATAGAAAGACAGAGACAGAGACATAAGAGAGAGAGAGAGACAGAGAAAAGGGGGGGGGGGGGGTGGTTGAAACATGACAGCTTCCTCCTCGCACCAATATCTTATAACATTGAGTGAATGGAACCTAGAGATAGCCCATAAATAAATAAATAAGAACAAGAAGTGCCCTTGTCGGTGCCAATTTAGTAAAATGAGGTTCCAATTCGCTGAGATTGGATGAATGTTCTGCGTATGCACTAAATGTAAGCTAAAGTTCTATGTGGCGGGCCCGCCTGCAATAGTATTGTAATTGTGCAGCGGTTTGTTGTGAAACATGTGAGAAAGTGTATAATATAATATCTTGGTTTTTAGGAAAATTGCTCCAAAAGAGAGACGAAAATTGACACAAAACATGTAAGAAACATAACAACTTTTAAATCATGACCATTATTTGAACAATTGATGAAGATTTAGATCTAGTTAATTTTCGGTATGTTTTAGTAGGGTGTCTGAACAATTTTTCAATTTTCAATTTGGGATTGTTTTTCACCATTTTTGTTGGATATTTGAATGAAAAAATGTAATCAGAGTAATACATTTCAAATTTCAAGACTCACCGATGTTCCTATCAAAAGATACAGCCCCTCAAAAACCCTGCAAAATTCATAGCATTCTGGTCAGAATGGACAAAAAAGTGGTTCATGCCGAGTTATCATTTTTTGCTCAACAACTACATTCTAATGCATTTAATAGGCTATATGCAAAAAGTGGGGGAAGGTATTTTCAAACTTAAATCCTACGTGATCCCTTGGGGCTAGCGAAAAAAAAGAACATCCAACATATTCCTTACGATTTGAACTAATTATCCCTAGGGGGGTCGATTCTCAAAAGTTGGAAATCTCCCGAGTTGCCATGGAAACACATTTAAATCGCTGTTTTGACCAAGATATTTTTAGAATTCCGAGATGCAGCCCCTTTGGAAATATGGGGATTCACCTGCTCTTTCATATGACACCTCATTTATTGAGTATCACCTTCAGGATCACAACAGATTAAGGTTTGAATCTAAATTTATTTTTAAAAACTTGACCAATTTTGCAATGCACATAGACTCTATAGGGATGTGTGCAATGTCATTGGGAAGGGTTTTATCACACAAAACATGGTGCGTGTTCAGACACCCTACCTAGTTTTAGTAGGCCATGCCGGACTTACGGGTAAATGGATACGAAAGTTCACTAGCGCAGCTAGCGCCTAAAGTTCTACTTCTAACTGTTAGATCTAGACCCCTTCGTGCAGAGTGAGAGTCACACTCACAGAGTGTCACAGTGTTGTAACTTGTACGAGAGCTCGAGAGATCGAGAGTTGACATGAAAATAGATCTAGATCTAGATCTATGAATTTGTGTTTTGTTTGATTAATTCAAATTTCAATCGCAACTTTAATTTTTAAATTTTTTTAAATTTATCATAGATCTAGACCTAGATCTACATGTAGCTCTCCTAAGAATTTCGGAAGGACTTAGTTTGGTGATTTTGTGTTTGGAAAAGGCACAGTATGTAGAGTCTATGTTAGTATTGGTGCCAGTGTCGGTGCGGTGCGGCGCCAGTGCAGTGCAGTGATGGCGGCACTGAAGTCCCGATGTTGCGCGCTGCATGTACCATCCACTTACCACACAGAATTTCCAATATGTGGGACTCACCTCCTGATTTGGAAATGTTGACGGCTTTTGGGCTGCCTCAAGACTGAAGTTCTGAACACTGGACCCCTGTGGACTTGCTTCCTTCAAATTCTTAATTTTCAGCTGATGATAGGAGTCCCGATGATACAAAATTGCCCCAACTGAAGGGAAACTTCGTCTTCATTGGCTAGAAGTTCGAAGGGTCTTGACTTTGTTTACTTTGATTTTGAAAATTAAAAAGATGCACGTGTTGTACGCATGCGCAGCTAGCTTGCTTGGAAGAAAAAAGTTATGGCAGGTTCTGGCTCCTCCCCCATTTACATGTATTTCACTTTATCTATTTATTTATATATTTTGTTGAACTTTTTTGTATCTATATATTCATTTATTTATTTATTCGTTTATTTATTCATTTATTTATTCATTTATTCATTCATTACATCTACAGGGTGGTTTCATCAGTGTTTGCAACACGTTTACAAGAAGGCCCTGTAAATTAACAAATATAATACATGCATTCCACAGGCATCCAGCAGCTAGTACTTTAATATAATTGTTATAACTTTACATTCGTACAAGTCTTCATAGGGTTAGCATGTTTCTAGGGAAAATTAATAGAATATTTCAATAAAGCTTCGAGTTGTTTGCACGGATTTGAAAACAAATCGATCAAACAAACAATTAGAAGCAATTCAAGCAAACAATATACAAGACAAAAATTGCAACCCATATCAATCAAAGTTAGAAAGGTTGTCATGCAGCCCTAACGTAGCTATCAGGTTTAGCACCAGAGCCCGCGAAACAACTTTTTTCTGTACATTACAAATTTTACAAGCATATATATGCGCAAACAAGGGCGGGGGGGAGGGGGTGTCGTAAAAAAAAATCCTTCTGGATGAGGTGTCAGTTTGTCAGATGCCCCACACAATTTGGGGGCATTTTTTTTTCTCGTTAAAGAAGTGTCCCTTTTGCAGCCAACATTAAATTCTGTAGAACTTTGCAGGAGTTTCGAATATGTCATATATGCCTGTGTTACTGTTAGCAGTGTCCTAGTATTCAAATGATGCAAGGAAACCCGTTTCCTTTCTAGACTTCCCTGTCAGACACTATTGAGTGACTGACTGACATCTTTTTTTTCTTTGGTAATAACATATGAATTGAGCTGTTACAGGTAGGCCTACGTGATCATTTGTCTACATCAATGACCCACTGATTGTAATGGCCAAAATTAAACTGATTGAATCTTTTTGCAGCACAAACGTACGACCATTCGGTACAAGGGTCTGAACATCAGACTATTACTTAGGTGATTGCAATCACTTATGTCGATTCGACAACAACAAAAATCTATTTTCAAACCCTTTGGGTCGGTTTTCGGTTCGAGGGAAGTTCTAAATAAGTATTGTCTTATAGCAAATGCTTTTGGAATTTAACTTTTTCATTTTTTGACCTGCAAATGGGACTTAGTAGTCTTATGGACAAAATTTTTGGCAAAAGGACATTGCAAATTTGCAATTATTCTGCTGTAATTACATCATCGGGAAGGGGTGTAGCACTAAACATCAGCATTCCCCAAAATAAATTGATAGAGCTTTAGGTTTTCCCGAAATAAAGAAGTCAATGAAAATGTATTTGGTTCAATGAAATAAGATTGTCAGACAGGTATAGTACGTAATTTTAAATGTTTGTATTACTTTTAAAGATGGTGTGTCCCATTTGCAGGCTGAAAATATAAATGTGTGTAAGTCAGAAGGTAGACAAGAGGTAATGCTATCTATAACTGCTCTTAAACTGCACATGGTGTGTCCCTTTTGCAGGATGAAAGTATGGTTGAAATCCTAAGGTAAATAAGAGACGATACCAACTAAAATCACTTCTTTAAACTTTAGAATTGATAATTGCCTCTATGTGGAATTATATCAACAAGTGGACAAAAAAGCCTACAAAATATCTGAAATTTCAGACCCTTGTACTGAACGGTCGTACGTGTTGTGCTGACTACGGACTCAATCAGTTTTAGCTAAAACGCTGGACTTAATTGAATTGATATGGCTTTATTGAGGTCATGGTGTGTATTTTCCTTGCTGACTTTAAATTACAAAAAAAAAAAAAAAAAAAAAAAAATTATTTATTATCCCATAACGAAGTATGACTAAAAGAAATTATCATTAATGAATTTATACTCGGGATATAGAACACAACACGAGTGATATATAGTACTTAAAAGGGAGGGTGCCATTTGAGAGAATTGTGATTTTTGTTATCATTCATGCGTTCATTCATGCATTTCCTCATGAGTTCTATCTATATACTCTTATTTTTACATAATTTCAGCGTATGTCCGTGTGTGTGTGTGGGGGGGGGGGGGGGGGA
This sequence comes from Strongylocentrotus purpuratus, assembly GCF_000002235.5. Taxonomy (NCBI): domain Eukaryota; kingdom Metazoa; phylum Echinodermata; class Echinoidea; order Camarodonta; family Strongylocentrotidae; genus Strongylocentrotus; species Strongylocentrotus purpuratus. Next base: position 16,263,731 of record NW_022145598.1, read on the forward strand.
GGGCTGCTTCACGAGGTTAAATCTATTTGTATAATGGTACTTTTAAATGTTCGACAGTGCACTTGATGTCCATATTTATTAACTTTTGTTTCGGCTCCAGTACACAGTAATCACTTTACGACTGTGGTAAATGCAACAATAATATTCATCACATAGTCACTGATGCTATTTCAGTGACAATCCAAGGCCGCCTCTGGAATAACACCTTCCACTGTTTCTTGATTGCAATACCTCACAGTAGAAATCATCCCTGATTGCAAAACTTCAACAACGAGGATATATCCGCATAAACAATTCGAATGATTTTGTTAACTATATTGAGTCAAGTTTTCAGAGTGCAACCACGTTATCAAAAATAAAGTATAGCGGAGCTTACGTGTCAGAATGTTTGGATTTCTTCTTTTCATACTTTCCCTGTGCCTAAGTGTAAATGGTATTTTAGGCGATGAAAACTTCACATTTACTGTAGACGAATTAGATGAGAGATCTGCTAAAGGTAAGTATTCTATTGTTCAAGTCAATATCAGCTACCTAAATTTCACATGTTATATTATACATAAGTTGCCAATATGCTTTTTTTACGGCACGACACTCTTGAGATTAAAACTACAAAAAGATTTGACGTTTTTAAGATGTATTCCATAATTTAGTTTTGTCAAATTTTTGGAGTTGAATCTTTAAACAACAGCGGATGAGTCCGTGAACAACAATCATTTTCGGCTACATAGGATCAGTGGGAAATATAGATTCAAAGTAAATTATATTTCCATAATTCTTTTTTTTTTTTAATCGGAGGCTACTAAATACTATTGGAAATTCGCTCTTAACCTACATTGTATAAATGTTTACAATACTATAAAATGTGAACGCTACATTATTAAAAATCAGTAAATATTACGATTTATGTTTTGAAAATATGAATGTAACTATTATATTTTTCGAACGCCCATATATTGTTTTTAGCAGCTAACAAATTTAAAGCATCTATAGAGTAACGCGCCATTATTCATGTTATTGTTCATGAATATTTAATGAAAAACTTTACTTACAAACGAATATATCACGAAATAAAAAGTATAATATTCTGAAGTAATGAAGTACAATTCAAATATTTGCCTCAATTATTACTCGTTTTAGATAAAGACCTTTTTTTCTTTTACAGATGGTGATTACCTCGGTTGCTTTCCTCAAGGATGCTTACACTTCGACTACGTCGTCAATATCTCAGAGGCCATCACACCCGACTCCTGCACTGCAACATGTAAAGAACATGGATTTCCATTTGCAGGTGTTTACAATGGCACTCAATATTCTTGCTCCTGTGAGCAAACATGTCGTTACAAACGACTGGATGACGATAACTGCGCCTTGCCATGTCGATCAGCCCCACGTAAATTTTGTGGCGGTTTTACTGCTGTGAGTGTGTATACCGGTAAGCATAACGTTATCTAATTTTGTTTTCTTTTCATTAATAGTTAAACATGACTTGAGCAGGATAAACGCATTTTATAAGGTGAAAATATAAACAATCATTTGCATGGTTGTATTTTCATCAGTGATGTATATCGTCCCATCATTCTGATACTGTCGGGATTCAATCATGTAACAACAATCGCCATTTGCAGTAGTGAATACATGATTACAGTATCTCGCACCCTTTCAGCCATTTCTACTCTATTCTATCAAAATGAAATCATACTCTATGAAATAGCAATACGAGTTGGTTAAGAATGTCTCCTTGGCTTATAATTTATCCAGTTGAGGATTTGGAGAGACATTGATCTTTCAAGAAATACAGTACCTATGATTGCAGGCCTTGCAGCCATGTGACACTATTAACTGTATTGCAAAGTTGTAAGATCACAATGTCAGTCACGTAAACTTTCTTAATGTATTTTATTTTAATTTGATAGTTATTGTAATCAAACAAGAAACCGTGAGTATCATGATACATCTTTCCTCTTTTTGCACTCTATAGTTCGCCCTTCTGTAACACCAAGTAACACATCCTGTGACAGAGGAGAAATAAAAGATAATTCAACGTCCCACGGTAGGTGACAATGAGTAATAACTATTCATTTCCACGCCTGTTTTTTCACAACTTGGTTACTTTTATTATAAGACTATTTTCTGACTATTGATGGTTTTGAGATGCAATTCGCTTCATAAATAAAGGCTTATAAAAGTACACATTTATAACAGTTTACATTGTGTGACTTCGTTTTGTTTTCATGTTTTATTGTCAGAAAGTGCACAGAAAGTACACGAGTCCACCGAGAAACAAACTTTTATCGCCAGGAGAACCATGCACATTCCAATATTTAGGGAATTATGATTAATTTACTTTCAAATTAATAGTGTTATATCTTTAGAATAACCTACATTTTTTTATAACACATCCTCATTTAAAAAAAAATACCTTTGTGCGGTCTTCAAAAGTGTGAGCAATATGTCAATACCTATCACCTCTTCTTTTTTTCTTCCTACAGATCCCCCATCACCACCATTCGGCACAATCTACTTTGCAGTAGCCATTGTCGTTGCAGGCGTATTGGTAACAGTTATAACTAAAAAATGCAGAGAAAAAATTAACACGGAGCGTCACCGGATGAGCGTTCAGGATAACCGTGTCCAAGACAGAGATGACCGAGTGGCAACAGGTACGCAATACCAGCCGCTTGGGGCAATGCCAAAGCTTCCAGAGATTCTACAAGCAGGTGCAACAGCAGCGGCGTCATCAGGTACAGAAGTGAAGGATGGCATCTACGAAGAGCCTGACCTTGGCGGAAGTTCTGTACCTACAACAGGTAGTGTACTAGCTCACGAGTATCTGGTCTTGGGCCAAGAGGTTTCTTCAAGGAGCAGATCATCCGACGAGTACCACGAGTACAACTACCCTGAGATGACCCAACGTAAACCCATGGATCTGCTTTTGGCGAGCAGAGTAGGTGACGATGGGTACATGATTGCAGAACCTGAAACACAAGGCTTGCCAAATCCTGGGTCAAAGGTGTATTACTCTTCGTGTTTACCGATATCGCAGTCCAAGGATGAAAGTGAGACTTCACCAACCCCTAAGAGCAAAGTTTATTATTCTTCCCGTATACCTATCCCAGTCCACCAGGGTGGAAGTGGCTCTTCAAGAAGATCTGACACCAAAGGTTTCTCTGCACACATATCCGGACCTGTACATCGAGATATCTTCGGGGTTTCAACGGACCCTGCAGCCCCCACAGTGTACTATTCAACGTGTTTACGCCGTTCTGGAAATCAAAGTTCAGAACAGGATAACAGTGAGGATGATGGTTACATTGAGGTGGAGGAGAACCGATATGTTTGATATCATACATAGCTGCATTTATCAATACGATGAATTATTTTTGTTTTAAAAATTAAGTTGAATCATGTTGTATGAAAATGGAATCACTTAAATTGTAAAATGATCACTGTGTGTGTACATTCAACTGCAAATACTCAGTGTTGATACAATATATCTAAAGAACGAGTGAATCGGATTGTACATTGTAAACTTAAGCTATGGTCACAAATCAGAGCAGCAGGTCGCTGCTGGAATTTAGGCATCGCCCAGCGATTAGGTCGGTGCCCGGGCGGCGACCGCCCAGGCACCGAGCGTATTTTGGGCGGCGAGTGAAAAGTGAGCAGGCGCAAAAAAAAAAAATTATTCCTATACGTAAGACAAGACCACTCAAGCGTCAAGTCTATAGATTGAAAATTTTTCATTAACATACATTGTGTTTTCTTGTTGTACGTCACTGTGACTTTGCTACCTGGTATGAAAAAGTAATATCATGTAGAATGTATATTGATATATTATTATAATAAATTATGATTCCTAGATCATACAATGTTACACTGACCATGTTGTTTATCTATGTCATTGTTATCGTGTCCAAAGTATATTCATGTAGTCACATACACAATGATACAAGCCCAGATAAGTATTTTAGAGAGAACAATATACAAATTACAATGTAAGATATAAAGTGAGAGGTATAATGTCTGAGCATAGTGCGATATATGGAGAAAATGCCAAAGAAATGGAAATTTGAACAAGAGAGCTGCAAGAGAGAAGCTACGGTTTAATGTCTTTTTACTGAAAGGTCGTCAACTTAAACCAATATGATTAGAAGGATCAGATATACAAAACCCCAAAACAAAGTAGGTATTCAACCAGTTAATTAGTATGCTGATAAGTTGTATGTAGCTTGATTATGGACCTCGAGCATGTCGAGTTTATGGAAGTAATTTAGAACACTAATTATTATTGTCAGGGCCCTCTCATCAAGTAAAACAAATTATAAGTATCACTTTCACTGCCCATCTTTCTCTTTATGCCAGCCACTTCATACATGTTGTACGCATAAATTATACGTTTTCCAAGTAAGATACATCATTGGCCAGCCATGATTTGCTGCTATCTTATCATACAAATGTTATATCTTACGCAGATTTTAAAACATTTTAAGGCCTTTGGTTTGTTTTGTGTCATTTATTTCTCTTTTCTTTCTCACCATAACCCGTAACTTCAGAATGGACTCAATTTATTTCAATTCAATTCACATCGAATTCACATGGAGTATAGCAAAGAATTGTAATATTGGATTCTCACAAGTAATGTAATAATTGTAATCGTGTAAAAAAGGATTAAAACAAATGAATTTATTATTTTCAAACAAGAGCGAATACGGTGAAAGGGAATTTTCATATCCCCATGCGATTGGATAAATGTAAAACGGAGGATGTAGCTCGTTAAAAAAAAAAAGCCTATGTCATATTCGTGACGTATACAGTAATCGAGCTAAATGTTTTTGCCATTGTAAGGATCGCGTGATATCAAAGCAATTGATTATAATTGATATTCGAAACCTCATTATAGACACTCGAATGACACTTGTACTATTTATTTTAACTTTAATTTCACTGACATAATGACATTGCCACAGAAACCAACAGTGTATTCAGTTTGTGAATGCCTATGGCTGCAAGGCCATGAACAATTGCACTTAAATTTAAAATATCGATAAAGGCAGGATGACACCAAATGAGGAATTACGTTTACGTCCAACGTAATTGAGATTAATGTTTGCAATGAAATCTTAGCTAAGTTTGCCGTATTGCATGATATAATTTGATTTAGACATGTGTTTATAGCTCCTGCTTATTGTCTTCAAGCTTTGAATATTTCCCTCTTCTTTCGTATAATTATTACCTTTTCATTGGAGTAAAATGAAAATTGGACACTTTTTATTCTTTTTTTTCTTCAGTAATGTGTTCTTCAACAACAAAAAATAATTATGGAAGCTTTTTCCTCTCTATCTGTCTCTCTACCCCCCCCCAAACAAAATATATATATATATATATATATATATATATATATATACAAAATATTTATATTAATCATTCCATAACGAAGTATGACTAAAAGGAATTATCATTAATGGATTTATACTTGAGATATAGAACACAACACGAGTGATATATAGTACTTAAAAGAGAGGGTGCCAAATTGAGAGAATTGCGATTTGTTTTTATTATTCATTCGTTCTCATTTCCTCATGAGTTCTATCTATATACTCTTATTTTTAAATAATTTCAGCGTATGTCCGTGTGTGTGTGTGTGGGGGGGGGGGGGGGGGGGAGGGGCTGCTTCACGAGGTTAAATCTATTTTATAAAAGTACTTTTAAATGTTCGAAAGTGACCTTGATGTCCATATTTATTAACTTTTGTTTCGTCTCAAGTACACAGTAATCACTTTACGACTGTGGTAAATGCAACAATAATATTCATCACATAGTCACTGATGCTATTTCAGTGACAATCCAAGTCCGCCTCTGGAATAACACCTACCACTGTTTCTTGCTTGCAATACCTCACAGTAGAAATCATCACTGAAAGCAAAACTTCAACAACGAGGATATATCCGCATAAACAATTCGAATGATTTTGTTAACTATATTGAGTCAAGTTTTCAGAGTGCAACCACGTTATCAAAAATAAAGTATAGCGGAGCTTACGTGTCAGAATGTTTGGATTTCATCTTTTCATATTCGCCCTAAATTTAAGTGTAAATGGCATTTCAGGCGATTACAACGCCACATTTACTGCAAACGAATCACCTGAGAGATCTGCTAAAGGTAAATTTTCCTTTGTTCAAGTCAATATCAGCTACCTAAATTTCAAATGTTATATTATACATTTGTTGCCAATATGCTAAAACTATAAAATGATATGATGTTTTTTTTAGATGTATTTCATAAATTACTTTTGTCAAATTTTTGGAGTTGAATCTTTAAACAACAGCGAATAAATCCGTGAACAATAAAGATTTTCGGCTGCATAGGATCAGTGGGAAATATAGATTCAAAGTAAATTATATTTCTTTAAACAATTATTTAAATTTTTTTTAAAAAAAACGTAGGCTACTAATGGACATACGCTTTTAACATAATATATTGTAGAAATGTTTACAATACTATACAATGTGAACGATACATTATTACAAAGAAATAGATATTATTATATCCCTCACGTATAGTTTTGTTTGTATTGGGATTGTACAGAGCACGAAAAAGGGATAGTTTCGCTATTGATTTTGAGAGAGTGAGGACATATACTATTTGGAGTAGTATTTTTTTTTCATAGGTTTTTATTCATTTCTCTCAAAGAACAATTGAACATATAACATTGTATACAAAATAACAAAATAATTTAAGTATAGTAAATTCCGGAATCCACTTTTTCCACCGATCACCGATATTTCTGGGATCGATATCTAAATTTTTAATTTTGGGAGAGCAACGAGCGCGCAAGCTGAGTCCCCAGCGCAAAGACGTTTAAATATAATTACTAGACGGAAAGCAGCACGCGCGGAAACCATGCAGATGAATGGGATTAGGCTCCGCCTTTTTTGGATCATTTGAAGACAAAATAAGCCACCGAGGCGGCTCTTTGATTGGATATGAGCCTCATGAATATGTATTTTATCGATAGTATCGTTTAAGAAACCGGATAATATATTTGACCTCATTGCGTCACTTTAATTATGCAGATTTATGCCCGACGCAGGCTACTCGCACAAACTGAGAAGATTTAGTTCATTGAGAATGGGTGAGTAATTGATTGAAATATGAGTAGATTAAGTGAATTTAGTCATCAATTTTGAAAAAGCTGCAATAGTCTTTGTGATCTATGGTAATTTCGTTACATTGTGAGACCGTTCTCAACAGATGTTTGGGGAAAAGACTAGGAAATTATTGCTCTTGAAATTGAACTTTGATTTTCATCGTCATGAAATAGTTTGACTGCGGTTTGCCGTCATTTCACCCTAGTACTCCAGTTAGGGGCCCGGCCGTTCCGGCAGGCCCACCCCGGGGAATTTCGGTGCTCATCTGCATCAAGATAAAACTTTCTAATCAAGTTTTATTTCAGATTTGATCGTCATCATGAATCTAATTCATCAATCATCGATTTAATTTAAATCGAGATTTAACGTTACACCTTACAATAATCTCTGAAGCATGATTTTTTTGATAATCCAAGTGGATTAATTCTTGTTAAAATCTTTAGTAGATGTTGACTGATGGCTTTACTTATCAGTGCCATCCGTTCGCTCAGTTGCATCCGTGTCAAATTTATTTAGACCAAAATTATCTGTGACCATTGATAATCAAACCACTCCAAATCCTATTTCATTTAGATGTAAACCTGGAACTTATTAATACAAAGTATTCAAAAAACATCAACACTAGGATTTGTTTATTTAATAATTAGATTTTGTGTGGGTCCAGCATGCTTGTCAAGTTATCATTTACTATTTAGAGTCTAAACCTTGACCTTACTACTAGATCTAGATCTAGACCCCTATCAGTGGCGTACGCAGGATTTTTTTCAAGGGGGAGGGGGGGGGGGGGTTAACATTTTGAAATCGGACCAAAAATTTCGCAACGACTCAGCCAGCCACTGAATAAGCATGGGGGGGGGGGGGGGTTAGGTCATCCATTTGGATTTTTTTTGTATTAAAAAAAAAAAAAAAAAAAAACAACAACACTAAAAAAAGGGGAGGGGGGGGGTTTCCAGAAAAAAATACAGGGCTTGAATTAATCCAAGGCCATGGCCGTGGATGCCCCTTTGATTGGCCTCAATGCCCCTCTCACTGGCCTTGGACTCTTTGGTGATTTTATGTGCCCTTTCCAATTCTTCCTATTTGTTCTGTAATATAGGAATGTGCCCTACAGAAAAGTGGCCTTGCCATAACAATATTGAAATTTAAGGCCTGAACATACACATAAAAAAACTGAAGGTAGGGGGGTTTACCCCCCCCCCCCCCCCCCCCCTGCGTACGCTTCTGACTCCTGTTATTACTTTTAATATAATTATTAGAGATTTTTTTTCTTCTCTGAATTGTGCAGTTCATGTTGATAAATCTATTTGTTTGTGTAAGAGAAGACCCCTTGTCCACAATTATGTTTACTTATGAAGTCCACTTCTTCTTGTCTTAATAAACCAATTCTACTTAAGACTACTTTATATCTAGGCCATATAAAGAATTTTTGAGGCACAAGTTAAATCTTCCATTTGATTTTACTTTGTACTGTGGTCCATTAAATTGGAATGTTGATTTCCACACTATATTAAAATTTAGGCCAACCATGACATGAAAAAAAGCTTTTATGCTAGATCTATTTTTATTTTGTTAAGGAGAAAGGGACGCCTTGATTGTCGTATTGATTTTGTTTTCTTTTTGTTCCAACAGATGGAAACTGATGAAGAGCTGGAAGGAGTTAACTGATGAGTAGACATTACAACATTTCTTATATTTTCAAGATGAAGCTGAAAGTCCCATGCAGGTAAAATTTTCAGGATATTTAGCACACAAATATTAAACGACCACCTATTAATTCACTAAAAAGGAAATGGAACTAAGTGTATGTTTCAAGTGTGTATAGTGGAGGGAATATTTTATTCTAGTTCTTCCCTTTCTTTGTTTACAAAGGGATTTGTCCTTATTTACAGGAGGTCCTGTGTGTAGAAGAACGATGTCTAATGCACATTCAAAGCACTACATAATAATGATAATGATCATACATGTAGGGTATACACAGGACCCCTCATTACTTTTTTTTTGTAAGTGGTCCTTTCACTTCTTGAGCAATGAAGATGAAGAAGAACACAACATAACGAAAGTCTGTTTATACGATGAATTATGGTTGATATGTATCTATCATTATCACTTTTTAATTGAAGTACCTACATTGCTTTCTCTTATGTAGGATCATGCTTCTCTACAGTGGATGATGAAAGCATGCTGATTATAAACCCAGGAGAGGAATAAAGAACAGATATTGACAGAATCATATCTAGAGATGTGGGCCTATTGCACTTCATACAAGCAAGTGTGCTAATATACCATGTAGGTACCCCCAATAAACTATTGTAGAACACATTTATCATGCAGAAAGTTATAGATCTGACAATTATATTTTTCATTGTCCATTGACTTGTAAAAGAATACTTGACTGAATATCACAATTGTGATTTAGATTAAAACTAAAATGTCAATATACATGAAATATAAGTCTACATAACGAATGTTTCAATAGCATTATTTCCTGTACATTCTCTGTTCCAAGTTGTTTGGTCATTTTATGTAAACCGAGTATTATTCATTTATGACCACGAGTTTACATTACAAGTACATTGTACATGTACCAGTATTACTTATTTCATACTTGTCTGATCCAAGCTCCATCAGGCCTATTGTCTTAATGGGATCATCAGAAATAATCTAACATGTGGTCAGTAACTAGTCTTGTAGGAAAAAAAGTTTAGTTTTTCCCACTAGAACCCCAAGTGAATATTAGTCCTTCCTCTTTTTGTCAGAGCAGGTATCAGGGTGTATGTTATTAGTTGTTGTTTATTTTCTTATACACTGTATCTTATTTCATTTTTCCATTCAACAGACTTGGGTCATCATCACAGCCCTTTCTTCTGAAAACTAGCCTACAACTTCATGATGAATGCAGAAGACATCTACATGGGACTACGTCTTAAAGATGCCCCCTCATATAATGAAAGAGGACAGTAGAGATGGGTTTAAACTTGAATATTTACATACTATTTATTTATTATTTGTATTATATGTTTGTAGAATACCACATTTAAAAAAAGCTAATAATTTTTTTATCTTGTCAACTTTCAAATAATTAAAGATAACTAATCATCAATGAATAAACATTAATGACATTTTAACAATGTCAACTACCATCTTATAGGATAAAACTGAGTGTTGGGCAGAAAGAAATTTCCTTGAAATTTGAGAGATAAAGATCTATCAGTCTATATCAAAGATTGAATCAATCAATGATATATTAATTATAATTATACATGTTGAAATTCATTTACCTCAGTCTATGGACTTCTGTATTTGAAGTTTTGTAGATTATTACATTATTGCTGCTTCAAGTATTGTATGTAAGAAGGTTTGAAAGACAACCCTCTAAATGCACTAAATATGGAAACTGCTAATCATAATTGCCTGTTGTATCCAAACTGCTAATTTTAATAGAATCATGTTTTGATACTTCCTAGCTTAAGAAAACAGGGGGGAGGGGGGGGGGGGGGGGGGGCTTGTTATCCTCTTCCTGGTGCTGTTTCTAAATGGACCATGTAACAGGTTGCAAAAGTGTAAACAATATTATATTTGTTATATGTTTATATTAGAAGGATTTAGAAAATGAAAACATTTTGAATTATAGAATTACTGTTGCTAGAAGTAATGGCAGTATTGATGTGTAAGGGAAGGGGGTGGTTTTCCCAGTGAAATTAACGGTATACCAATGTCAAATTGATAAAAAAGAGAAAACTATTCCTAAAAATAAAATTATAAAGGACATGGGCCTCCCAACTAACTAACCCTGGTACCACTTCTGGGTTGTTTTTGTTTTTGTTTTTTTTTGGAGGGGGGGGGGGCGCCCCAATTCAAAATTTCCAGTGTTAAATTCCATTGTCTTTAAACAAAAAATATGTCAAGATGTTGAAAAAAAATGTTTCACTTTCCGTTTTCAATTCGAATAAAATGATTAACATATATTTTCCGATCTCTCTGGTCTCTACATTAAAAATGTTCAAAGCTCCTGCAAAGGCTGCAAAAAGTAAAAAGTGAAGATAATCCAAGTGAAATGTTGACAGCAATGGAGTGAATATGGATCAATGGTTGATCGTAGTTGATAACGAGTAAATGTAAATGAATGGTATTACGACTGAAAGTGAGACAGAAAGGAACTGCAACAGGTTGTTCAGTCAAGACAACAAACCGTTAGTTGCAGAAGATAATTTACGAAAGACAGAGAAAGAGAGAGAAAGGGAATCATTAAGGTACGATGAGAGTGGGTGGAGAAAAACCATCCTCTTTGCCACATAATTTGTTTGTATAAAATAAGGACACTTTATATATTAGCATATTTAAAATGTATAATTATAGCCAGAGAATGTGTTGATATATGGCTTATAGCATGTTTGAGTTAATAAAACAAAAACAGACCCAGTTATTGACAGACTAAAAAGGGAATAAGATCGGATCAGTATTTCTTATTCAATGAAGTTAAGGCCACTCCCCCCATATTAAAAAACAACAACAACACAACAACGAGAGGTCCACTTCCCGATGCATTCTGGGTACACCAGCTGTTATACTGGTGATCGATGATACAAGTTCGAGCGCGTATTTCACCTAACGGTGATCGCATCAGAACAATCTACGCTGATTCGCTGAATCACTTGCGTTGCTAGCGCGCAGCGTGATGAATAAATTACCCATAATTCCGTACAGTAGATTATTTGACCTCTCTTATTACGCTGATACGCGCATTGTCTTTTACCATGTAGTGAACATCATTCCAGTACACTTTTCGCGGGGAGCATCCTACAGAATGCATAATTCATAAGGCTCATGAATTATGCAAGGTAGCTTATTTTGGCTTCTAATGGATCCGGACAAAATGGCGGAGCTTGGGGGCCTGCCCCAGCGTGAAGTACTGTTTTGTCAGTGCAGCCGGTATGGTGTGCAAGGCTAGCCATCGGTAGAGTTCTGGCGCGGCGTGCGCGTAGGATATTGCATTGAGAGAGCAGCTGGAAAAAAAACATAGTTCGACAAATTGGCTGCCGACTTTCCCCGTTTTCACCTGTTAAATGTGGAAGAATTGTTGAAATTTAACGAAAGAATTGACAGCAGAAACACGAAGAAACAGATCAGGTACAGACTTTCTGGCCCGAATTCACAAAGGAGGTTTGTTGACAAACCTTGGTTTTCGTACGTCATAACGGTCATATGACGCGTTTTTACGCGTTTTTTTACAAACCTGGTTCATTGTAAAAACGCGACGAAACGCGTCATAAATTATGACGCACGAAAACAAGGTTTGTCGACAAACCTCCTTTGTGAATTCGGGCCAGAATGTTTCAGGATTTTTGTAAGGAAATAAAAGCCGATGTTGATGATGATCTTGTTGATAACGAACCGGGATAACGAAGCCCTAGACCTCCTTCTCTCGCAGTTCTAACTTATTATCATAATGCTGGATCTCAGAATCAAAACGGTGTATACAAAGTACAGAAAGAAAACAATGCAGGCTTTGTAATAGTTTCTTTGTAAAAGTGAGCTGCTCATGAGGGATATAAAACAGATATACAGTGTCTTTCTTGGCTCTAGCAAACTATGAACATTCAGAGGCATAAATATTAACTGTTCCTCGAGGCAAATTTATATCAAATTTGCTCTCGGGAAAGTTACTATTTATGCTTCTTCATTAGCTCATAGTTTTTGCTAGGCCCTCGGAAGGTATTGTATATTTGTGTACTATTTATGTTTTGCAAATATAAATGTAATCATTATAATTTTCCAACGCCCATAGTTTCTTTTTAGCAGCTAACAAATTTAAAGCAAAGTGAAATAACGTGCCATATGTTGTTGTGCATGAATATTTAATGTAAAATTTTACTTACAAATGAATATATCACGAAATAGAGAGTATCATATTCTGAAGTAATGAAGTACGAATCAAATATTTGCCTCAATTATTACTCGTTTTAGAGAGATAAAGACTTTTTGTTCTTTTGCAGATGGTGATTACATCGGTTGCTTTGCTCAAGAATGCTTACACTTCGACTACATCGTCGATATCTCAGAGCCCATCACACCCGACTCCTGCACTGCAACTTGTAAAGAACATGGGTTTCCATACGTCGCAATACACAACCGGACTGAATGTGCTTGCTCCTGTGAGCAGACATGTCTTTACAAACCACTGTATGACTATTACTGCGCCTTGCCTTGCCGAGGGTACTTGACAACATTTTGTGGTGGATATGGTGGAGCCTCTATTTATGCCGGTAAGTATTATGTTACATCTCACTCACACCAACTGGGCCGATCCCACACATAGCAGGCCAAACAAAAATTATTGTATCGAGAATGGCCAAGGAAACTTTGTGGTGGTTATACTGCTGTGAGTGTGTATACCGGTAAGCGTAATGTTCTTTAACATTGTTTTCTTTTCATTAATAGTTAAACATGACTTGCGCAGGATAAATGCATATTAAATGTGAAAGTATAAATTATTAGTAATTGAACGCAGAACCCCCCCCCCCCCCATTTAATATATTTGCTGATAAAAAATCTTAACAATCATTTGCATAGTTGTATATTCATCAGTGATGTATATCATCCCATCATTTTGATCCTGTCTTCAATAATTATTATAGGATTCCATCATGTAACAACAATTATCATTTGAAATACTGAATACATGATTACGGTACCGTTTCAGTCATGTCTATACTTTATTCTATCAAATATGAAATTATAATCTACGAAATAATAATAAGAGTTGGTTAACAATGTCTCCTTGGCTTATAATTTGTCCATTTGGGGTTTCGGATAGACATTGATCTGTCAATAAATACCAATATGATTACAGCAATGTGACACTATTAACTGCATTGCAAAGTTGTAAGATCACGATGTCAGTCACGTAATATTTCTTAAAAGCATCGTTAACAATGTTAAATCTAAAATGCACGGTCCTACGGCTTGTCATTGTCTGTGATATGGTGTAATATTGAAGAACTAGAACTATTGCGCTTCAAAATTATCATGAGGTACCTTAAAAAAATTAAAAACCTTTGAGTGACCGGACATACTCATTTTCCCCAATAGACTGTAGTGTTATAAAAAACCGTTAGGAAAACTAAAAATGAAATTTCGATTTCCGATCATAAATATCTTGATAATTAAACAGGCGATCGGCTTGTAAAATTCACGGGATTCCTGACTGACCTAAAGGTTTTTAATTATGATTGCAGCATGAGCTAAATCCAGGATTTTTTTTCATAATCTGATGCAATGTTACCGAGTCACTTTAATATACTTTTTTTTTTTTTAATTTGATGGTTATTGTAATCAAACAAGAAACCGTGATTACCATGATATATATTTTCCCCCTTTTTGCACCCTAGTTCGCCTTTCTCTAACACCAGGTAACACATCCTGTGACAAAGGAGAAATAAAAGTTACTACAACGTCCCACGGTAGGTGATAATATAGTATTAATGACTGCTTTGAGAGAAATAGTTGTTTTATTACGCTCAAGGGAAGGTTAGAATTGTGCTATTCCCCGAGGCTTGCCGAGGGGAATAGCCCAATTGTAACCTTCCCGAGAGCGTATGAAAACAACTATTTCTCGAATATTAAAGCAGTCATTAATACTTTTATATGCCGAAAAAAAAAGACTAAAAAATAAAAATAATTTTTTTTTATTTTTTTCGACGACGGGACTCGAACTCTTGCGTACCAATAAGTGATGCATCTATAACCAGCGCCTCATACCACTCGGCCATCGCGTTATGTTACAATGCTTGGCAGTTTTGTACAATATATACATTAAAATGGATTGAAACCGGCTCTGCGTGATGAATGCTTCGCAAAAGCTTCATTAAACGGACCCTTCTTTTACTTTTGCAATGCATATTGGCACGAAATTATATCAAGATCTATCGGCAGATGTTGTTTTTTTGTTTTTGGAAGTTTATTTTCGTCTTCATGTCAACAATGCAAGATAAAATTGTCGGTAAGATCGATCGAGATTCAATTGTATTGAAATTACCGACCGATTCTTCGCACACATACGGTCCTCCATCGCTCAAACCATTTTTTAACATGTAAACCTATGGGGTAACCATGGACGCTGACCAACTATTTTTAATAACCATGGTTATTAAAAATAGTGAAATGTTTTATGCATGGTTACCGAGAATTTTACAGGAACAGTTGAAGTTTATGAATGCAATTCGACCAATCAGATGGCTGGATTTCTTAAGTGAGGTATATAATCATTGCCATCACCTCCTTTGTTGCAGGCGTATTGGTAACAGTTATAACTAAAAAATGCAGAGAAAGAATTACCACGGAGCGTCATCGGAGGAGCGTTCAGGATAACCGTGTCCAAGACAGAGGTGACCGAGTGGCAACAGGAACGCAATACAAGCCACCGAGGGCAATGCCAAAGCTTTCATACATTCCTCAAGCAGATGCAACAGCAACGGCATCATCGGGTACAGAGGTGAAGGATGGCATCTACGAAGAGCCTGACCTTGGTGGAAGTTCTGTACCTACAGCAGGTACCGTGCTAGCTCACGAGTACCTGGTCTTGGGCCAGGAGGTTCCTACAAGGAACAGATCATCTGACGAGTACCACGAGTACAACTACCCTGAGATGACCCAACGTAAACCCATGGATCTGCTTATGGCGAGCAGAGTAGGTGATGATGGGTACATGATTGCAGAACCTGGTATACAAGGCATGTCAAATCCTGGACCAAAGGTGTACTACTCTTCTCGTTTACCGAAATGGCAATCCAAGAAGGAAACTGAGACTTCACCTATATACCCCTAAGAGTAAAGTTTATTATTCTTCCCGTATACCTATCTCGGTCCACCAGGGTGGAAGTGGCTTTTCAAGAAGATCTGACACCAAAGGTTTCTCTGCACACATAATTATCCGGCACACATATGCGCGCTCAGTACACTTAGTTACTCCACCTAGTTCACCGTCGTCTGCTTAGTGTTTACTTGTCGTACTGCACACAAAAAACGGAACTAAGTATGGTGAGTAAAAATCGTAGCTCACTCATTCAGTCGAGAGAATATATCTAATAAATGCATTATTTTACACATTTGGTGAATAAATCACCTTTATCTTGGTGAAATTTTACACACATGATATTTAAAACGAGTATGTGACCCGATTATTTTCTCGATGAGTCTTTTTACTTATTAAAGTACATGTAAGTTAATATTGGATGAGTATTCTCCAACTTTAGTGACCGAATGAGTAAAAATATTCACAAGTGTGTAGAGTGGCTTTTTGCTCCCTAATATGTCACAGACTCTTTATTCGTTGGATGAGTAAAAACACCACCAACCTCGGTCTCTTCAAAGCTGTACTCGTCTTATGAGCTATCTTACTCTTTGCATGTTCGTAAATATTTCGCTGTTGAATATTCGTACGCGTTCGTGATCGTACGTACGTACCCGAGCGTCACATTTTTAGCGGCCGACCAGCCACAGAATAAATGTAAGTAGATTTGATTTTTCTTAATTTTGAATCAGTTAGTAGTAATATTACTGAAGGGGATCCCTTGAATTTTATTCAGACTTTTTCTAAAACAAGTTGAGGCTACCGATTAGATATAGAATCTAGATCTAGTGCTGAAATTTTGAAGCTCTTCTTGTGCACGACCGAAATGTATGTAGTGCATGGCGAAGTCTAGACCGAAAGCTTCAGTCTCTATATCGTCAGTACGTTGTTCCACTGAGACTACGTCTGGCTCCACTAGACCTTCGGATATAGAGACTGAACGATCGCCTATGCCATCGTATGTTGAAGATACAGTCTACGGGACGATACTGCCCTGACGCTAAGTTAAATCCTTTTTTGTTATTATCGCATGCACTAACATATACAATTTATTATTAAACCACACATGATAAACATTAAGAAAATATGTACCTTGCACCTCTGCATATGAAATCTTCTTCAAAAAAGTGTCATTATCTCTTCCACTTGACTGTCTTCAGACGTCAGCCATCTTGAATCAAAGTAATGAATATTCATGTCAAAGTTTTTTAGTGTCCACCCCATTGACCTCATTCATAGACGTGCGCGTACGTGCACGTACATGTACATCACGCTGCTGCTACTCACGTTTGAGTTCTCGTGTTGTCTGCTTCACGTGCGCGCGCTATCATCGACGTGACGCGAGGAGGAGCTAGCCGAGGCGAGGTCATTGAATATTCATTAGCCACCATTTTGATTTCTGTCGGTCAATGCTTCAAGTGGGTCATCGAGAAGCAGCCAAAAGCTCGGTAAGTCCTTTTATTTCTTTTATATATCTCTTTCGTGGGGAAGGGGGTAAAAAGGGAACTTTTAGGGACTGACAATTGCCTAGAAAATTACTGCAATTGAACATAAATGATGTATTTCTCGTAAAGTTTGTCATGTTTGTGGGAGGGGCCTAGCGGCTAAAATCTAGCCGTGATATCTTCAACATACGATGGCATAGGCGATCGTTCAGTCTCTATATCCGAAGGTCTAGTGGAGCCAGACGTAGTCTCAGTGGAACAACCGACGATATAGAGACTGAAGCTTTCGGTCTAGGCGAAGTCCTGCAGTCGCGAGGCCCATAAGCAAGGCTATACGGGGCTCTCTCTCATCTTAACTACTTCGTAAGATCCCCAGCTAGCATAGAACATCCTGTACATGTGCATGTGCAGATGTGTCATTTTTTGTGTGTATATAACGGGGAGCCCTATATGTCTGCGCACCTATTTACTCACAACATTTGGTTAAATAACTCACTAATTTAGATTACTCATTTGCCATATAATAACATGTAATGAGCCTAATAACCTGACTGACTGAGTAATTGAAGCATTACTCACTAGTTGAGATGGAGCGATTTACTCACATAACTCAATAATTTAAAATACTCATTTGCCATGTCAATAGAATGTCAAATTAACAAAACTCATTCCTGTGCGTTATCAATCTCAATTTAATGAGTTAATGCATTCATTTAAGTGTGTCACTATAGTGTCAAAGCTTATTTCCCTATTGAGTAAGATTACCCCAATATTTTGTCTGTGTGTGTCGTACACGTCACTGTGACTTTGCTACCTGGCATGATAAAGTAATATCATGTAGAATGTATATTGATATATTGTTATAATAAATTATGATTCCTAGATCATACAATGTTACACTGACCATGTTGTTTATCTATGTCATTGTTATCGTGTCCAAAGTATATTCATGTAGTCACATACACAATGATACAAGCCCAGATAAGTATTTTAGAGAGAACAATAAACAAATTACAATGTAAGATATAAAGTGAGAGGTATGATGTCTGAGCGGGGTCTATTCGCTATTCATAAGGACCGCTATTCATAAGGTCCGCTATTCATAAGGACCGTTATTCATAACGTGGAAATTCCCGTACTTCCTGGTCCGCTATTCATAATGGCAAAAGAGGGTCACTATTCATAAAGAAATAAGGTTCGTTAATCATAAGGACCGCTATTCATAACGTGAGATGAGGGTCGCTATTCATAATTCATATTAAGGGTCATTAATCATAAGGACCGCTATTCATAATATGAAATCAGGGTCGCTATTCATAATACGACGAGAGGGTCGCTATTCATAATACGAAATAAGGTTCATTACTTATAAGGGTCGCTATTCATAACACGGGAAGAGGGTCGCTATTCATAATACGAAATGAGGGTCGCTATTCATAATAGGAGAAGAGGGTCGCTATTCATAATAGGAGAAGAGGGTCGCTATTCATAATAGGAGAAGAGGGTCGCTATTCATAATAGGAGAAGAGGGTCGCTATTCATAATAGGAGAAGAGGGTCGCTATTCATAATAGGAGAAGAGGGTCGCTATTCATAATAGGAAATGAGGGTCGCTATTCATAATAGGAGAAGAGGGTCGCTATTCATAACAGGAAATGAGGTTCGCTATTCATAATAGGAGAAGAGGGTCGCTATTCATAATAGGAGAAGAGGGTCGCTATTCATAATAGGAGAAGAGGGTCGCTATTCATAATAGGAGAAGAGGGTCGCTATTCATAATAGGAAATGAGGGTCGCTATTCATAATAGGAGAAGAGGGTCGCTATTCATAATAGGAGAAGAGGGTCGCTATTCATAATAGGAGTAGGGGGTCGCTATTCATAATAGGAGAAGAGGGTCGCTATTCATAAAAGGAGAAGAGGGTCGCTATTCATAATATGAAATGAGGGTCGCTATTCATAATAGGAGTAAGGGGTCGCTATTCATAAAAGGGGAAGAGGGTCGCTATTCATAATACGAAACGAGGGTCGCTATTCATAATAGAAGAAGAGGGTCGATATTCATAATACGAAATGAGGTTTGCTATTCATAATAGGAGTAGGGGTTGTTATTCATAATGCGACGAGAGGGTCGCTATTCATAATGCCGAAAAAGTCAAAATTACATAAGCAATAAACTAAATGTTAATAAGGAAGCGACATACTGGACACCCCATGGCTACAGCGTAGGCCGGGGGGGGGGGGGTGGGGTAGGCCACATGGTCCCAAACATTTGAAGAAAATATTTATTGAAAACTCACATTTCTGAAGAAAGAAAGGCGTGCCTAAATAATGAACGTGTCCCATCATTCCGGTCACCAGCCCCCCCCCCCTCCAATTCGGCCCACCCTCCCGGCAGTATTCCCTTGGTACATGTACATATTAGCGACAATTCTCGTCCAAGTAGTTCATAGATGGCGTAGCCTGTGTGTGTTTAAGGGTGAGGGTGGTGGGGTTGTATCAGTGTTGCCTTCAAGGGGTTGATCTATCATGTATCTTATCCTCAGCAAAGAAAGAAAGCGACAGAGAGGGGGTTGTAGGGACTTAAGTTATATACCATATGCAAGCTTTTCGTAAATATACAATGTCGCACGACATATTTTCCATATAAGTAAGGAAATTGGATACTCAGAATCAGATACGATTTTTTTTTACCGTAAGACATTATGTAAACGGTTGCATCCCCTGTATTGTGTATTTTTAAAAAATAATTTACATTTTAGCTTTGATAATTAATGAAAGTTCAAAGCTTTCGCGCGTAATGGATGTGGGGGGGGGGGGGAACAGCGAGCTG
Organism: Strongylocentrotus purpuratus; assembly: GCF_000002235.5. NCBI lineage: Eukaryota > Metazoa > Echinodermata > Echinoidea > Camarodonta > Strongylocentrotidae > Strongylocentrotus > Strongylocentrotus purpuratus. Next base: position 16,283,999 of record NW_022145598.1, read on the forward strand.
CCCGAATATGAATTTTTGATATCTTTTCTCGTTTATCTTGGTGATAAATAACACTTTCACAAAAAACATATAATGCTCAAATTTTTGCTCGCTCGTTTCGCTCACAAGCAGAATTGTGAACTAGAAAATTACCTTTTCGGGCAAGAGGCTTTAGCCCCCCCCCCCCGATGAAAATGTCAAAAAAATGTTAAAAACGGGGAATGTTGATATCGGACAAGAGACGTGAAGTGAGCTTGCACCCCTTTCCAAAATTGTTCCTGCTTCTAGGTACCCGCAACGTGCTTCTAATATGACCTTGTCAGTATTGGTATGTTGAGTTGAAAAAACGGTCTGCGCATATAGATAAAATATAGTTACTTTAAAAAGAGACAACTATTCAGGGCTATATATCGCCCCCCCCCTACAGGACCAGGAACGTAGCCGAGGGGGGGGGGGTCGTATTATGAATAGCGAACCTCATTTCGTATCATGAATAGCGACCGTCTACTCCTATGATGAATAGCGACCCTCATTTCTTTTTTTATGAATAGCGACCCTAATTTCGTGTAATGAATAGCGACCCTCATTTCGTATTATGAATAGCAACCCTCTACTCCTATTATGAATAGCGACCCTCATTTCTTATTATGAATAGCGACCCTCAGTTCGTATTATGAATAGCAACCCTCTACTCCTATTATGAATAGCGACCCTCATTTCTTATTATGAATAGCGACCCTCATTTCGTATTATGAATAGCAACCCTCATTTCATATTATGAATAGCGACCCTTATTTCTTATTATGAATAGCGACCCCCTACTCCTATTATGAATAGCGATTCTCTTCTCCTATTATGAATAGCGACCCCCTGCTCCTATTATGAATAGCGACCCTCTTCTCCTATAATGAATAGCGACCCCCTGCTCCTATTATGAAAAGCGACCCTCATTTCGTATTATGAATAGCGACCCTCATTTCGTATTATGAATAGCAACCTTCTACTCCTATTATGAATGGCGACCCTCTTCTTCTATTATGAATAGCGACCCTCTTCTCCTTTTATGAATAGCGACCCTCTTCTCCTATGATGAATGGCGACCCTCATTTCGTATTATGAATAGCAACCCTCATTTCATATTATGAATAGCGACCCTTATTTCTTATTATGAATAGCGACCCCCTACTCCTATTATGAATAGCGACCCTCTTCTCCTATTATGAATAGCGACCCCCTGCTCTTAATATGAATAGCGACCCTCATTTCGTATTATGAATAGCGACCCTCATTTCGTATTATGAATAGCAACCTTCTACTCCTATTATGAATAGCGACCCTCTTCTTCTATTATGAATAGCGACCCTCTTCTCCTTTTATGAATAGCGACCCTCTTCTCCTATTATGAATAGCGACCCTCATTTCTTATTATGAATAGCGACCCTCTACTCCTATTATGAATAGCGACCCTCATTTCTTATTATGAATAGCGACCCTCTACTCCTATTATGAATAGCGACCCTCTTTTTCTATTATGAATAGCGACCCTCTTCTCCTTTTATGAATAGCGACCCTCTTCTCCTATTATGAATAGCGACCCTCATTTCTTATTATGAATAGCGACCCTCTACTCCTATTATGAATAGCGACCCTCATTTCTTATTATGAATAGCGACCCTCTACTCCTATTATGAATAGCGACCCTCTTTTTCTATTATGAATAGCGACCCTCTTCTTCTATTATGAATAGCGACCCCCTTCTTCTATTATGAATAGCGACCCTTTTCTTCTATTATTAATAGCGACCCTCTTCTCTTATTATGAATAGCGACCCTCTTTTCCTTTTATGAATAGCGACCCTCATTTCTTATTATGAATAATGACCCTTATGAATAATAACCCTTATGAATAACGACCCTCATTTTGCATTATGAATAGCGACCCTCATTTCGTATTATGAATAGCGACCCTCATTTCGTATTATGAATAGCGACCCTCTTTCTGTGTTATGAATACCGACCCTTTTGTAATATTATGAATAGGGACCCTTATGAATAACGACCCCGATTTCGTATTATGAATAGCGACCCTTTTCTAATATTATGAATACCGACCCTCTTCTTTGATTATGAATAGCGGTCCTTATGAATAATGACCCTTATGAATAATGACCCTCTTCTCCTATGATGAATAGCGACCCTCATTTCGTATTATGAATAGCAACCCTCATTTCATATTATGATTAGCGACCCTTATTTCTTATTATGAATAGCGACCCCCTACTCCTATTATGAATAGCGACCCTCTTCTCCTATTATGAATAGCGACCCCCTGCTCTTATTATGAATAGCGACCCTCATTTCGTATTATGAATAGCGACCCTCATTTCGTATTATGAATAGCAACCTTCTACTCCTATTATGAATAGCGACCCTCTTCTTCTATTATGAATAGCGACCCTCTTCTCCTTTTATGAATAGCGACCCTCTTCTCCTATTATGAATAGCGACCCTCATTTCTTATTATGAATAGCGACCCTCTACTCCTATTATGAATAGCGACCCTCATTTCTTATTATGAATAGCGACCCTCTACTCCTATTATGAATAGCGACCCTCTTTTTCTATTATGAATAGCGACCCTCTTCTTCTATTATGAATAGCGACCCCCTTCTTCTATTATGAATAGCGACCCTTTTCTTCTATTATTAATAGCGACCCTCTTCTCTTATTATGAATAGCGACCCTCTTTTCCTTTTATGAATAGCGACCCTCATTTCTTATTATGAATAATGACCCTTATGAATAATAACCCTTATGAATAACGACCCTCATTTTGCATTATGAATAGCGACCCTCATTTCGTATTATGAATAGCGACCCTTTTCTAATATTATGAATACCGACCCTCTTCTTTGATTATGAATAGCGGTCCTTATGAATAATGACCCTTATGAATAATGACCCTTTTCTCCAATTATGAAAAGCGGACCTTATGAATAGCGGTCCTTATGAATAATGGACCTTATGAATAGCGGACCTTATGAATAGCGGTCCTTATGAATAGCGACATTGACCCGTCTGAGCATAGTGCGATATATGGAGAAAATGCCAAAGAAATGTAAATTTGAACATGAGAGCTGCAAGAGAGAAGCTGCGGTTTAATGTCTTTTTACTGAAAGGTCATCAACTTAAACCAATATGATTAGAAGGATCAGATATACAAAACAAAGTAGGTATTCAACCAGTTAATTAGTAGGCTGATAAGTTGTATGTAGCTTGATTGTGGACCTCGAGCATGTCGAGTTTATGGAAGTAATTTAGAATACTAATTATTATTGTCATGGCCCTCTCGTCAAGTAAAACAAATCATAAGTATCACTTTCACTGCCCATCTTTCTCTTTATGCCAGCCACTTCATACATGTTGTACGCATAAATTATACGTTTTCCAAACAAGATACATCATTGGCCAGCCATGATTTGCTGCTATGTTATCATACAAATGTTGTTATATCTTAAACAGATTAAAAACATTTTAAGGCCTTTGTTTTGCTTTGTGTCATTTTTGTTTCAAGTAGGTCTCTTTTCTTTTCCACCATAGCTCGTAACTTCAGAATGGACTCAACTTATTTCAATTCAATTCACATTGAATATAGAGTATAGCAAAGAATCATAATATTGGATTCTCACAGGTAATGTGATAATTGTAGTCGTGTAGAAAAGGGTTGAAACAATTGAAGTAAGTATTCTCCAACAAGAGCGAACATGGCGAAAGGGAATTCAGGTTGTAAAAATAAAAGTGAAAAATTTCATATCTCCATGCGATTGGATGAATTTACAACGGAGGATTTAGCTCGTTAAAAAAAAACATCCAATGTCATATTCGTGACGTTAATCACATACCGCAATTAAGCTGATGTTCTCTGCGATTGTTAGGATCACGTGATATCAAAGCAATTGATTATAATTGATATTCGAAACCTCATTAAAGACACTCGAATGACACTCGAACTACAGTATTTATTTTAACTTTAATTTCACTAACATTGCCACAGAAACCCGCAGTTTATTAAGTCTTGTAATGCCTGAATGACTGCAAGGCCATGAACAATTGCACTTAAATTTAAAATATCGATAAAGGCAGGATGACATCAAATGAGGAACTACGTCTACGTCCAACGTAATTGAGATTAATGTTTGCAATGAAATCTTAGCTAAGTTTGCCGTATTGCATGATATAATTTGATTAAGACGTGTGTTTATAGCTCCTGCTTATTATCTACAAGCTTTGAATATTTCCCACTTCTTTCGTATAATTATTACCTTTTCATTGGAGTAAAATGAAAATGGTACTCTTTTTATTCTTTTTTTTCAGTAATGTGTTCTTCAACAACAAAAAATAGTTATGGAAGCTTTTTTCCTCTCTATCTGTCTCTCTACCCCCCCCCCCCCAAAAAAAAAAAAAAATAAATAAATAAATAAAATAATTTAAAAAAAAAAAAAAAATATATATATATATATATATATATATACAAAATATATATATTAATCATTCCATAACGAAGTATGACTAAAAGGAATTATCATTAATGAATTTATACTTGAGATATAGAACACAACACGAGTGATATATAGTACTTAAAAGAGAGGGTGCCATTTGAGAGAATTGTGATTTTTTTAATATTATTCATTCGTTCATTCATGCATGTCCTCATGAGTTATATCTGACACTTATTTTAAAATAATTTCAGTGCGTATGTTTCTCTGTGTGTGTGTGGGGGGGGGCTGCTTCACGAGGTTAAATCTATTTTATGAGTACTTTTAAATGTTCGAAAGTGCACTTGATGTCCATATTTATTAACTTTTGTTTCGTCTCAAGTACACAGTAATCACTTTACGACTGTGGTGAATGCAACAATAATATTCATCACATAGTCACTGATGCTATTTATGTGACAATCCAAGTCCGCCTCTGGAATAACTCCTTCCACTGTGTCTTGCTTGTATTGCCTCACTGTAGAAATCATCACTGAAATCAATACTTCAACAACGAGGAAATATCTGCATTAACAATTCGAATGACTTTTAACTATTGAGCCTAGTTCTGAAAGTGCAACCACGTTATCAAAGATAAAGTATAGCGGAGCTTACGTGTCAGAATGTTTGGATTTCATCTTCTCATATTTGCAATACATTTAAGTGTAAATGGAATTTTAGGTGATGAAAATGCCACATTAACTGCAGACGAATTAGATGAGAGATCTGCTGAAGGTAAGAATCCTATTGTTCAAGTCAATATCAGCTACCTAAATTTCAAATGTACTGTTGTTGCCAATATGCTATTTTATGGCATGCTTACTAAAACTACAAATTGATATGACGTTTTTAGATGTATTCCATGAATTACTTTTGTCAGATTTTTGGAGTTGAATCTTTAAACAACAGCGGATGAATATGTGAAAAATAATGGTTTTCGGCTACGTAGGATCAGTGGGAAATATATATTCAAAGTAAATTATATTTCTTTAACAAAAATAAAAAAAAATCGTAGGCTACTAATAGACATTCATTTTTAACCTACATTGTATAAATGTTTACAATACTATAACATGTGGACGATACATTAATAAAAAGAAATAAATATCACTTTATATGTTTTGCAAATATAAATGTAACTATGATATTTTTCCAACTCCCATATTTTCTTTTTTAGCAGCAGACAAATTTCAAACATCTCTAAAGTAACGTGCCATATGTTGTTGTGCATGAATATTTAACATAAAAATTTACTTACAAATGAATATATCACGAAATATAGAGTATCATCTTCTGAAGTAATGAAGTACGAATCAAATATTGGCCTTAATTATTACTCATTTTAGAGAGATAAGGAACTTTTTTTTTCTTTTACAGATGGTGATTATATCGGTTGCTTTGCTCAAGGATGCCTACACTTCGACTACGTCGTCAATATCTCAGAGTCCATCACACCCGACTCCTGCATTGCAACTTGTAAAGAACATGGGTTTCCATACGTTGCAATACACGACCGGACTTTATGCTCTTGCTCCTGTGAGCAGACATGCCGTAACAAACCACTGGCTGACGATAACTGCGGCTTGCCATGCCGACCAGACCAAACAAAATTTTGTGGCGGTTATACTGCTGTGAGTGTGTATGCCGGTAAGCATAACGTTCTCTAGTTTTCTTTTCATTAATAGTTAAACATGACTTGAGCAGGATAAACGCATTTTATAAGGTGAAAATATAAACAATCATTTGCATGGTTGTATTTTCATCAGTGATGTATATCGTCCCATCATTCTGATACTGTCGGGATTCAATCATGTAACAACAATCGCCATTTGCAGTAGTGAATACATAATTACAGTATCTCGCACCCTTTCAGCCATTTCTACTCTATTCTATCAAAATGAAATCATACTCTATGAAATAGCAATACAAGTTGGTTAAGAATGTCTCCTTGGCTTATAATTTATCCAGTTGAGGATTTGGAGAGACATTGATCTTTCAATAACTACAGTACCTATGATTGCAGGCTTTGCAGCCATGTGACACTATTAACTGTATTGCAAAGTTGTAAGATCACAATGTCAGTCACGTAAACTTTCTTAATGTATTTTATTTTAATTTGATAGTTATTGTAATCAAACAAGAAACCGTGAGTATCATGATACATCTTTCCTCTTTTTGCACTCTATAGTTCGCCCTTCTGTAACACCAAGTAACACATCCTGTGACAGAGGAGAAATAAAAGATAATACAACGTCCCACGGTAGGTGACAATGAGTTATAACTATTCATTTCCACGCCTGTTTTTTCACAACTTGGTTACTTTTATTATAAGACTATTTTCTGACTATTGATGGTTTTGAGATGCAATTCGCTTCATAAATAAAGGCTTATAAAAGTACACATTTATAACAGTTTACATTGTGTGACTTCGTTTTGTTTTCATGTTTTATTGTGAGAAAGTGCACAGAAAGTACACAAGTCCACCGAGAAACAAACTTTTATCACCAGGAGAACCATGCACATTCCAATATTTAGGGAATTATGATTAATTTACTTTCAAATTAATAGTGTTATATCTTTAGAATAACCTACATTTTTTATAACACATCCTCATTTAAAAAAAATACCTTTGTGCGGTCTTCAAAAGTGTGAGCAATATGTCAATACCTATCACCTCTTCTTTTTTCTTCCTACAGATCCCCCATCACCACCATTCGGCACAATCTACTTTGCAGTAGCCATTGTCGTTGCAGGCGTATTGGTAACAGTTATAACTAAAAAATGCAGAGAAAAAATTAACACGGAGCGTCACCGGATGAGCGTTCAGGATAACCGTGTCCAAGACAGAGATGACCGAGTGGCAACAGGAACGCAATACCAACCGCTTGGGGCAATGCCAAAGCTTCCAGAGATTCTACAAGCAGGTGCAACAGCAGCGGCGTCATCAGGTACAGAAGTGAAGGATGGCATCTACGAAGAGCCTGACCTTGGCGGAAGTTCTGTACCTACAACAGGTACTGTACTAGCTCACGAGTATCTGGTCTTGGGCCAAGAGGTTTCTTCAAGGAGCAGATCATCCGACGAGTACCCCGAGTACAACTACCCTGAGATGACCCAACGTAAACCCATGGATCTGCTTATGGCGAGCAGAGTAGGTGCCGATGGGTACATGATTGGAGAACCTGAAACACAAGGCTTGCCAAGTCCTGGGTCAAAGGTGTATTACTCTTCGTGTTTACCGATATCGCAGTCCAAGGATAAAAGTGAGACTTCAACAACCCCTAAGAGCAAAGTTTATTATTCTTCCCGTATACCTATCCCAGTCCACCAGGGTGGAAGTGGCTCTTCAAGAAGATCTGACACCAAAGGTTTCTCTGCACACATATCCGGACCTGTACATCGAGATATCTTCGGGGTTTCAACGGACCCTGCAGCCCCCACAGTGTACTATTCAACGTGTTTACGCCGTTCTGGAAATCAAAGTTCAGAACAGGATAACAGTGAGGATGATGGTTACATTGAGGTGGAGGAGAACCGATATGTTTGATATCATACATAGCTGCATTTATCAATACGATGAATTATTTTTGTTTTAAAAATTAAGTTGAATCATGTTGTATGAAAATGGAATCACTTAAATTGTAAAATGATCATTGTGTGTGTACATTCAACTGCAAATACTCAGTGTTGATACAATATATCTAAAGAACGAGTGAATCGGATTGTACATTGTAAACTTAAGCTATGGTCACAAATCAGAGCAGCAGGTCGCTGCTGGAATTTAGGCATCGCCCAGCGATTAGGTCGGTGCCCGGGCGGCGACCGCCCAGGCACCGAGCGTATTTTGGGCGGCGAGTGAAAAGTGAGCAGGCGCAAAAAAAAAAAAAAAATGCATATACCCACTCCCCAAACAAAGGGCCCGTTCTCATCTAAAAAAATAATTTATTCCTATACGTAAGACAAGACCACTCAAGCGTCAAGTCTATAGATTGAAAATTTTTCATTAACATACATTGTGTTTTCTTGTTGTACGTCACTGTGACTTTGCTACCTGGTATGAAAAAGTAATATCATGTAGAATGTATATTGATATATTATTATAATAAATTATGATTCCTAGATCATACAATGTTACACTGACCATGTTGTTTATCTATGTCATTGTTATCGTGTCCAAAGTATATTCATGTAGTCACATACACAATGATACAAGCCCAGATAAGTATTTTAGAGAGAACAATATACAAATTACAATGTAAGATATAAAGTGAGAGGTATGATGTCTGAGCATAGTGCGATATATGGAGAAAATGCCAAAGAAATGGAAATTTGAACAAGAGAGCTGCCGGAAGCTACGGTTTAATGTCTTTTTACTGAAAGGTCGTCAACTTAAACCAATATGATTAGAAGGATCAGATATACAAAACCCCAAAACAAAGTAGGTATTCAACCAGTTAACTAGTATGCTGATAAGTTGTATGTAGCTTGATTATGGACCTCGAGCATGTCGAGTTTTTGGAAGTAATTTAGAATACTAATTATTATTGTCATGGCCCTCTCGTCAAGTAAAACAAATTATAAGTATCACTTTCACTGCCCATCTTTCTCTTTATGCCAGCCACTTCATACATGTTGTGCGCATAAATTATACGTTTTCCAAGCAAGATACATCATTGGCCAGCCATGATTTGCTGCTATCTTATCATACAAATGTTGTTATATCTTAAACAGATTAAAAACATTTTAAGGCCTTTGTTTTGCTTTGTGTCATTTTTGTTTCAAGTAGGTCTCTTTTCTTTTCCACCATAGCTCGTAACTTCAGAATGGACTCAATTTATTTCGATTCAATTCACATTGAATATAGAGTATAGCAAAGAATTATAATATTGGATTCTCACAGGTAATGTGATAATTGTAATCGTGTAGAAAAGGATTAAAACAATTGAATTGAGTATTCTCAAACAAGAGCGAACATGGCGAAAGGGAATTCAGGTTGTAAAAATAAAAGTGAAAAATTTCATATCTCCATGCGATTGGATGAATGTATAACGAATGATTTAGCTCGTTAAAAAAAAACATCCAATGTCATATTCGTGACGTTAATCACATACCGCAATTAAGCTGATGTTCTCTGCGATTGTTAGGATCACGTGATATCAAAGCAATTGATTATAATTGATATTCGAAACCTCATCAAAGACACTCGAATGACACTCGAACTACAGTATTTATTTTAACTTTAATTTCACTCACATTGCCACAGAAACCCGCAGTTTATTAAGTCTTGTAATGCCTATGGCTGCAAGGCCATGATCAATTACACTTAAATTAAAAATATTGATAAAGGCAGGATGACACAAATGAGGAACTACGTTTACGTTAAACGTAATGGATATTAATGTCTGCAATTAAATCCTAGCGAAGTTGCCGCATTGCATGATATAATTTGATTTAGACGTGTGTTTATAGCTCCTGCTTATTGTCTACAAGCTTTAAATATTTCCCTCTTCTTTCGTATAATTATTACCTTTTTATTGGAGTCAAATGAAAATGGTACACCTTAATGTCATTGCTTACGATTCCAGAACATGTCAATTTTGCTCATGACGTCATCGTAACACCCAGTACCTGCACAGAGGCATGTCAAGAAAACGAATTTTCATTGGCAGGCGTGTACAATAGTTCGAAATGCTCTTGTTTATGTCAACAAACTTGCCGGACAAAATTTAGGGGAACCCGCTTCATATCGAACTTCAAATGTGATGAAATCAAAATACATTTGACCTGTCCTTTTCACATTGTGATCCGTGATTTGAAAGACATATATTTCAATATATCATGATACCTTTAATCCTAAACTTGCTGGTTTCTTCGTCATCCTGTCCTGTTACTCCTTGAAATCTTATGTTTTCTATGGCAATATCTCTTCCTCTTTTTTGTGGGTAAATGACCTAATAACGAAGCAGTTTCTTTTTGTTCTCCACAGAAGACCAACAAGGAAAACAACTTACAATAGTATTGATTACATATGTGTTTTCCTTCTCATTCCATTCTCATTTTTGCTCAGATTGTACTTGACCTTTGGACATGTTATATTTTCCAACAATTTATACTAATTATTCAAATGAAATAGGCAGAATTATAGAACAGGTTCCTACGACTGCCATGGAAGGTAAGCGGTAAACCAATGGTGTGGCAGTGAGGTAGGGAGACAGCGGCGGGGGGGGGGGGGGGGTGCCTGTTCAAATTAAGCATTGATACATCTGAGGTGTTGAGGTCTAGGGGATAAGTCACCCGACTGCAGATCAAAAGGCATGGGGTTCGAGTCCCGCAGCAGCACTAATGGCATTTGGCAAGACGTTAATCTACATTTGCCACTCTCCACCCAGGTGTTAAATGGGTGTCCGGTAGGATGCGAAAGTTAATGTGGTTGGATGAGCAAGTTTGCGCTTGTAAAATGGCGACTGGCCGAAATGCTTCCCAGGGAGTGGAAAATGTGCATAAATTGTGTGTGGGTAAGCCTGTATCCGATTACCGGGGTAATAATATATCTGTAAAGCGCCAAGATACAATTGTATTGATGTATTTGGCGCTATAAAAAAGCGGAATATCATTATTATTATCATTAATGCAGAAAGGAAAGTTACAAGTTATCCGTTTACAGAAATACTGAGTTACTGCCATTATTCGTTAGAAATTTCTTTCAAATGTTTTATGTTCAAAACAAAAATCTAAGTACAAATATAAAATGGATGAAGTGCAGGTTACTTTAATGCATATCTTATAATCCAGTCAACTGATATTCGAAATATTTTATTCTTTTTTTCAGTAATGTGTTCTTCAACAACAACAAAAAATTATGGGAGCTTTTTCCTCTCTATCTGTCTCTCTCTCTCCGCCCTCTCTCCTCCAAATCTCTTTCTTTCTCCCTCTTTCTTTCTTTCTGTTTTTTCTCTCCCCCCCCCCTCTGCCCCCCTCTCCCTCTCATTCCCCTCTCCCTCTCTCCCTACCCCCCTCTCTCTCTAACGCATACCCCAGAAATACATAAACAGTTAAACACTAACCAGAAAGCACTTTTAGTCTCTACAAACGTTGTCCCGGGATGATTGTTCCTTGGGTAGTTGTCTTTTAACACATATAAGCTCCTCTTTTCTTTTCTTTTTCATTTTTTTTTAAAACTGAATTTCTGAATAAATACAAATGAGTAGTAAATGCACCGTTTGGACTTTGGAATTGCATATTTGCTTTCAAGACCTTTTTATTCTCAAGCTCTCGTGCAGGTCGTGTAGCCTACGCGAGGTCAAGGCACTTTATTTCATCGTGCAAATAATAGTAGGGTAAGCCTAGCATAAATGTATTGCAAGTTCAGATACCTGCCTACAGTCTGCAGCTTAGCTTCGCTTTCCTATCAATTAGTAGGCCTACCTGTAGAATGTTGTGTCATAATAAGGCTTTCGAGCAGCATAGCGGAGAATAGGCGGAACATTAACACCGAAGAGCAGCATATATAACTTAATTTTACTCGCTGTCAACATGGGCAACACCTGGAGTTATATGAGGTAAGCTTCTTGTATTTTACTTTGATACAGGCGCATACAATTATGAAGCTAATATAATTATGTAAGTCCGATGCGTAAAATGGCATGCAAGGTAGTCCTACAATGCAGGTGCATAGTACTTTGAGATCGTATATATGGTTTACAAGAATTACAACAAACAATGCAATGCGAACTGAAAAATGGCAGCGTATGTCACTATGAACATGACGGACAAAGAAAGCGGACAAAATATACAGTTCCTCAGGTAGACAAAGGAACATCCCTTCACTGATATTATGTAAAAATGTGTAGAACAGGTGAATATGCATGTGACATCTGTTCTACACATGTTTAAATAATAGCAGTGAAGGGATGTTTCTTTGTCTACCTGAGGAACTGTATATTTAATCCGCTTTCTTTGTCCGTCATGTTCATAGTGTGTGTTTGTCTCAGTCTATGAAAACACATCAATCTGTTAACTTGAAAGGTTGTTATCTTGCATATTAATTTTTATTTTTATTTCATTCTTATACAAAAGAATATACTATCAAAATGTTTACACATGACGTCAAGTTTATGCATATCAAATATCATTCAGAAATGACAATGTATGACAGAAATATGGACAATAATAGAAATTAACAAAATGGCGGCTGGATGACGTCACGCATCCGTAACAAGCCACAAATCTCGACGATAGGATCAATGATCGTGCATATAATTATAGCACATGGCCCCGTCTTACAAAGATTTGCGATTGATCCAAAGCAATCGCAAGTTTGCAGTCTCATATCTCTAAATTATGTACAAAGTTGAGATTGATATCAACTCTTTGTAAGACGGGGCCTAGGTTATACAAGTTCAATTAACCATGTCATTCCTGAGATATGAAGCGAACAAAATCCATACAATTACGGCGTAATGAACAAAAATTAAGAAACAATCGGCTGGATAGCCCGTCTCTTTCATCCACACTTTTTCGAGGGTAAAGAAATACCCCACGGACATCTGCAATTAAACTACAATGTGTATGTTTATAATATCTAAAACCATTCAGCAAACGTAAGGTTGAATTTATCATCCACATTATGTAGTAGGTCTATCCTCCCAGCAAGATAAGTTTTATGACTACTTTTTCCACTTTTCCATGTGATTGATATTGTAAAATATGCTTCTCCCGAAACATGAGGAATGCGCAAACTATCTAAAACATTAACGAATTATAATACCTTTTGTCACATTGTTTATGCTTGATACAGGGAATGGTGGAGTCCAGACAAAGTGATATTATTAAAATCTCCGGAGGGAGGAGCCTTGCTAATCGATGCCGCCGTTCGGCAGACACTCCTCATCAAGATCTTCAGCGTTCAAGAAAAAATGGGCTATTGCGGTATCCACTCCGCCGCCCTCCTCATGAGCGCGATATACTTCGGAAAGAAGTTTCCTCTCCCGGCTGACCAATCCGATTGTGACGTCAGTGAAGTACCTTACAGAGACACGAACATGTTCTCCTTTGAGCAGACGACACGTGTCGTAAACCACGAAGAAGTGCTAAAGCGAGGCGCCACACTTCTCGAAATCCAACGTCTGTTTCAAGCACACGGCGTTCCGACGACCAAAGTCTACACAAAGGACGTCGATGTGGACACATTCCGTTCCAGGGCGATCGAGGCGCTGTCTCACTGCGATTCGAGTCAGGGTGTGTTAGTCAACTACTTGTACACCTGGAAGTCTGATTCTGGGGTTGTCCGGCTAGGACATTTCAGTCCGTTGGCCGCATACCATCGTGACACTGATCGCTTTCTCTTGCTTGATACGTGGTATGAGGGAAGGGTGGAATGGGTCGAGACCAATGAGATGTTTGAACTCATGAATACGAGTGACCCAGATTCTGACATAACGAGAGGGTTCCTCATCTCTGGACTAGAAGAATAGAGCCTTCTCTGTTATCGTGGGCATCTTATTTCAAGAATTGTACACACCCTCCCATGTATAAAGATGACAAAAGAAACGAAATCAATGCAATTGGTTAGTGAGTAATACATTAAATTTTATTCATCGATTCATCGATCTGTTATAACAGGATTTGTTTTCTATTGGTTTAAGAATAACAAAGGACAAGTCACAAGAGAATTATATGTAACGATGAAGTGTACACATATACATTATAAACATATTTATATTCAACAGAGAATATATACATACAAATAAGTGGAATGATAAAAAGCAAGTGTATCCAACATTTTGTAAGAATCTGACCCTCGTTTTCTAACGCATTTTATGTTTGTATTTGTGGTAGCTAGTCACTCCACGGGAGTTTTTTCCAATACACCTTATATCAATACCAGGTGCTTGCAATAGCTGATATAATAAACTACTGAAATCATCTCATTGGATCGGCTGTGAGGAGAATATCCTACTTATTTTATAGATATTTAGAAATGTTTATAGTTAGAAGGGGTTTTATGAATTGGGCACCTTATTTTTTTTATTTAGCTTGCTTTCACCATAACCAAGTACATGTAACTTCTTAGAACGGTAGTTGAAATGCAATAAGTCCATTTGTTTGAAAGCTGATCATTAAGAGACACAGAATGATGAACGTTTGAAATAAATCGGACCAATAATAAGAAAGTTATGAATGATTGAAATATGTAATCACTAAGTCTATGTGAATTTCATATTGGCAGTTGAATTTCGGTCAGTGGACTAGGACGTAGTCGTGGATATAACTCTCCCGTTTGTCGTGTATCAAAAATGAAATAATTTTTTTCGAAGGGCCCTCCCCCTCGGGGCACTACTTAAGATAAATTATGGGTAGCATATTATCATATGTCCTCTAAAGCGAAAGGACCTTCATGAATCATATATTATTTTTAAAAATGGAAATTTGTGTCATTTTGTTGGAACAAATGAAAAAGTTTGCCGCCACTACATCACATAGACATTACCGATTCAACGAATTTGAAGAGCCGATACCAAACAATTTTAACACAAATAGAAACTTTCGATTTATTGTTCTTCCTGCTCCAATCTCATTTAAATTTGTATTATTTTTTAAACATTTTTATCTGCTTTCTTCTAGAGTGGTTTGCTGTTAAGGTTGGATTTCCCTTTAAATGAATTTCAAAAGCTTCAAACGAGGCAACTAACTTGAATTAAATAGATTCATTTCGACTGAATTTGGACAGGTAGCCCTATGATGCTCATGGGTGTCACGATAGGGGAATGGTCGTAGGGGTATAAACCACTGAGTATGCTCCCCCCTCCGAAAAGCACAGAAAAGAATAGAAAAGAAAAAGCCATATGAGGATGTTACTCTTTGATAGAATTTCCTGATCAAACAATGTTTATACAGAAACGGAAAACGGCCAAGACTGCCAATGTTAAGTTTTAATGTAAGAAAAACAATATCGGCCTACTTTTGAAGCGTCACATTTCCTGTATCTTTTCCTGTAACAACATGAACGGAAGCTCTTGTGCATGCTGTGATGCATCCGATAGTTTGAAAAGTTCACTTTCTGCTCTTAAAGGGAAATTAAGACTTTACATATTCCATTTTCTTATGTCACGTGCTTGCATATTATGTAAATGTGTTTTAATTTTGGTTAATAAAGGGCCCCTTTGTGGGGCAATTATCTAAAACTGAAAGGAATTGGAACGCTCCGGAACGCTCAAATCGATACGACTTAAGAAATAAATAAAATGCATAATTTTGGAAAGTTTTATTATCCTAGTAATTATAAGTGATGAAGAAAAATCAAGATTATTCTCTTTTCTCATGCCCTATGTATGTTTCTTGTTACACTATGTTTGGTTACTCTGTATACTGACTTTCTATCGAAGTCTATATATATGTTTAATTTGATATCAACTCTGTTTAAATCCAAAGACTACGACTTTCAATCCATTTGTTTTGTTATATTAAATAAAGTGGTATATTTTTAAAGGAAGAGTCTAAATTCTTTTTTTATTTCATTTGAGGATGAGCACTTTACCTGAATGCAATAGTTTTTCGTGCAATTTAATAAACTTTATACGACATGAATAATTGATGAGTTGCTATTTTCAGTAAAATATGGAAAGTAATTATCGTTTCAAGAATCCTGTTTTATCATTTTACACAATGTTTGGTTTTGGGATAAAGTATTTTTTGCAATTTCATTTGATCCGCTCGTCACCATCATCACCACTACCATAATCAACATCATTATTATCATCACCACCACCACCATCACCATCATCATCCCAACCACCACCACCATCATCTGTATCATCGTCACCATCGTCATCATTATCATCACCACTATACCACCAGCATCATCATCATCATCTTCACGACCGCCATCATCATCACCATCATCATCACCACCGTCATCATCGTTTTCACCACCTAAATGAGCATTTTATCATCATCTTCATACTTCTATATCATCTCACGTTTTTCTTATTCCTTCCTCCTTCTTTAATTTCTCTCTTTATGCATTTTTTTTGTTAAAGGTCTCCTTGATTTTTCTTCTGTTTTTTGTTGGTTAAGGAGGAGGGGGGTCTGGAAAAAACCTATGGCCACGCATGCTTACAGTATTTCTACATCAGTGAGTTTTTCCAGATACCCCCTATAAATGAGGATTTCTTCTGAAGCCAAAATGCACCCTAAATAAGAATTTTGCGTGTTTTTCTCCCCTGAATTCACACCTAAAGGGGTATTTCACAAAAGTGTACTCCTAAACAAGTATTGTAAAACTGTAACCCCTTGAGCATTTTGAAGTGCGATAGGAATTACCATTTAAGTTGTTGATAATGTAAAATAAATCTAATTGCGCTTCTGATGTAAAATTCACAATGTAAACATTTATTTCAATAGAGAAGCAAAAACATCAACCTGTACACTTCCAAATGGGTTTAATGCACAGCCATCATAGGTCCTTTCTTTGAAAAAAAGAATTACATTTCAAATTTCATATATTTTATATGAAGTACGTGTAGTGTTTACAGAAACCCACACCACTTGAGCAGTTACTCTTCTATTATGCAAAACAAAGTTAATGTATAATACATAGTGTACAAATTTATCCTATTTCAATGACACCCATCCATATCAGCACAGGGCATCTAATATAATATATATTTACGCGAAGACTAAGGGCTTCTTTATGTGTTTTTACATTATTAAGCTGACGTAACCGAAAGTTATAGACAACCGGCTTCCCGACCAGCTTTCAACTCTAGAAAAATACCAATAAACGCGTACAGCAGGATTTTGAAAAAGTACCCTTTTTCTTTAAAATGGACGTTTTCGGACCGCGTCCAATCTATTTGAAAAACAACTTTATATGCGTTTTCTTGGTCACGCCTGCTTACAGTATTTACAATTGACCGAGACCCCTGGGATCTGGACTAATGTACATCTCGTACTTTGGACAACAACTATTCATAATGTACATCATTAACCTGTGCGTCTGTATCTATAGCGAGTAATGGATATTTATGGATAAATATGACTTTACAATATTACATTCAAATGATCAATCAATTCACCTGCGTGCAGATGAGAGGATATATGGAGATATAAAATGGTGCAATGAGCATATAATATTTGTGTGTCATAATTTGTCTTTTGTGTTCTTCCAGGGAGTTTTAAGAGATGGAGTCATATCTAGCTCATTCCCTTTGTACTGTCTTCGAAGCCGCCAGGTGAAAATATGTCAGGCATAATGCTAGATTGGATCTTTATGTAGATACGTAGACAAAATATTCCTGCCTAGCTGCACACTAACGGGCCAATTTCAAAGGGAAATATGCTTTTATAAAGATAATTACTTTTCGCTACCTCTCTTCTGATAATATGAGCAGTACACAGTGCTTACCTTTTCAGGAGGCAAGCGAAAAAAAAGGAGCAAAATTTCCTGAAATATTAATCAAAATTACTCAACTGGGCATGTGTGGGCAATAATCTGACATACAGTATAGCATTATAAAGAACTGTTTTTGAACAAATTCACTTTTTATTTGCGTGAGCCAGAAGTAATCGGAAAAGTGTCAAATTGCAGGTTTAAGGATTGTACACATGTTTACTATTTTTCATCACAAATTAAAACTGCTATAGTACAATGTAAGCAAAATTCTTGACACAATCAGGCTTTTGTATTCATATCTTATCATCTGTTCGATTTTTTCCCTTGTTAGTTCAAATAAAAAGTGAAATATTAATGATATTTCTGTGTGAGAAAAATCACTACTCAAACTTTCCAATGACGTTGGCGGCTTCGAACATCGGTCATCAAAGGTAAAAGCGCACCTGTAGATTCTATTGTGTGTTACTTTAGAAAACGGCAGCAACTTGTAATAATGTGTTGCCACTTGGGACTCCAGCTCTTAAAACTCCTTGGTTGTTCAATACTTCTGCACGGGGGGCACATGCCCCCCCCCCCCCCCAAATTTTTTTTTTTTTTTTCTTCCAAGATCGGTTGAACTTTTTTGACCTCGATTAATTACATGTATGTAAAGAAGCCTACTCATGTATAGGTCTACGCGCTAAAGCCTTATGATTAGTTTATATTTTAGTATTGGATTCTAATTCGTAAAAAATGCAATGGCGTAGCTTAGGGGGCACAAGAGGTACGTGAGCCTCCAATCGAATAGAGAAATCATGAGAGAAGACCGAGAAAGAGAGCCAGATTTATAAAGCGCCTTTTCAAAAGCATGCAACAATCCTGTACGACCGATGCCATGCTAATTATGCAAGTGCCCTGGGATCTAAGCCACGCCACTGGATAAACGGGTACTAGAGAATCCCGGCTAGGCCTGGCCTAGCCGGGATTCGAACCCACATCTCCTGATGGACGTCAAAAGAAAGAGGCACCACAGTGCTTCCCTGCTGCCTTGAAGATCATTAGTCGACTTCATGTGGGGCATTGGCATACAGCTGCAAACCGCTCCTCTCACAAGACTCTGGTCCGCCACCCCTCCATGTCGAGCAAGTGGGGACGAAATTCCACTCGGACGCAACCGTGCTCGATGACAGTAATGGGCTAGCGTAGATATCTCCGGGTTTCATGGGCGAGTCTGAATCACCGTGGTCTGCTGCGCGCCGAGTGGGCATTTGTAGCTTCTCGGGCGTGGTGAATTGGTAGATGCCTTCGGGTGTCATGTGCGTGTCCGTATCACCTTGGTCTGCAGCGCCACGAGTGGGCATTTGTAGCTTCTCGGGCATGTTGAAGATGGTCGATTCGTACGTGTTCTGCAGATTGAAAGAGTCCAGCTTGGTAGGAGATAAGGAATAGGAGCAGCAGATACCGGAGTCGCTTCTCTTCAAAGGCATTGCTGAGGTGGGTATATTGCCATACACAAAAGTGTCCACTTGAAAGAAAGCATACAGAATGGAATCAAAACGATAGTTAGTAAATGAAAGAAAAATATCCATTTATTGTCAGATAATCAATGAAAAGATAAAATACATAGACCTCGGAGGCCAACACTGAATCAGAGTTAGGGAAAGCCTAAAAGAGTCAAAGAAGTTGATAGTTTTCAATAAAGCAAAGGGGTGAGATAATAGGAATATAAATTTAACAATATTCATTCAAATGATACTACAGGAGCAGGAAACATTCCATTTAGGCCACTAAGAATAAAGCGAAATCTTGTAATCTACCACGGAAAATAATATGAGTAGAAAATCTGAAGACATGGGTGGAAAATAGTTCAATGAAAGGATAGCTTTTATAGGATTGTAATACACAGAAAATATAGGAATGACGCTCAGACTCAAAAGATGGATGCCGGACTGTTCCTAATAATACGAATACAACAGCTTCCGGAAAATGAACTCGGGAGTGAATTATTTCGATACCCTATTGTATTTCCCTTTTAAAAAAAAAAATATTGGGGTTACGAAATACGTCATTGTATATTCGCACATTTGAAAAAAGTTTATACATAAGGTTAATGCTTGTGAGTTGGTCTAGCGGTTCGTTCACTTAGTCAGCTCTCTGTCTTCGCCTACAAAGTTGCTGAGGCGACCCTGGTTCGAAACTGAATCACGTCTTTCGGATGGAAACGTTAAAGGTCAGCCCCCAGACGTAAATATTCATATCCGTTATGATACACGTATGTCAAAACCCAATTACACATGTTGATTTTCGAAAGTCATTTGCGATTATCGTGTTCTGTGAGAAACTCACCTGATTGGCATCCAGCAACATAATGAGCATACCCGGGGCTGACCGGTTGTCCATCCGCTCTCATGTCTTCATAGGTCAAAAGATCACCGGGATCTACACACAATAATAATAATATTCAGTTCTTGTAAAGCGCATCATACATTATGAAATAACATCTTTATGCGCTTCCAAAGAGCTTAGGACATTATTACCCTAGCTTTAGCTCCGGCAGCCGTTAGTTGAGTGTGACAAATGCAGATTAATGTCTTGCCAAAGGACATTAGTGCTGCGGCGGGACTCGAACCGTGAACCTTGTGATCCACAGTCCGGTGACATATCCCCTCGACCACGACACCTCTACATAATTGGTTTGCTGATTCTATCTTACTACGCGTAGCATGCATACGAACTGATACTTGGGTCACACCAACGAAACCGTCATCAGACCGACAGCATATGAAACATGAATTGCATTACACAAAAAATGGCCAAAAGGTGGTCGGTCTTTTGATGGTTTGCTCTTGACCGGTGCATCAATAAGAGAACCCCAAAGCCTCAAGTTAGACTGGAACGACTGAATGCATAATACACAGATTATAAAAATTAAAAAAAAGAGTCGTACCGATTCTGGTGGTACCATTGTTCAAGCATAAGATTTTTTTATCCGGCCCTAGGTTTATTTCTTCAAAGATGTAGCTTAAGATTTAGTTGGTCATGGGGTTTTATTTGAGGATCTGGGCCAGGGATGGTATTAGGTCCCGGGTTGAAAATAGAAATTCTACAAGTGTAAGAAATCGCCTGAGCGTCTGTAGTACACTCAGTATTCGTTTTCCTTCTTTTGCTCTCGGCATGCTATCAGGTGACAAAGGACACATACCCCCCAAAGGGCACTAACACGTCGACTTGGTTTTGGACCCACGTCCTCCCGGTCACGAGACCGCTTCTCTACCACTGAGCCATCGCGCCATCGGCGTACAAGTACAATGTCTCACCTGGGAACGGGCTCATTGCGGCGTTCTGAGGTTCGGTTCCCTTGGTGGCGCCCTGTGATGTTGCAGAAGATGCCATGTCCATGTAATGGTTCATCTCACCTCGAGGCACCTGGTCAGAAGGGATGGCGTCTACGCGGTGAATAAATCACACATAAAGGAATCATAGTTGTTAGAACCTCTTCTGGCTTACAGAAGCCAGTTGATATGGCTCATATATCAAGGTAGATAAACATTTCTCGCCTATTAGTTATAGGGAAAGATAGTGGCTACATAAATATATGTCATAAAAACAACCTTCTTATAAATCATTCAAAGATTTTTTTTTGTAGATAGTATCTCAGCATGATTCTCTATAACCTCATGTATTGGAGGACACGGGTTAACGTAGAGTATCTAAATTTAGACATGAAGTAGGCCTAACTTTTAGATAACACAAGATCAACCCCCTCGTTGCTCCTGTATCTGTTTTTGTTTCGTATATGCATTCAGTAAACTTGATACTCAATGCTCATCATACAGGTCATGCTTGTCCATATTTTGTATACAAAGAACAAGTCCAGTTTTAAAAATGTTACACCTTCATACCTTCTTCACTTGCTTGTGACCTTTGAACCGTACGTGTGATGGACACCTGGTTGCTTCTGGTATACCCTCGGCCATGTCGGTTCGACTGTTTATGCACTGTTATAGAACAAACGTACAACACTTATACAACAACGATGTGTACGGCCACATATTATCTTTTCACATTTCAATCTCCGAAGGTTCAGGAAGCCAAAGGTTACCATGAGACCGGAAGTCCATACAAAACGACAATGATCATGATGGTTTTCTGGGAACTATCATTTGCCGGAAAATTCATGCGATCAATTTTGGGTATTTTGGGTACTTCGGTCTCGTGGCATTTGGCCTCATGATCCTTCTCTTTTCTTAATTTTACATCCCTGTTAAGCTAGCATTTTACTGAGAAACAGTGATGCGATTTTGGTCGCTGCGTGTTTAGCCATAATATACAAGGAAGCGGTGGTTTCGAACTACCACCTTAAACATGGACCAACACTGATAAGTATGATTAGAATTTAATAATTCTCACGAACGTCTGTACAAGCAAAATCTTCCTTTATTTAAAATTCAAGGGACTTTCTGATCTGCCTAGAATAAGAATGATAATGAAATATATCTACATTTTGGGGAAAGTATTAATTGACTATATCAACCTTTATGTCTCGGGTCGAAGAATAAGGATTTTTGTACTATAACAATACACACAAACAAGTTTGTTGTTACCTCTTCTGCCTCTTTTCTGTTTTATGAAGAATGCCACTGCGATGAAAAGTATCAAGCATAATGCGATGCCGACCAACAGTGTTGGAAAGAGAATGTTGTTGATAGCTGTTGCGGTTTTCTGGGAAACTACACGTTATTCAAAACAAAAACATAAGTTACATAAGCGAAAGAAAAACAAAGGTAGTTGCATATACTTGGAATACAGCCCTAGCTTGTCTTATAAAGTATTGGGGGAGGGGGGGTTGTCATATCTGAAACAAACATAATTTATGATTACTAGAGGGAAAGATGATGCTTAAAAACAAAGATATAGCGCTGGAAAGAATATCATTATTGGTGTTCCTTGATCTTTAAACATTCAAAAGCATCCACTAAATATGTTTGTTCAGAGGGATTCAGACTCGGCGACCAGGCGGGCGTCACGGTGGGTACGATTTCCCTGTCGTACTTAGTTTGTCCTGCCGTCAACGAATCCTATACGAAATTGGTGCTCTAACCAAACAACATCGATCAAGACGACAGTACGTACAATCACGTGTGTTTAGATCTTTTGCAATATTATTGATTCATGACTTATCACACAAATTAAAGCCCGAAGGCAGTTTGACGTATTAAGGTAGAAGAAAATAAACATTGCCAAGCCCAGCATCCGACCATACACACAAAACATATTTTGGATTTGTGTTGTTGTTGTTGTTGGGGGAGAAGTGTACTAACATTCCCCTTCTCTAACATTGTTTTAATTTATAACATAAATAATGACACCTCGCGCACATACACAAACCCATAAATGGCAGGATCGCAAAGACTTTCGATATCTCAACTGGTAGGTAATTCCAATTCCCCATTTTTTCTTCCAATATAGTTCATGTTTAGATTACGTAATAGATCTACAGTATGCCACTGTAATGTTCACACGTTCACAGGCTATTTCTCGGAAATCTTTTTGAAAGTGTAAAATGTTCCTTACATGGCTGTGGTGGAAGCGGAATGTCACAGAACTCCTGGTAGAAGCATACCCTCAGCCCGATCTCAGACAGGTTCAACCCACTCTCGACAATGACTGCCGTCTCATTGGTCCGTAGCTGGAAACACGTGGCACCCAGCTTCCATGCTTGCCTATTTGCTAGCTTGTAGTCGACATGAACACATGGTATGGCGTCGGGGGAGGGCGGTACAGAGTCAGGGGAATAATGCACTGTCAATAAGCCAGTCTCTTGATTGTATACTGAAGTGATATCTGTATAAATATGACCGAAATTATTATTATTATTGTGGCGTCACCTGGATCTGGGAGGCGAAAAGCGAACTAAATCAATGTAACCCTCGGGTCATCCTCCAGCTATAAATAATCGGGGGTGTACAGGGGTTTCCCCTACTCTTATACGAATAGTGAAGTGGGTTCTTAACATGCACAAGTGGTGGCTCTCTTCTACCAAGGTGCCTCCATTTAACGTCCTACCCGAGGGACGGAGTGTTTCCCACTTAACATAGCCTGCGTCTATGAAACAGGGGAGGGGCATGCACGTTTACACACAACGCAGGCTTCAGTCATCCGCCTGGGTTGGATTCGAACCCACTGGCCAGAATTCACAAAGGTTCGTCTACAAACCTCCTTTGTGAATTCGGGCCACTATCTTTGGTCCGACAGGCAAACGCTTTACCGACTGAACCAACTCGCTTCCTATTGATAACAGTGTTATAATATCAAAGTGTTTTTCGATTAGTAAATAATTTTGGTGAAAAAAACGTGCACATCATCTTTAAAGAATTGAATATTGCGTTGGTCTAAATGACGATTTTTGCCTTTTAAAATTAGGAAACCTTCACAGATTCCCCGGGGTTGAAAAATGCCGAATTAGAAATACATGTAGTTCTAATCTTTAATGTCGAAGTTAACTCAATAATTTGAAAAACAATGATACTATCTGGTCTTGTATTAACGAGTTAAAGATATTTCTTGAAGTTTCTTGAACATTGCACCCGACCATGCAGACATTTCCTTCCACAGGCAGTTAGGAATTTATTAATGGTTTCCTATCTGTACAATGAAAACTTATTTAATACAGAAGACAACACACATTTTCCGTATCAGGACTATCAGCCCCTGGATATTCTCCCCCGGAAAAGTATCCAATGGACAATACACCTCGGAAAATTACCCCCTGAGGACAACCACCCCAATGCAATTACCCCAAGGAAAATTACCCTCTAAGACAATTACCCCCTAAGACAATTCCCCCCCGAAAGTTACCACTCCCCCCCCCCTCTGTTCATTAAAGGGGAAGTCCACCCTGGTAATTAGTTGGTTTGAATAAAAGCAGATTTTCTTCGGGGGGGGGGGGGGGTAATTGTCCTCGGGCGATGGGGGGGGGGGGTGATGGCATGTCCAAGGAGTTAATTTTCAGGTAGGATAATTGTCCTCCCGGGATGTTTGTCCTTAGGGGCGAATTATCCCGCTGCTTGTTGGCCAGAGGGTTATTGTCCAGGGGGTAATTGTCCTATAACCCAAGTTGTCCTATTTCCGTAGGCCTATACAGATCTTTGCACGAGTCAGTGGGGATATTGGCATATCAACTTAATTAATCAACAATTGATTTCAAGAACAATTAATTACAAGAACTTTTACCACTTGTGTTGCCAAAGAAAGAAGCAATTGAACCAGAGCCGATAGAGTTTGAAGCCACGCACTTGACCCCTTGAACTCTCGTGTCAATACCAGCCGAAGACTCGATCACCAACGTACTCTGTATCGTCACCCTATCAGACCCCTCCCCGTCAATGATGGTATCGACCAGTGAGATGACGCCAGGGGTCGATGCGTTGATAGGCGAATCGTGAACCATCCATGGACTGTACCATTCTATCGACGGGGGTGGATTCCCACGAGCCGAGCATCTTAGAGTGATGTAGTTCTCGTGCAGTGATTTTATCATGTCATTTCCCTCTTGCAGAAGTTTCGGTTTACCTTTTTATAAGATAATCAATTCTAACGATTACATATTCTGGTAAAAATTAATACCATTTAGGAAGCATTTAAATATCAACAACACCTATTAAAGATTCCTATAAGACAACCCATGACCCATTGAGGCCTACAAAGACTGGTATCAGCAACATAAGACCTTTATGTATTCCTGTTGCAGACGGTCTTTGATTTGTTGCCACGACTGCTTTTAAAGAGCCCTCTCTAAGGTACACATTTTAAGACCATAAACATCTTTCACTACACGTTTATTTGGCTTTTGGCTATTATAAGGAAACACAGTTTCTGTCACAAGAGTAATTAGGTAGATGTGAAACTATCATAAAACAGTATATAGGCAAAAAAAGTGTATGAAATAACAAGCTGCTTGGTCTGAGAGACACATTCTTTCACAAACAGGGGGAGAAAAAAATTCTCTGAAACACGAAGATCATTTTTCTCTTCAGGGAGGACATAATCCACCTTGGATAGATAAGATGGGAGTAATGTTCATTGCAGTAGGGTACTCACAGTACACGTTCAGCGGACATTCCATGCAGACATCTGTTGTGCATCCTAACTCCTCATCCCGAGCCGCACAGCAGCGGACAATCTTCCCGTGGTCGTCGGCAACGAAACCCCTCGAGTAGCTCGACGACGAGAAAAACCCTACCGTGGTGTTAATGCTGTTGGAAGACTCGACGTGATCGTCATGGATGTTTTCGATCTCCTTCCCTTCCATGGCCCACAGCAAGCGTGGAGCAGGGTTACTGACGGCAGATCGACAAGTTATCCAACTAGGTCTCCCAGCCACGACCGGTTCGCAGGAGATAGAAACTCGATGAGGACAAACTGTACCAAAAGATGAAGAAAAAAAGGAAATAGAATGTGTAAATGATCAAAATAAACAATTACGAAATAAAATGATCGTATTTATGAGTACACGTCATGATGACATAAATAGTTCTTGATTATGAAAATTGCTTAAGCAAGCATGTCCGACAAAGTATTTAGAACTGAGATATCATTATAATAGGTAAATTTGGAATTGATTAAAAGTTGAAGCTTCATTTGTCGAATAACTTATTAGTTCACTGATTAAACATCAAGCCCAGAAATTAATGTCATGGCAAGCGAAGATATATCCACCTAATACAATGAGTCTAAAATGGTTGGTCCAAATAATATTTAGTTCATGATATCTTCAATGTGGTGATATTGCTTGTTTAACGTTAAAGAAATTAAAGTACATATTAAAGCAAAGATTTTTTTATTCTAATACACGTGCCAAATTTATAGAGTTGTTAATTTGTGCAATGTTAATTTGTACAATGGCTTGATGTGATATTGAACTGCGTTTCTTTTATTCTTATTTTTTTGGCAAGTTAACACGAAAAGAAAAATACTATGGATGTGCAAGCTAGGTGAAGGATTGCTTGGAGGATGAAGCGTTTATAATGTGGCATTGATGGGGTTGGGATGGGAATAGGCTACGAGTGAGAACATGAGTATACGCCTACGGTCACCCTTTCGATAATGCTTGTTGGACAGTTTAGCAATTTGTGAAGGAGATATTCCGTGAAAAGTCAAAACAAAATCACCAAATCTTTTTCTGAATCTAATGTATCTTGTCACTCCATTGATGAATAGGGGAAATTGTCATTTGAATTGGACTCACACAGGACATTCAAAGCGACGGAACTGCGCATCTCCGTTGACGGCACTGACGGAGTCCGGACGATGCAGGTGGCTTCTTTCCCGTTCATACCTCGGTCTGGTAGAATGGTAACGCGGCTCACGACGTCGTATCGCCAGCGTTTGACGATCGTGGTATCGGTGTCAGGAGTGGGATGTCCGTCAATGCGCCATTCGATGTCCGCTGGAGGAAATCCGTTGAGGGCGATGCACTCTAAAGAACGGGATCTTCCCTCGACGAAAGCCCCTGTGAAGTTCGTAATACGTGGAGGATCCGCGGGTCCTGGGCATGGTGTATTTAAAAACAAAAAGAAAATCAAGCCTCAATTTGTCCTCTTCCGGTTTCATTGCAGTTGTCGACCACGTCCAAAATGGAAATTTTAATTAGTTTTGACATGATTATGTTGTACAGGACTGATATTTGACATAAATGCTACGATATTACGGTAGCGACGACTATTGTATTGAATTTGGATGTCCATTCAATCTTTGACGAACTATGTTATTGACTCACGCTCAAAATAATTATAATGATCAAGTAGGCCTACTTGACGTGTGGAGAAATCGAGAATGTCACTGTATATAATATTACATTGGAATTGATAGAGTTGTAAGAGTCGAGGTCCTAGACATAAATATATATGACTGACGTTGGCAGCAAGATCTGTAGAAGCCCACAAAATTGTAGCTTAGGGGCATGCTTTAAAAATTCAAATTGTGCCTACCCAAAACGTGCAATGTAATATTGGTTGCTACGGCTCGAAGATTGAACCCGGAAGCCGAACAGGTAACCCTTTTCCCATGATGCTCTCGGAGAACTCTTGCCAAGATCATGCGGCTTGATACGTCATACAGTTCTTGATCATCGTACGGGATGGTCGTCCTTGTCACTTGATCCTCAATGGCGTCATCACCAATCCGCCATCTTGGAAAAGTTGGAGGTCGTGACCTGGTGCTCATGCAAACAAAGGTCACAGCTCTATCTTGGGTCACGTTCACGCTTCCGGTGTCAGAGAGAGGCTGATAACTCGCGTTGAAGATCCGTATATAGCTCGGAGAAACTGTCCGCAAAGGGGAGAGGTATATTAATTGCTGTATGTGCCAAGCATTGTCCTACGTATACCGATCTTCATGGCAAGGCGATGCAGGATTAGATATTTTATGAACAAAGATTTACCTTTCTTCTCACTCATATCTTTCAATAAATTCTCAGATGTGTGCACTTCAGTGAGATTGTGATGGCCACCCCCCCCAAAAAAAAAAACAACAACAACAACAGATATTCAATGTCATAGCTTCGTTAATGTCGTCAAGGATTGTTCAATATTTTGGTAATACGTGTTCTGTATTTTTTGTTCGGTTTTAATTGTTTTAAAACAAAGACTTACTTATCCTCTCACTCATATCTTTCATTAAATTCCCAGTCTACTCTCACTTTAAGTATCTTTGATTGAATAAATAGATAACTAAAGACTCTGCCTAAATGAGTGGAGGTGACCACTTTTTCCCAATAAGTGCTTCGGTTGGAAAAGTCATGTCTTCGCTTTTGTGTTTGCAACGTAAAGCATGAAATGAAATGTAACTTATAAACAAGTGCAAATTTTATTTAATTTTAATTTTAAAGTACTTTGACCAAACACACAATATAAGTCCAGGATATAAGCTTAATTGTTTTCCTCTAAAAAGGCACGATGAAATATGGATTGGATTATTACCTAGAACACTCAATGTGATTGACACGGACAACTTCTCCTGTAACCCAGGGTGATCACCATAGCAACTGATGACCGCTCCATGATTGTTGTCCCTTGGTGTCAGAACCAGTCGCCTCTCCGTAGAGAAGAATTCCCAGTCACCTGGCGACGACAATGATGAGGACCTAGACGATGTAATATTCTCAGGTGCGAAATGGATCATGTTACGAGCTATTTGCAGTGTTGAGTCGAGTTCCCAGCTGAGGTTGGTGGCCGGGCTTGATAGCGGAAAGGCCGAGCAAACGATGGAGTGTGGCTCCCCTGACGTCATTTGGAAGGGTGTAGAAGGATCGGCCAGATGATGGCTCGAGTTGTAGATCTGGAGGTACCGGGGTACAGCTGAAATCCGTATCCAATTATGATCATAGTAATACAAAATGAATAAGTTAATAAATAAATAAATAACAATTAAATAAACAAATAATCAAAAAATACATTAAACAATAAATGAATGAAAATATAGATAAATCAAATGAATAAATGAACAAATAAATGGGTTTAAAACACTCATAACTAATTTCTCGAATAAATATTGGTCTTATAAAACCACGATAACAGAAAAAAGAATGATATTTCGGAAAAAGTCATCAATGTTGGTCTCCCAGATATCGTTAAAACTGTATCTAGTGGAAGGATATTTATTGAGTATTCATACTTGTAATGGATTTACCTGCATTGGCAAGACAATGATCCACATCTTACACTCTCCACCCAGGGGGGTGTTTCACAAAGATCCTAAGTAGAACTTAACACTAAGTTGGACTTAAACATTATGGACAGCCATTGGAGCCTTAAAATGAAATATATCCAAAAGCAGAAATTCAAGTGTTTTAGACTTTTTTTTATAAATTCCATGCCAAGAACATGAAATCTCCCATGATAATAGGAAATATGAATGATTTGAATCAACATTTTATGCCTTCTACAAAGAAATTTACAAAATATTTTCAAGGATGCTAATGGCTTCCCATAATATTTAAGTCCAACTTAGAGTTAAGTTCGACTTAGAATCTGTGTGAAACACCCCCAGGTGTAAAAGGGTAGGCCTACCTGGCAATTGCTGGGATAATAATAATTGCAGAGCCCGCCGGAAGAGCAGTGTTAATACTGATCTTGCTTCCCATTGTAATAAATAAGACTCAATTATTATCATTTTATTATCATTTTTAATTACTTTTAAGGAAACATCTTTTATACTTGCTAAATGTTTACGCTGCGGCATCTAAAAAATACTTTGCCTACCAAACTGGTTGTGGAAATGTTTTTTCCTGATCTTCCAAGGGTAGGCGACAGTTCTTAGACCAATCGCCGACTGCTTTTTTGATTTTGGTTGTCACAAGTTGGCAACCAGTCGTACGCCTTTAATGTGACTTAGGATTTAGCAACTATGATGGATCACAAATTGTGGGTAAAATGGATGACCTACAAGTGGTATGTTACTCACCATAAACTGTAAGCGTCGTCATACTGTCTCTAAAGCCCATAGACGTTGCTATCTGACACGTGTAGTCGCCTTGATCATCTAAGGATGTGTTCATGATCTTCAGTGCTCCGCCATATTGCCAGCTCGCGTTCAGTTTCAATCCGTTCATGTTGTACCTACACGCATGCGAGGAAATCAAATAGCTTTCAGAGATAGGCTTATACTTTTTTGGTTAGTTGGTTTGTGTTAATAATTAGGGACTTTTAGATTTGCACGTCGAAAGCTTTGACTGCAACGTGTGACGTCATTTTAAGGCACTGCGCATGCGTCACGTCGTCTCAGTCGGCGATCGAGAATGCGTCAACCTTTATTTTCCTAAATCTAGTACGGTACTAGTATGCCGCGTGCACATAAAGATACAGTTCCTCAGGTAGACAAAGGAACATCGATCCCTTCCCTGCTATTATGTAAAAATGTGTAGAACAGGTGTCACATGCATATTCACCTGTTCTACAAATTTTTACACAATAGCAGTGAAGGGATGTTCTGCATGTTTATCGTCGAGTGCAATCTAAGATTTCTAATTGTAGTCAACATGGGCAGTTGAGTACGTTGACACGCATGATCAGTCGGCGTTCGCCGTGTTCTCGTCCACTCAATCTAAAAGTCCCTATTATGTGTATATGACTGCTTGTAAGTAAGTAAGCAGGGGACCTACGCCTTTAAAGATAAGACCGGTAGTGGTAAAATCGCGGTTCAAGGGTTCCGGGTGCAAAATATCCATTCAATACTGTTTAAATATTGCCTTCATAAGGTTTATATGGCAATGCTTCAACCTAAATTCACAAAAAAGCAGAAATATATGCCCAAATGTTAAATGTTGTAGTGCATTTGCGATATCTATCCAGGCCGGATCAATATGATAATTTACCAAATATATCACTAAGTAGGCGGTTTCCCGGCAGAATTTGTATCATCACGTATTAGTCAAAACATATTCTTTCACATGATTGGTAATTAGAGCTCCCATTTCATTTTTGGAGAGTGGAGCGTCTCCAAAAACTGGTCTATTCCTTTAAAGTCCTCTCCCCAAGTGATCGGGTAAATTCCGGGTGAGGAATAATGCCTTACCAAGGGGGCAATGGCGCATCGACTTGGTTTCTAACCCGGGACCTCCCGGTAAACCACTACTCTATCACTAAGCCATCGCGCCTCACGAATATTAATTAACATCTTAATTTATCTTCAGTTCTGATCATAACGGAAACCTAGTTTTCAGAGCTTTTGAATGATGAAATAAACAGCATGATTTATGGAACTATATCTGATATTGTTTATTCTAAAGGTTAAAGGAAATTAGTATGAATCACTTTATGGATATAATTCTCGATATTGTGTATCTCTTTTCATGGGAAATAAATGCATATGATCAGCTTTTGATATTCTTATAATGTAACCCCAAGTCGAAATCATGATTATGATATGTATAATTGAGTCGGATTACGTTTGGTTTCTATTGCACGTACAGACTGACCTCGATGATCTGACTAAGAAGTTAATAGTTTTTTTAAATTGCGTCAAGCATGGCAGGGTGATAGTAAGCACTATCTTCCCGAGCCGCAAGGCGAGGGAAGATGGTAGACCCGAGATCACCGAGACGATGATAGTTTGTATCCATTGCCCGAGTAAAGGAGGTTAATATTTGTTTTATATCCCACATCGGCAATAAGGTCTATTTAAAGTGAATTTTACATAATTAAAACAGCTGATTTTGCAGACAAGGCGGTGTCACACAGAAAAATCCCGACCCATCTTGAATAAACCAGATTTTAGAAATCTAGTTTTTTCATTTGAGTCGGTGACAGACAGGCTACGAATAATCCGGATAACTAAAATCCGGATTTTTGATGGGCCATTGCGCACGCGCCGTTTAGGTAGATAAGCATCGTGACATTACACGTCCAATCGAAAGTATGCGCCGTTTAGGTAGATAAGCATTGTGACATCACATGTTCAATCGAAAGTATATGCGCCGTTAAGGTAGATAAGCATTGTGACATCACACGTTTAACCCTAATACGTGCCTTCACGGTTGTTTCATCGCAAAGCATGCCGGGACATAATTCTAGTCCATTTTCACCTTCGCCGTGATCAGCTGTCCTGTTGCAAACAACGGGATTCGTATCGAATCAACATCATAATCTTGTACATAGTCCGCTATTCTGCAGTGATTTTCTTCCAATCCAGTATCATTTGTACGGTAAGAAAACCAAAGTTTGTGGTTATTCATTTTTATGACAAATAAAGCTGATAATACGACGTAATGAGAGTGGGCCGAGATCCAACTTTAGTAAATGTAGGCCTAGATCTAGTCCCGTATGTTCAAATGTGTGTGCATTTTAAGTAGACTGATTGTCTTTTAAGCTGCTTAAGTACACTCGTCTCGTGTTTTAGGTAGAAATGTACAGTAATATGAGATTTATGTCTCATGAAATATGAATAGACTTTCTAGATCCTATAATTGATAATGGAATAGGGTCTACTAGAATGGCCGACAGTTAGGCCTAGAAAGTGATTGCAATTAGAAATTAAATGTAAGAAAGTAAAAGAGGCCATGAAAACGATAGATTTTTTCGATCTGGATCTGAATATAATAGTCTGATATCAATGAGCTCTACTTGAGGATCTACATGACGGGGGCGTACAGAGGATTTTTTCGAGGGGGGGGGGGGGCCGGGGGGTAAAATTTGAAAATCACGCAGTCAATTTCACAACGACTCGGCCAGCCGGTGAATAAGCCGGGGGTGGTAAGAGCACCTTTTTTTTTCCTTCTTTTTTTCCCCGAAAATATGAAATTTGGGAGACCGATATTTTGTTCAGTAGGTGGGGGGTAAGGTCACCTTTTTTGGGTCACCCTTTAGCACAAAAAATGTTTAATTTATTTTTGTTATTAAAAAAGTGAGGGGGGGGGGGTTTCCTCAAAAACACACACACACATAGTCTAAACAAAATTGGAAGAGGGGAGGGGGGGGGGGTTCAACCCCCGAAACTCCCTCCCCCCTGCATACACGTCTGCTACATGATCTAGTGTTGAAGAAGTGATGAGGGTTCTTTGGTCACAAACTTAAATTTGATTTTCTTTTCCCTTTTATTTATCAGTTGCAGCATCATCGAACACTAGACCTATGACCCATGAATCAGAAGATAACGTAGATGCTACGAGAGAGCTCATTTCACAATGGACAACAGAAGTGTTACGTGACTTTCTACAAGGAGGGGACTCAAGCTTGGAAATCGAGTACCGGTAGTCAGTATTTTATGGGTGCTCTCTGCCTTGACTCTGGGGTACTGTTCAGCCATCCGAGGTAGAGATAAACTGGACGATGGATGGAGAGGGGGCGGGGGGGGGGGGGGGGGAGAAAGGCATTCAGACTGCAGAGCTGGTCGTCTACTATGTATAGAGACATTTGTGTGTAACTAGTAGATAAGGACCCTCCATCACTAGAGGGAAGAATGAGAGACTACAAAGAGGGAAAGGCATTTAGTTATTTTGCCAGTTTCTGGTTAGGGAGATATTTTTTTCATCTCGTGGGAGAAAGCTGTCTGTAATTCAAAATCATTTGATACTTGAATAAATTTAGTTCATTTTCTAGACTGTTTCATGTCAAACCGTTGATTCTACTTTCTTGTGAGTATAGTCAGAGAGATAGAGAAGTAACACGAGTAAAGAATGAAAAAGAAGCTAATATTTGAACGAGGAGGAGAAAATGGAGATTACGTTGTTGCCCATAGAGTTGGAATAATTGTTCTTACCACTTTTTATTAAATGATTGTGACCATTTGGTTTATTGTTTGTACATAAAGGTCATATGTTATAAGAACTGTATTGATCAATCTAAAGAGTCTTATAGATTGATTAATACAGTTTTGAGATGATGATGATGATTGTGATGATGAACGAGAAGGAGAAGAGGAGGAACATATCATGAGTTGATGGAGAAAAGATTGATAGAGGGGTTATCATTACAGAGAGAGAGAAAGAGAGATGGACTAACATGAGGAAGGGAGAGCAAGAATGGAGGCTATGACATAGGGGAAGAGATAGAAATCAAAATTATATTTATACTAACATTTACTAAATTAGAATAGTAAATTAGAAGATAAAGCTAAAGGAAAGAATGCAAACTAAAATTAAGCAAAGACCATCACAATATCGTTTACATTATAATATAAATTAAGTAAAGGTACATGGAAACGTGTACATTTGTAAAATTTAATCTCTTGTTCTCTTAGATCTTCCTCTTCACACCTAATTCTTGCTCTCCCTCTCTATCTCTCCCTCCCCTCTCTGTCTCTCTCCTCTCTCCTTATTATCACTCTTTCTCTTTCATTAAGCGTCGACATCTCTCTCGATGCCTCTCTCTGTTTCTATGATTTTTCTCTCGTTAAATATTTAAAACATCAGGTCTGTCTGACCTTCCTCTCTTGAATAAATCATGAATAACTTCAACTCGGCGTCCTACATACAGTAATGATTGCTTAGTACTCGTCTACAACCTTCTCTGTGTTGTTTTATTTTATTGATAAAATAAATATAACCATGAGATGAATACAAGTTAGATCAATATCAACAGGTTTAATGCAATGCATATAAGTTGACATCTTATGAAGAAGTACTAGTACCACCCCCGCCCCCCCCCCCCCTCCAGGAACGGGAACGGAGGTACCGCATGCGTGTTCCCAAAATCTCTGGCTCGTAACAAAGAAAAAGATCTGCCCGTATTGACTTTACACACTGGACTTTTGCTGAGAAGGGGGGGGGGGGGTACCACCTTTAATGCAAACACATTTAAAGGGATCGGGTAACTTACTCTCAGATTCTGAAACAAAATCCTGGATTTAGCTCATGCTGCAATGATAAATTTAGGTCAGTCAGGAACTCAATGACTTTTACAATCCGATCGCCTGTCTGATTATCAAGATATTTACGATTGGAAATCGAAACCAAATTTTGTGTTTGCCAAACGGTTTTCATAACACTACAGTTTATTGGGGAAAACGAGTAGGCCTGAGTCGAAACGGGTCCCCGCCCGGGCCCCGACCGTCGAGCTGAAACCCGGTTTTTGGTTTTCGGGTTTCGGGTTTGTCAAAATTAAATTTCACACTGATATTTTGAAATATAGCACTAAAAATATGGAATTCACAAACTTATATTTCAATATAATCAAATAAATTTGCTTTAGAAATAAATGGATATTGTTTCAGTTGACGGTAGGTGTTTTTATCGCTCTAAAATTGAGGCTGCAAGAAAGGAATCACGCTTCGTGGTACCGATCGAGTGCGTTCAGAAACGGAAGTGGAAATAGATCTATGACCCACTGAAGACAGAGCAAGAAAATGCCACACACAAGACCAAAATATTGATCAGACTATTGCAATTAAATCGTAATACTAAAGGCATTAATTTAATTGTCAAAATATATCCACAACATAATGGTTTATCCTTGATAGTTTGATGAAGGAAAATAAATTAAAGCTCTTGAAATAACATCGAAGTGCCTTTCGTTCGTTCTAAAAATGCGTGTATAACGGCAAGCAGAAGTTACGAGTCAAGCTTGATATGCACGTTTACATCCCTACACCGTCATCCGACCTGATCGGAACAATAAGCATTAAACCAATTAAAAAACATCACGGAAGACTTTAAGGGACTCCAATTCAACAAAATTACCGTAAAATAATTATTTGCTTTGACAAATAATACTATAGATATTCATAATATTTTACAGAAATAATGATATTTCATGAGCTACGTACTCGATATCGAGTTCAGCTAGCCATCATTTTGAAATGAGACGTAGTTGTCATGCATGCAGCGCAGAATGTGGCAGCTCGCAGCTAGAGAGGGAAAAAAAAATCACGTAATAGTCACGTGAATATCACGTGATCTCAGGCCCGCGCTTTTTCCTCTCTCTTCTGCATACTGCCCTCTACAGTCTACTGCATGACAACTACGTCTCATTTCAAAATGATGGCTAGCTGAACTCGATATCGAGTACGTAGCTCATGAAATATCATTATTTCTGTAAGATATTATGAATATCTATAGTATTATTTGTCAAAGCAAATAATTATTTTACGGTAATTTTGTTGAATTGGAGTCCCTTAAAGTCTTCTGTGATGTTTTTTAATTGGTTTAATGCTTATTGTTCCGATCAGGTCGGATGACGGTGTAGGGATGTAAACGTGCATTTCAAGCTTGACTCGTAACTTCTGCTTGCCGTTATACACGCATTTTTAGAACGAACGAAAGGCACTTCGATGTTATTTCAAGAGCTTTAATTTATTTTCCTTCATCAAACTATCAAGGGTAAACCATTATGTTGTGGATATATTTTGACAATTAAATTAATGCCTTTAGTATTACGATTTAATTGCAATAGTCTGATCAACATTTTAGTCTTGTGTGTGGCATTTTCTTGCTCTGTCTTCAGTGGGTCATAGATCTATTTCCACTTCCGTTTCTGAACGCACCCGATCGGTACCACGAAGCGTGATTCCTTTCTTGCAGCCTCAATTTTAGAGCGATAAAAACACCTACCGTCAACTGAAATGATATCCATTTATTTTTTAAAGCATCTTAATTTAATTCCATTGATTATTTTATTGAATTGAAAGCAGTAACTGTCTTTTCCGTCGCATTATTAGAACAGCAACTTGGTCTAACTCCCGCCGCTGCATGCACACGATTTTTAGTGTCAGTGCAGTGGTGAAAATTTCGGGTACCCGGTCCCCGCCCGAAATTTTCAAGTCAAACCCGGGTTCGGCAAAACCCGTGATGACTCAGGCCTAAAAACGAGTATGGTAAAAGGGGTCAAACAAAGATTTTTACTTTTTAGAGGCACTTCTTGATCATTTTGAAGCACAATTTTGTTAGGGCTTCAGTATTAATACACCATATCACAGACACTGGTAGCACGTAGGGCCATACGTCCATCTCGGTTTAAACATTGTTATACATTGTTAAACAATGCATTTTACAATACCTCTACAACATACACCATACACCATTTGCTGTCACATGGTTTGGAAATCACATTACAGATAATAATTCTACAACTGTGAGGTTTCACCTGTCGTCATTTGATACCCGAAGGAACACTTTTTTAGGGGCTAAATCTAATTTTTTCACAAGGCAAAATAACTATATGCCTTCCCCTCTTTGTAGTCTCTCATTATTTTTCCCTCTAGTGATGGAGGGTCCTTATCCAGTAGGTACATACAAACATAGTAGGCCAGTTCTGCATGCCTACCCCCACCCCCCCCCCCCCCCAATCCATCCATTGTCCAGTTCCTCACAGTGCTACCTCGGATGGCTGAACAGTACCCCCAGAGTCAAGGCAGAGAGCACCCATAAAATACTGACTACCGGTATTCGATTTCCAAGCTTGAGTCCCCTCCTTGTAGAAAGTCACGTAACACTTCTGTTGTCCATTGTGAAATGAGCTCTCTCGTAGCATCTACGTTATCTTCTGATTCATGGGTCATAGTGTTCGATGATGCTGCAACTGATAAATAGACCAAGGGAAAAGAAAATCAAATTTAAGTTTGTGACCAAAGAACCCTCATCACTTCTTCAACACTAGATCATGTAGCAGACGTGTATGCAGGGGGGAGGGAGTTTCGGGGGTTGAACCCCCCCCCCCCCTCCCCTCTTCCAATTTTGTTTAGACTATGTGTGTGTGTGTTTTTGAGGAAACCCCTCCCCCTCACTTTTTTAATAACAAAAATAAATTAAACATTTTTTGTGCTAAAGGGTGACCCAAAAAAGGTGACCTTACCCCCCACCTACTGAACAAAATATCGGTCTCCCAAATTTCATATTTTCGGGGAAAAAAGAAGGAAAAAAAAAGGTGCTCTTACCACCCCCGGCTTATTCACCGGCTGGCCGAGTCGTGAAATTGACTGCGTGATTTTCAAATTTTACCCCCCGGCCCCCCCCCCCCCCCCTCGAAAAAATCCTCTGTACGCCCCCGTCATGTAGATCCTCAAGTAGACCTAGAGCTCATTGATATCAGACTATTATATTCAGATCCAGATCGAAAAAATCTATCGTTTTCATGGCCTCTTTTACTTTCTTACATTTAATTTCTAATTGCAATCACTTTCTAGGCCTAACTGTCGGCCATTCTAGTAGACCCTATTCCATTATCAATTATAGGATCTAGAAAGTCTATTCATATTTCATGAGACATAAATCTCATATTACTGTACATTTCTACCTAAAACACGAGACGAGTGTACTTAAGCAGCTTAAAAGACAATCAGTCTACTTAAAATGCACACACATTTGAACATACGGGACTAGATCTAGGCCTACATTAGACCGAATTTTCCGTCTCTTTCGTTCGTTAGCCTCTTAATATTGGGGTAGGGTCGGCTCTCTCTTTAGAGACGGAAGCCGTTTATACACATGTCCTTGCTAACACCACGGCCAGTCCTGGTCGTAGCGTTTTGCCCCCAAAATCCCCCAAAATGTCATTTTACCTCGAGCATGTTATATTGTAAATTAGGCCTAGGCTATAATAAATCAGTTCCACTTACCAACTTGACTGAAATAATCAGTTTAATAGTCCCTTTTTAGGAAATTATGGGTCAAAATCGGAATCCATGTTGAAAAAGATTTTCAAAATGGATTTCGATTTTGACCCATAATTTCCTAAAAAGGGACTATTAAACTGATTATTTCAGTCAAGTTGGTAAGTGGAACTGATTTATTATAGCCTAGGCCTAATTTACAATATAACATGCTCGAGGTAAAATGACATTTTGGGGGATTTTGGGGGCAAAACGCTACGACCAGGACTGGCCGTGGCGTTAGCAAGGACATGTGTATAAACGGCTTCCGTCTCTAAAGAGAGAGCCGGCCGACCCTACCCCAATAAGAAAAAATATTAAGAGGCTAACGAACG
This sequence comes from Strongylocentrotus purpuratus, assembly GCF_000002235.5. Lineage (NCBI taxonomy): Eukaryota > Metazoa > Echinodermata > Echinoidea > Camarodonta > Strongylocentrotidae > Strongylocentrotus > Strongylocentrotus purpuratus. Next base: position 16,323,297 of record NW_022145598.1, read on the forward strand.
AAAGAGACGGAAAATTCGGTCTAGGCCTACATTTACTAAAGTTGGATCTCGGCCCACTCTCATTACGTCGTATTATCAGCTTTATTAGTCATAAAAATGAATAACCACAAACTTTGGTTTTCTTACCGTACAAATGATACTGGATTGGAAGAAAATCACTGCAGAATAGCGGACTATGTACTACAAGATTATGATGTTGATTCGATACGAATCCCGTTGTTTGCAACAGGACAGCTGATCACGGCAAAGGTGAAAATGGACTAGAATTATGTCCCGGCATGCTTTGCGATGAAACAACCGTGAAGGCACGTATAAGGCCGGGCTATTTGAGGTCTTAGTATGGCCGGGGGGGGGGGGCCATTATAGCCCCCCCCCCTTAAGATCTCGGCCGCGAAGCGGCCGATCGCCGCGAAAATTTGCACGCATGTCAAGTGAAGTGTATAGAATAATATGATAATTTCAATTTTTTGAAAAATTCACTCATTTGCATATTTATGGTAATTTATGCAAATAAAGTCATAAAAATCACATTTTTACCCATAAATCATATATTATTCATATTTAAACATTCTTTTTCACTACATATATTCATTAGACCATTCTTAATAATAATATGCCAAAAAAATTTGGAAGAGCCAGCTTATTTCTTATGTTATCCCTTGTTTTGATAATTTCTTATGTATTTCATTGTTTTTTTAACTTATGTATTTCATTGTTTTTGTTGTTTTATTTCATTTCTTACTACAATTCAACTATATTGACTCCCAAAACAACCACCTAAACTTTAAACAAGACCCAATAACCCATGTTTGATCTGTTTTTAGGAAAAATGACTTTTCCATATGTTTTGTACACAAATCACGAAAATGAGCGATTTTCGGGCTGACATGCAATGACAAAAGGTCACGTGACCTTCTAACCGTAGGTCCGATTTTCAAAAAAATTCTTTTAAAAGTTGCGCAAGACTCGAAAGAAAAAAGTCAGCGAGCGGCGGGGCGCCATCCATATGCGTTCCCGAGCAATCGGAAAAATTGTGGAGGGGGGGGGGGCCATAATGGCCCCCCCCCGGCCTTATTAGGGTTAACTGCGCGCATTTAAACGTGTGATGTCACAATGCTTATTAAAAGGGATTATTTCAACATTGGTGTCAGACAGAAAAATCCCTTCAAAAAACCCTTGAAAAATCCTTTCAAGAGACAATTATCTTGCTTCATATGAGGTTTTTTGAAGGATTCTTGAAGAGATTTTTGAAGGGATAATTGATGTCAGACAGCCAAAAAGAGGATAATTAAAAACCGGATAACTAAAATTCGGATTTTTGGCCTCTGTGTGACACCGCCTACAGTTGAGCTTCAGCTAGATTTTACAAAGCACAACATGCGTACATGTAATACAGTCGATGCGCGCTCATTTGACATTGACATTGACTTTGACATTTCGCGTAACCTACTTTGCTATGCTTATTCAATGCGTAAGTCGCGCAAGTGGGGCAGCAGCAACAAATTACTTTACAAAAAGACCTATCTCAGGGAGATAGTACTTTTCTATATTTTCTAATCGCAATGCAAACAACAATACATGAGGGATATAATAGTAATCATGTAACTGAACAAAGTGTCAGAGTGAATAATAATAATAATGATAATGATAATAATGATTAAACGTTTTTCTAGCGCATTACTACTTAGGCCTATATAGGCATAATTGTATTTCTCTGTGCACATTACTGAACATGATACAGAAGGAGTGGAAATGGGGCACTGGGCTAAAAACTGTGAGATCTTATTGTGAGATCTTACAAAGTGAAAAATAGTAAATAGGTGAATTAATAGTCAAAACAACACGTATAATTTGCGGAGAGGACTTCACTGCAAAAGGAAGTCACTGCAATGATCAAGCAAGATTCGGTAAAACAATCAGATAAGGTTATCAAATATCCTATATTGTATTCAAATTAGCTCGGTACAAACTTTGGTTATGCAAAGGAAATGTTTACACTCGAAATCGAAACAGCGATATCGCTGTAATTGCTAAGTGAAAGTATAAATTATTGTCTAATAATGCAATATAAATAAATATATCGAAAAGCCATGCTTTTCCACTTTCTCAGGAAGTTGATTTATTTATCTCTTTAATTGAGGTTAGTGAGATGCTTCTTCCTCTTTCGTTGCCTGCGTGACAAACTGTTTATTCCTTCACATTTCCTGCATCAAATCAAATCATCAATTCATACACTACGTGCATGTTCTGTAATATTAACACAATTTATACACATTATTGCGACTTAATCAATATTTTCCTATATGCATTACAGTTGAACTAGGTTAATGATATATGATTATTTTACAAACGAGTATTCGTTTGTGCGAAGTCTATTATTGTTGTGTTATATCCTTCTAAATGTACTATTGAATTTTATTTTAACTGTTCTGTATAAACGTTATGCTATTTGATGTAAATATGTTCATGTTTATCAGGGCCTCATGGAAGACCACTACTTATTGGTGAATGGGCTACCCTGAGACAAAAGATTGAAAATAAATAAATAAATAAGTAAATGTGATCACGACACCTCTGGCTCTTCAATTCCCTTTGTGGGGCAGGAGTTAATTCCTTGAAATGATAGAGCGCCGTAATGGCCGTCATGCTATGTCAGGGATATACTGTCTTGTGGAGCGCCAGAAGTGTCGAGTTTGACAGATATGAGCGCTATACAAAACCCATAATTACTTTGTCCCATTTTCTTTCTTCAATGATCTTTCTATCTTATCTATATAAAGTCGTCTGTTCGTGTTTACTTCATTATTTTTTTTTAACCCATCTACTTTACACTCCCAGTCTAGTCCTATCTTACGTCGTATTTTTACTCTGCTCTTCTCTTACCCTTTACACATGCAGTTTGGACCTTTCTCTCTCTCTCTCTCTCTCGTTTGCCCAGATCCAATGGAATCTCTTTCTCTATTTTGACTATTCTGTTTGGGTGCTCACCTCACTCTGCATGTAAATGTGTGTCCCACCTCTTTCTTTCTTTCTTTCTCTCCACCTCCGTCTCTCCGCCCTCGTGTCTATCTCTCCCTCTCCCTTTCTCTCTCTCTTTCTCTCTCTCTCCGTCTCTCTTTCTCTCACTCTCTCTCTCTCTCTCTCTCTATATATATATATCTATCTATCACTCTCTGTGTCTATATATATCTTTCCCGCAATCTCTCTTGCTTCTCATTTTTGTCTTTTACTCCGTTTTATATAAATGTAGTTAACTGTCAATCTCTGTTAATGTGTCTGTCTTTCAGGCGCGTACGCAGGGGGGTGGTTTTGCGGTTACCCCCCCCCTCGATTTTTTTTTTATGTGTATGTTTTTTGTATGTAATTTTGGAAAACCCTCCCCTTTTGATTTTTTTTTTTTTTTTAAATAAATAAAAAAAAAAAAAAAAAAATAATAATAATAAAAAAAAAAATGCCAATAGGTGACCTTAAAAAGGTGACCTTACCCCCCCCCCCCAACACGACAAAATGTCAAATTTTCAAATTTCGAGACCCCCCCGCCCCCCCCCCCAAAAAAAAAAAGTGTCCTCTTACCCCCCCCCCCCCCCCCCCCCCCCCCCCCCCCCCCCATATGGAAACGTTTGCTTGTATTTGTCTCATAGGCCACTGGCTTCATCGGGCAGGTAGTTCCATTATGTGAATGGGTAAATTAACTATTACAAAATGAGGGGACACATTACATTGTACAATAGGGACACACATTGTTTTATTTTGCAGAACATACTCTTTTATTGACTTACTTATTGCATGGAACTATAAAACCAAAATGCATTTTGTATTCTAACAATAGGAGTACAAAGAATAATAACAGGTAGTGAATGAAATGCATAAACACCACAAACACCTGGGGAGGAAGCATTCATAAATTTGAATACATATAGTTGATAAACGACTCCGATGAAACTATAAAACCAAAATGAAATTTGCGTTCTGGCAATTGGAGTACAAAGCATGATAGTAGGTGAATGAAATGCTTCAACAGCAACACAAAACACCTGGGAAGCTAGGAAGCATCCATAAATTTGAATAATTTAGTTGATAAACGACTCCGCATGTGGACGTTTGTTGGAGCAGAAAGCAGTGGATTCTTAACAACACGAACCAATTTAACAGAATGTCGGAACGTTAATTAAATTTGGCGCGGTTGGAAAATGCATCTTTCTACCCTGCGACTTTAATGGTACGATCCAGTAAATTAAAACAGTAAAATGGGTCTTATGTTAAAATTACTCATTAAACAAAACCCAAAACTTCAGTGATATCAGAAAAAATATGTTATATCTTACTAATAATTAAAAAAAGATGTATAAACATTGTGAAAGTGTCGCATTTTACGATAAAAGACACAGATTTAGCGAAGATGACGTCATTAGTGCGCTTGCATCAGGGAATTCAAGGTCAAAATGTCAATTCAGACGCTGATAAGTTATTGGTCGAGCCTTTTTGTTTCCTTTATTCCGACAAAATTATACAATCAATCAAAATAAGTTTGATACCAGAAGAAAGCTAACGATTAGTATTTTCATTAACCGCTTGCCCCAAAGTCTCTTGACCACAGTGAAACGAATGAGAGCTTGCGAGAGCGGCCAAAGTGTGATTGAAACTCGCTATTTGCTCTTCTCCAACGCAAAAAGAGACGACATTGTGCTGGACAAAAGTACAGAAAATTTGCATATGGTCTTTTTATATTATACTTTATGAAATGTTACCCGAGTGACTTCCGGGCGCCCCAATGCTGGAAAGAAACGCACATTTTAGAAAACTTTACTTTTTCATGGAAAAATGCTTATTTGTTTTATGCACGCAAGTCAGATTGAGCGGATGATACAACGTTTCCATATGCCCCCCTCCCTCCCTTATTCAGCGGCTGGCTGAGTCGTTGCGATTTTTTGGGGAATCGTAAAAAAAAAAAGTGTACGCTTACCCCCCCCCCCCCCCCCCCCCCCCCCGCTTATACAGCGGCTGGCTGAGTCGTTGCGAAATTTTGGGCCCGATTTGAAAACCCTCCCCTTGAAAAAATCCTGCGTACGCCACTGCTGTCTTTATTGTCCCGGACATTTCCATTTGAACACAACGAAACTTATTCTTGAGATTTAGTTAAACCCGATCTTGACTCAGTAACGTCTTGTTCTAAATTTGTGTCCAAGATGCACTTGAATTCAAGAGCTTTGTTTGTTTGTATCTTGTGTCTGAAGTCAGTTTCGTTTTTATCACAGCGTACGAGAGTATATTTATATATACTGTTGCCAATAATGTTGCAAGTATTTTATTGTTCAATTTCTTTTAATGACGAGATTGTGAAAATATGATTTCTTCTTAACAGATGAAGTTTATATCTTCTCAGAATTTAATTGAGTAATCTAAAAATTTATAGAGACTGATCAATATACGGTTCCGAAAAGATGTGAACTTTATTGATCAAGACTGTATCTTATATTGTCGCAATAAGTTTTATGAAAAGAGGTAAGAAAATATATTCGAACTTTATACGGGAAACAGTGTACTAGCTCCCCAACAAACATTGTTATAATTGTTATTATTTAAACACTTGATACATGAACAATATAAGCCATTTATGAACAGAATGCCCATTTTCCCAATCCCCGGTTACTAGACTGAGAATTTGCCTTAAAATTCCATAATGTTCCTTGGTCATAAGAAAGAAATCTTCGTTAATGTGTCTGTCTTTATATCCTGGCAGGGCCTAAAATTATGCTAAATATTCTATTAGATATTTTTAACCTGTCACACCATGATCATGACTCAAGGACACTTGTTCCAAATTTGTGTCCAAGACGCACTTGAATTCAAGAGCTTTTGAATATTTGTTTCCATTTTGTGTCTTAAGTTCCGTTTTTATCAAACCGTACTAGAGTATATTTATATACTCTGTTGCCATTAATGTTGCAAGTATTTTTTTGTTCAATTCTTTTTATGACGAGATTGTGAGAATATGATTTCTTCTTAAAGGTAATACAAAGTTTCGGGAATTTTGAAAATTGGGTGGATAGTAATTCTTTACAATTTTCATACATTTGGATGCCCCTGTGGATGTATTATGAGCACTCATCAATTTAACTCCTAAAAAACTTCTGCTTTCGAGAAAAATTGAATATAAGAATTTACCGGTGAATTTTTATAAACTTTCAAATAGCGCCTACGGCCGTACAATGGTAGCTGCGACCATGAAAATCTCAGAATTTGTAGTTGTGATATATAATTTCCAAACGGGAATAGCTAATCGGTCGATTTTAGTCAAGAAACATTGTTGTATAGCTTAATTAATATCTTGACCTAGAGAGGGAGCTATATAACATAAAGAGTTTATTATTTACAATTTCATAACTTTAGACTCGATTTCAACCGCGACAATGATCACTGAATATTGTAGGATCGCGTATGCTTCCAATATGTTCGCTTGAACCAAATTAATGACCCCATACCCAAACTCTGTATTACCTTTAATAGATGAAGTTTATATCTTCTCAGAATTGTATTGAGTAATCTAAAGACTTATAGAGACTGATCAATAAAGTTCCGAGAAGATGTGAACTTTATTGATCAAGATTATATCTTATATTGTCGCAATAATTTTTATGAAAAGAGGTAAGAATATAAATTCGAACTTTATACAGGCAACAGTGTACTAGCTGCCCAACAAAAATTGTTCTAATTGTTATTATTAATACACTTGTTACATGAAAAATATAAGCGATTTATAAAAGAATGCCCGTTTTCCCAATCCCCGGTTACTAGACTGAGAATTTGCCTTAAAATTCCATGATGTTCCTTGGTCAGAAGAAAGAAAGATATACATTCTCGTGCACAATATTATGCCAAAGCAGTATGCAATTAATAATTTTGTACAACCATGCCAAAATATGAGATAACAATATGTTAGCATGCTTAGTAGTTATTTGTCCTGAATTCTGTAAATTGTGAGTTTTATTCAAAATTAAAATATGGCAAATTATTGTAAAACAAAGTTGAAGTGATCTCACCTTACCCCCGTAGATACTCTGTACGATGCAATACTAGTCTCGGCCGAGAGGTTAGTTTTTGGCGCGAACTTCCAGTACATCACCTCAAAATCGTTCGCAGACGGTAGTTGTGGCGAATAGTAACATGTTAGCGAAGCATCCTCGCCCGCTAGGGATATTTCCTTTCCATTCGGGTTCGAGTGGATCCGTAAACCATAAGTGATGGAAGAAAAATCTGATCAAAGAAAACCAATATTAACTCGTTATATGCCACGCAAAATACATGTGCAGCATTGTTTTGTTTTGTTTTTTTCTTTGCCTCATCAGAGGATTTATTGATTATATATATACATGGTTACGTTTAAAGATACAATACTACAAATCAAATTTACATAATCGCAAAGACATTACTATTGTCATAACAAAGAATTGAAATTAAGTTTTGATTTGCAAAGCAATTGAATCATAATGAACATAAAAATTATACTGATAGTTTTGTTTCCCTCTCTTTTTTTTTCTTTTCTTAAATTAAATAACACCCAACAGTTCTTTTGGTAAAAGCTTTCTGGTCATCTTTATGTTTGATTTACTTTCCATTCTTTTTATAATTTCTCTATGGAGATTTTGTTTAGAAGCAACTTTTCTCTTGTCTATCCCAGTTATATTTCGTTTAACCATCAATTTATAAATGGTCCAAAATGCTATTGTAAAGAATAAAGTACAATGACTTTCACAATCTATTTTGAGTAGGTGTTGGAGCATTGTTATTACCACGGGATAGGCATACATACACACGATGTATCAAAGGTTTCGAAATTATTTGACTATTTCCGGTGCCAAATTAATCTATACTGGTTTCACAGTGTTTCACAGAGTATAATCAAGACTTCAAATTGGTAATTTTGCGAGGGTATTATTTTTTTGCGGGATTGTAAGTGTGGCAAACGAGGGTCTGTGTAAAGAGGCGAAGAAAGCAACCAAAATGTTAAAGCCACACTGTTCTACTTGTAGCTACTTGCTCCCTCTATAGAGAAAACAATGCCTAATTGGTGACCATTGGTCCCCCATGATCCTCTTTTTCTTATGATAATTGAGAGCTGAGTTGATGAGATAACCACCTGTCCAGTGACATTGCAGGGTGATCTAATCCCTCTTATAAACTAGTATAGATAAGCTTTGAAAGAGGTGAAAAGCTCCGATTTTGTGTTGTTGTTTTTGCACCAGCTTATAATCTTCAATGTTTTTACATTCTCTTTTTAAACTATTTACTTGGCATTATTGTGTATGTACTTTGAAAGATTTTATTCGAACATATTGTGTTGCATTCATGTATGTATGTTTTTAGGGGCCCCATGGGAGACCAACTGATGTTGAATGAGCTACCCCGTACGAATAAATAAATAAATAAATAAATAAATAAATAAATAAACAACGGACGAATGTATCACTCCCCCAAAACCATCGAAAACGTAGAACAACATCCAACTTTGCAAAAGAGGATTACACGTAACTTGTCTTGCCACTTTGAAAGATCCCTTCAAACTACCTCTTCCCTCGGTAATAAAATGTGATGTACTTATGTCCTGTGTCGATGTATTTCAGATTTCTCTTCATATTCTGTGATTTTGTAAGCGTTATGGAACTTGTTGTTTCAGCGTTCCTAAATAATCCAAATTACGATATTATGATTGATTATTATCTTTATAACCCCCCTAACGTGTTGGGAAGCCCCAAATTCGCAAACAAATTGATGGCAAAATTGTATACACCTTTACAATTATGAATCAATTTAAGTGAAATTTTGCCATCAAATTTTGGGGGTTCCCAACACTTTATTGCTCACCGGTGGTACCAAGCACATAAAGGTTTACGTACCTGAGGATAGGGGGTGAATCTTCTGATATATCAGTCGACAATAATACTTCTTGTGCCAATTTACGGTCATTAAGCCATTCTTACTAGGTAACGTATGAAAAAGACAATTGTATATACTTTTGGATTTGGCTTAGAATTTCTAGATATTATTTGTTAAACCTGAACATGTAAGAATAAGAAAGAAACTATTTTAAATCGTGCATAACTTATTATCGTAAACAAAATATACATACCGAGTACAAGATAGCCACACAGACACAAACACCAGAACATGGTGCTATAGCTCTACAAGCACGTCCAACCACAGCCTAAAACACTGTCATAAATAACTCTAGTTTCCTTGAGACTATTCTCGAATGCAGTTTTCTAAAATGTCAAGCCGCATACCAAGCGCAGTACTAGGCACGTTTGTGTCGTTTACGAAAGTAATAATGTCTGGTTCTGAGGAAGCGAAAGAGCAATAGCAACTCACAAATAATAATGATTATAAGACTAAATAATTTTTTCTTAATTTGACTGAGCAATTTAAATCACTCCTTAATTAAAGAGAAAGACATAAAAGTGATTGAGCATAGGTCTGATTGCATCCTGAGTGTCTCCATACAGTTCACAACTTAATCATTCATATCCCTTGTATATATATATACATATATATATATGTATATATATATATATAATATAAAAGTATTTATCGTACTAATTTTGCTATGTTCATGATGCTTGACTATGATTGAGTGATATTAAGTTTGTATGCCATCTATATTTGTTCATACGATGTATTTATATTTTGTATGTGTTTGCACTTCAGAACCTGAAGAAGGCCGCACAAGCCGAAAGCTCGTAATAAAATTGTAAAGTACAGGTAGGTCTCACGTTCCTAGACCATTTTCTTCACGCCTAATATATATATCTATATATTTTCGTAATTCAAGCATGAAAGGAAGACTGGTTGAATAAGGCCCTTTGTTATATACTTTAGATGTAAGCTTTAAATCTCACATTCTCAAGAAAAAATGATCGGGAAAAATTTATTTTTCACATACTTAAATAATTACGAAACTTGGTAAGGGTATGAATAATGTTACTGTAATAACAGTTAAGCAACCACCTGTCAGCTTTCTTCTCACTAGGGGAAAATTTACATTTTCCACATAAAAGCACATGTACGTAACTAAATTGAAATAAATCAAAAGTTAACAGTTATGTTATAAATGTATCTTAACGTATTACAAACATTTTGAGAATATTATTCTGAATTTCATTTGTATAATGCAAATCAGCTCCATCCATACAAAGTGTTGGGGAGGGGGCAACATATTAAAGTCTATATTATGAAACTTTGCCTTTTAACAACTGGTCAGAACAGCGAGCGCATAGACTTTGGATAGTATGGTAATGACTAGTGATGAGCCTAAAGCTATGGTCACAAATCAGAGCAGCGACCGATCGATCAGTAGCCTGCTAGGTCGCTGCTCTAATTAAGCATCGCCCAGCGATTAGGTCGGTGCCCGGCCGGCGACCGCCCAGGCACCGAGCGTATTTTGGGCGGCGAGTGAAAAGTGAGCAGGCGCCGCCCAAATTTTAACTCCGCGCTAAAACTTCAGCGGCGACCGAGCGATGCCCTAAAAACGAGCGGTGCCTGGGCGGCCGCCGCTCGGCGGCCGGGCCGGGCAGAATTGGTTAAAAACTCGCCGCTCGGCCGCCGAGCAGTCTACTTTTGGGTAATGTGACCATAGCAGAAGCTTTTCGCGGAATTCGCACTTTATGCTAGTATAAAGCTATGGTCACAAATCAGAGCGGCGACCGCCCGATTAGTAGACCTAAATCGCTCGACGGTGAACGCTCGATTAGGTCGGGGCCCGGGCGGCGACCGCCCGGCCACCGAGCGTAGGCTGGGCGGCGAGTGAAAGTGAGCAGGCGCCGCCCTAATTTATATCCGCGCTAAAACTTCAGCAGCGACCGAGCGATGCCTTAAAACGAGCGGTGCCAGGGCGGCCGCCGCTCGGTGGCCGGGAAAAATTGGCTAAAAACTCGCCGCTCGGCCGCCGAGCAGGTTACTTTTGGGTAATGTGACCATAGCATTAGGTATGTAAGAACACAATGGAAATACTAAAGCTCAAATGAAGTGCAAGTTTTCATGGTAAGTGAAAATATAATCCGATTGTCATTATGTCTTTTGCAGAGGGTGCGACTTAGTTACGTCCTTGATAAATATTATGATTTGTGTTTTTTAGAGCATGAAGAAATCAAGTACGAAAACACATAATTAAATCATTTATAAAGGTAGTACACGTATTGGCAGAATACTGTTGTGTATTTGAAAGGAGTTCTTATATGATATTATAGAAAATCAAAATTAAAAAAGAATTTGCATTCATGTTCCTTAAACAGCAGTAAAACAAATTCAAATATCCATGAAATATATAAAGCAGCAGTAATCACGATCAGAAGTGTCCCGATCAATGAATTCACTGATCATGATTTTCCAGCCTCTTCTTCAGGTTTTAGACGTCCAGCAGTCTTTCAATCCAAGTCTGAATATGACAGACTAGCGTTTTTGTGTGCTTTTTTTCCTTCTTTTTGCCTTCTTTCAGTCGAAGATGATTTCAGATGTGGTTGCACTATTCTACTTTGTTCTGAGAATATTCTTGGTTTTGATCTAATATCATTATTTACCATTTCATGTCCAAATACTTGATACCTCATACAATTATATTCTGTATATAGCAGCATAGTATGTTGGGGATAAGGTATCAACATCAGATGCTGCTCTTTGCCGCCTTTGAACAGATGTGCCTGTACCTCAGATCAATCATGCCTTTACCCCTTTTGCTACTATAGATGGAACAAGGGCCTTTCCTCATGTATTGATAATATTCTTCTTTGCTGCACAAAGTTCATGAGAACAATTCAGCGAGTTCTGGGCAGTCAACAATCTTCTTGACTTTTTCAGGGCGACTGGTTTCCCTATTCCAAACACTCTGTCACGTTCAAGCAATTCACGTAAGAAGAGTAGCCGATAAGAGATTACCCTTCTTAAGATGTCGGTTATCTTCTTAATGTCCTACACCGTGTGTTTCCTATGTCAGCCTTAATTCCTTAATTCCTTAATTACATCTTAAGCCTCGGTCACAAATGCCATTACGAACTGCTACGAACGCCGTACCAACGATTTTCAGACAATGGAAATTCGGGAAGACAATGAAAAAAAAATGGAAAATTGTACGAAATTATCGTTCGTACGAACCTTTGTGACCGTAGCATAATGCATAGCCAACATGATCAGCAGATCTGTATCATCGCAGATGAGGACAGTGTTTACCACTTATTTTAATGCTGTATTATCAATCAAGATATCCGAATTTCCGGTGGTATTGATTGCTGTACAGTCTACCTCCTCGAGAACGGTACTAAGCATATTGAATACCGTTTGTTTGATTACTCCGTTGCAGTCACATTTGTTTTTCTTCACGTTCAGCAAAGCTTTATGTGCACACCAAATTTGGTTCTTTGGAACTGTCAGTGTGTCTGCATCAAGAAGCATCTTTGATTACAGGTCTATCTTCACAACCATTGAATAAAATAGTTGCCTTTCAATACCAATGAGCCAAAATACTAAACATACATACACTCTCAAAGATTTGACCCTTGAACCATGGTAGGCATTACAAAAGTGCTCTACCATCAAGAAGTATAGATTATCACCTATCGGGTCTGTCTGATCATTTTTGAGCACATCCTAAAGAACATCACCCAGCCTCTCTTGGTAGCCGAGCATTGGCGAATAAATGATGTTGGGTGAAGGGAAAGTTCATACTTGAAAAGAGCTGCTAGATCTTCCTGCTCGTCGTGGTGCCAATAAGACTCAGTCTTTGGAAAATTATGTCAGGATTTACAAGAATTGATATCTGTTAAAGGCAACCAATATCTTATACATTAATATAATTGGTTGGTTTTTCCTTTGGAATGAGGAACTGTTTACATATTTTACAACCATTGACTCTATTATGGTCTGGCATACAGGTTTTGCTTTGTCGACACTCACTTTCTCATGTGCAGTACTACACCACTCTATATATTATACAGGGATGGGTCATTGCTAAATGGATCCATTTGTTTGAGTGATTCAATCAACTTGTAGGCTTCATGTCCAACTTTGGTCTTGATTTGGATGTCTCTTTGAGGGTCTCGCTGGTGAGCACCGCATCACACTTAACATTTATTTAGCGATCTCTTCCATTGGAAAGTTAAAGGTATTACAAAGTTTTGGTAAATTTTGAAAATTGGCTGGATAGTAATTCTTAAAATTTTGATATATTTGGATGCCCCTGTGGATGTATTATAAGCACAATAAAATTTAGCCTCTAAAATACTTCTGCTTTCGTGAAAAATTGAATATAAAAATTTCGATAAATTTCAAATAGCGCCTACGGCCATACAATTTTAGCTGCGACCACGAAAATCTCTGAATATGCAGTTGTGATATATAAATTCCAAATGGGAATAGCAAATCAGTCTATTGAAGTCAAGAAACATTTTTTTATAGGTTGGTTGGTTCTTCGTTTAGATGGCGCTCTTCAATCTCAAAGATTATTTGCGCCAGTCAATTTCGTGTATAGCTTTGGCGTGGGCTTCGGAAATCAAGCCCACGAGCGACTTTCCTTGGTGAAATGAAATTAATAGTGATATGGTTTTATAAAAAAAAAAAAAAAAAAAAAAAAAAAAAAAAAGCTGCAATATTAAAATTGCATAAAATGCACATAAAAGGCTAGATGGGAGTTAGTTGCAATTGTTAATGGAAAAACCGCAAATACTTCATTTTATATATTATTACAGGATCGATATAAGTTAAGGGGATCCCTGATAGCTTTAAAAGCTATCTAAAACGATTAGTATCGTATATGTAACCCAATAATTCACGAGTAAAAATTGGGTTAGACATCAATAATTGTTTCAGATTGGGGTTGTTCAATTTAATCCTTTCTTTTAAGAGACGTCTATCTTTGTCGTATTTTGTACAATAGAAAATAAAATGTTTAATTGTTTCATCTTCTTGACAAACTTCACAAAGACCAGTATCGTGTTGGTTAATTTGAAAAAGGTAATAATTTAAACTACAGTTACCTACTCTTAGTTGTTGTATCAAGCATTCTTCTCTGCGAGATAGGCCTTGTCTATGTATGGGCTTTGAAACGTCGCTATGCAAAGCATATAAAAATCTACCGTGTTCTGCATTGTCCCATTCTGCTTGCCATAATTTGTTATAATGGATCAAACGAGAGGCTGCCAATTCACTTCTTGTATTTGGTATAGCTTAATTAAACTCTTGACCTTGAGAGGGAGCTATACAACATAAAGAGTTTATTATTTACAATTTCATCACTTTAGACTCCGATCGACAACGATCACTGAATATTGTAGCATCGCATATGCTTCCAATATGTTAATTTGAACCAAATTCATGACCCCATACCAAAACTTTGTATTACCTTTAACCTCGGTACAAAGATGGGATCACCAATGTCCAGGTCAGCCGCTTAACTTCTGTCGTATTTTTGCCTCTTGTTAAAGCACCACTTGTCTTTTCACTTCTCACGAGCTCTTGCTCGATTATGAGATCTGTGCATAAGCCTGTCCATGCAGTTCTGATCACTTCTTCTTCTTCTTCTTTCATGGGGGAATGTAGGTTCATCTTAATTTCCAATACATATCATACTAATTTGCATAATATGCAAATTATGCCATTTCTGTTAATTATATGAATTCAAAAATGTGAACATCATGTTTAGTGACGCAGATAATATTTGTTTCAATACCTAAATAATGTCAATCGGGTACCTGGATTCAATTTTATAGCGATATTGTGTATATTTTCATATGATAATAACTAATTTGCATTTTATGCAAATTATTTATTATCTTGAGACTTTTAATGTTGCTTAGGGGAGCTTACTGAAACGCATTACAGTGGAATAAATTCTTCTGCAATTAGTGGTGGGTTACCCCTAAATATCGCTTGATTGACTGGATTATCACTCTGCGCGCACACACACATACACCCATACACACAACGACACAAACACACACACACACACACACTCCCTCTATTTCTCTCTCTCTTTCTCCACACTGCAACATAACAATCTCTCTCCCTCTCCCCTCTATCCCTTACACACACACTCACACCCACACAAACACACACATCCACACATTCCCTCTCTCTCCCTTTCTCTCTCTCTCTCTCTCGCTCTCTCTCTCTCTCTCTCTATATATATATATATTTCCTTCTCTCTCTCTTTTCTCCAAACTGCAACATGATAATCTCTCTTCCCCTCGCCTATATCTATTAAACACACACACACACACACCCACACACTCCCCCTCTCTCTCTCTCTCTCTCTATATATATATCTCCTTCTCTCTCTCTCTCTCTTTTTCTCCAAACTGCAACATGATAATCTCCCTTCCTCTCGCCTATGTCCCTTATACACACACACACACACACACACTCCCTCTTTATTTCTCTGTCCTCTCTCTCTCTCTCTCTTTCTCCACACTCACCATAATCTCTCTCCCTCTCCCCTCTGTCCCTTACACACACGCACACACACACACACACACCCACACCCACACACATACACACACTCTCTCTCTCTCTCTCTCTCTCTTTCTCGTCCTAAGTTTGCATCGTTCTCAAATACTAAAATAATAAACGAGGATGCGTTCAAACCTCAGAGGCATTTAATAGTAGCGGGGAAAAAAAAATCGTGTTAGGCCAAGTAAAAAAATATACATGTTTAGCGTCCCCGCCCGCTTCCTTTTTTGGGGCCACCTATTTTTTTTTTTTTTAATAATAATTTTGTTACTATGATTAATTTTTTTTTTCTTTAATGAATTAAACATACTGCTAAAATGATCTATTTCTGATTTAAAAAAAAATACCGGCGGCCATCTTGAAAAATAGCCCGACTGTCCGGAAAATGTACCGAGCGGCCATTTTGAGCGGCCATTTTGAAGAAAAAAAAAAGGCCTCCTCCTTCCTATTTAAAAAAAAAACAGGACGCTAAACATGTTTTGTTTTTTGGCCTTATATAGTAACAGATGTAGAGTATAATGGAGTCAAAGCATGCATCGTTACATGGATGAGTCGATTGGTCTTCTCCATTTTAGATAGATAGATAGATAGAAAGTTTATTGGTTTCCACAATATCTCATTTTATAAAGAGTGTAACAACACATTGAAAATGATTATAATATATATATGTTCATACAACACCGGTACACACTACTCAGAATATTGTCCATTAAGTTGAACTTAAGAGATATAGTGGCGGAGCCTATTGAAAAGCAGAGCTTGTTGTGGGTAGGCTCCTTAAACTACAAATGATATAATTAACTAAAAGTAAAGTTTATAAAATACAAATACACGCTAAAACAGGGAAAAGAAGATTACAGGGATACATGAACCGATACTCACAATTAACTACAAAAGACAAGGAAAAAAAGGAAGGGAATATATCTGCAGCTTATTGAAACAATATTACAATACAGTTTGTTCTCGATATGAGTATATTATAAGCATAGTTGGCATGGTCATACCATTATTTACTCATTGTAATGAACAAAAGTATACAGCTTGGAGACAAAAAAAAGTCAGGAATCAGGAATGACAATATGTATTCAAATAATCATATATCAATTTTCTTCTGAGTACATGTACACTTACAGACCATTAAATCACAGAATCGAGAGAATTCCAGATCTTAGGACCTGTGTATATTAAGGTATTTTGAGCAAAGCGTGTTTTCGTTCTAGAAAGGTGATAGGAAAACACATGTCGGGTAGGATAGTCGTGGACTTGATTTCTTTTCTTAAACAAACAAGATAGTGCCTGGGGCAGTTCGTTGTTATTCAGCTGAAACATGAGGCAACCTAATTGTAAATTAAAAATATCCCGAACTCTCAGTACTTTAGCTTTATGTTGCCTTGTGATATTGTGAAATTTGCTGAAAATTATTAGCAATGGTTTTCAACATACAAATAAGCGAGGTCCCCTCTCATTTGCTCTGTACTTAAAAAACTGAAATTTTCATTTTCCCTTAAGAAAATTTCAATTATACATGCACCCTGAATGCAACTATTGTAAATATGTTTATAAACAATCGCATGTATGGAACAAATATATTCCGTCAATAATAATGAAGAGAATAAAGTTTTTTTAAATTGTATGTAGGCCTACAAATCAAATTGGAGAGCAGCTTTCAAGAAACGTCACAGTGTTGCCAAATTGTGTTTGATTG
This sequence comes from Strongylocentrotus purpuratus, assembly GCF_000002235.5. Taxonomy (NCBI): domain Eukaryota; kingdom Metazoa; phylum Echinodermata; class Echinoidea; order Camarodonta; family Strongylocentrotidae; genus Strongylocentrotus; species Strongylocentrotus purpuratus. Next base: position 16,340,491 of record NW_022145598.1, read on the forward strand.
AATAAAACTACACAAATTCTAAATTTTCTTATTTTTAATTGGAATTGGCTCAATTCTCATCGGCCTGATTCTCTCATTTGCCGCTTTTGTTAAAATCAACTTAATATCAAGGTGGATTTTCCTTTTGACACAATATTAGCATTTGGTAGTAGGCATTTGGCTATTTAATATAGTAAGATTAAGAGAGTTAGATACAGGTAGAATATTAAATCACTAATATTTTGTGTTCTTTATTGATTACAGCTTGGGAAGGAACGGTTCTAGGAATGGTAAAAGTAGTGGTGGTGGTGGTGGTAGTGTTGGTGTTAAAGATAAAGTTGAATTCTGGTCATGCGATTGCATTGTGAAATAAAAGGTGTGGAATGGATCAGAAAAAGTTGATCATGTAGCATGTAAGTATTGGTGTGTCCTGCAAGGTTTTGGAGTAATCAAAATCATAATAAATTTGTACCAGTCTTGGTAAAGTAACAAACACTATACACAGAAAGATGTATATGGGACTACACAAATGGTGTCGGGCCTACTTACCTCGATTTCCTTATCTTTCTATGCTCATTACTCAGCCAGTACACATTTTCTATCAAAATTGTTTTAGCAAATGACATTTATTTATAATCTTGAATATTCAGTGTAAGTTTCGTTTGATTCTGTGAGAATTATTATTTTTTTTTTACCAGAACTCAAGTTTATCTTTAATGCTCTTGGTCTTTTTGATGATTTTTCCGTTGTATTTATTATATGAACCCATTTTCCTAAAACGTCAGCTCCAGGCGCGTACCCAACTGAGCAAAATATCGTCCGGCGCAATTTTCAAATTTCAGTCCTGGGGCAAAAATGAAAAAAAAAAAAAATGTGCTCACTACCTCCCCCCCCCCCCCCCCCCCCCCTCCACCTGAGCGGCGCGATTTTCACATTTTCAACCACCCCTATTGAAAAAAGAAAAAAATCCTGCGCACGCCACTGGTCAGCTCTATATTTAATGGACCGAGATACGACCACTTGATACGGTGTGAGCTATCACGTTGGATAGAGTTCTGCTGCTACGTCGGACAATGCCATGAATACAACCCTGTTGGCATCGGCTCTCTGGGTTACTTGCAACGCACATGTATACGGAACAGTGGATATATACGCTTTTCTGAAAAGTAAAAAGAAAGAAAGAAATTAATTGCATTTAAAAATTCAAAATCAGACCTTTTGATCTTTTTGATTAGGGACTAGAAATTGAATGACAAATTCATCCCCTTCTCTCTCTCTCTCTCTCTCTTTTTCTCTATCTCTTTATATATATATATATATATATATAAGCTCTGGAAGGTAATGATTTTTTTGAAGTGGTATAATCTGTAAATAAAACAAATTAGATCATATAAGTCATCATTATTAGGCTATTGATTATACAGGTGTATTGTAATTATTATCAATGAGATTATTGTTATTATTAGTAGTAGAAGTATTATGATCACTATTATTACTATCATTATTATCATTAATATCATCATCATTTTTTATTAACATCATTATTATTATTATGATTATCGTAATCTTAATCATTATCATCACACCACGACACGTCTACGACACATTACCTCATAGCCTGCCATAAGGCTGCATGCACGCTATTGTAATAGTGCTTTGTAGACGCGAGCAAGCTACTGTTACTCTGCTTCTTGCATGATTGCACGCATTCGTACAAATAGCAGTTATTGTTCATGCATGCTCATTGGACTGTGCCTAGTGTTTTGCACGCGCTATTGGTAGTACCATCGCGTTAATCCGATTATCTCGTTATAAATTTGGCACTGGGGGGGGGGGGGACTTGTGGCTTGGCACAATGGGATTTGCCCTGTGGCAGGATAAGAGTTAAGAATACATACCTGTCCATAATCCCCGGGGAATGTGAAGGCTTCGAAGGAAAACCCTTGCTTAAGGTGTCCTAAATCACTGAAGAGTCTTACTGTGCTATCATCTTTACATCTGGTATAGGAAAGATAATAGGTAAAGCAATAAAAAGCGAATTGATAATTTACCCCTACGTTGTGTGTCCAGAAGGGTTTGTTATTCGGACAGTTTATTTCTAACAGTAATTTGAAGAAGTTTAAATTCAACATTTCAGAAAGCCTTTGAGAATTCTGTTGGACAATATTACAAATGACAAATATCAATGACAGTTAGTGCTACTTGATGCATAGTTTGTGTTCAATCATAGTTAAAGTCAAAGTCAAAGTCAAAGACAAGAGTGACAGCTTTAGTTTTGTGTAGCCTCCGGGTACAGAACCCCATCGTAATATGCATCGAAAGCGATAGCTTAGATAAATAAGAGCAGAAAGATGAGAAATGTAATATACAGTGCGTCCCAGAAAAAACGAAACCGAGATTTATCGATGTTTTATCATATCTAAATCATAATTATAATTAATAAATGATACATATTTGTAAAGCTTAGATCCTCCTCTTTCATTTTATGCAGTTCATATTATCAGTGATGCATATTTCACACATGAGTGATTAAAAGCAATTTGAAGAGAGGATACCCAAAAGTCATTTGGCGGGCGGTATCTAAATTTCAAAGAGAAAATCACATTCCTAGAAAGTTCATTTTCTGCCCTTTCACATGACACCTCAATCAGGAAAAATGAGCCAGGAATTACAAAGTTCTGTTTGTTAATTAGTTTGTATTTCCATAATTTAATTAATTCGTTTTCACTGGCTGCCCGACGTAGCAACAAACATTAACTCCGTTTCGTTGACGATCAGCCATGCATGAAGTCTTTCGTCTATTTTGTGCATGGCTGATCGTAAACGAAACCGAGTTCCCGGTTTCGTTTTTTTCTGGGACGCACTGTATACTAAAAACTTCGACGTCTCAAAAAGGGGGGAATGACTGGGAAAAAAGTTTAGGGCATGATCAAATTGATAAGAACACGGCCGTAAGATTCCCCACAACGCAACCTATAGTACTTTCAAAGACCTTGTCCATCACCAATGATACTTTCGAATATGACAATAACGTATAACATATAAACGGAATATGATTTCTATGGGATATAAACCAGAGTATCAATAATGCCCTTGACTTTATTTCTCGAAAGATTTTGCCTATATTATCATTATTTTAGGTATTTTACTAGCTCATATCCTAACGATACTTTAAAGATGAAGTTGAGTTCTGGTCATGCGATTGCATTGTGAAAGAAACGGTGTGGAATCTATCAGGACAGGTTGATCATCTAGCATATAAGAATTTGTGTGTATTGCAAGGTTCTGGAATCATCAAAATGATAAGAAATTTGGCAAAGTCTTGGTAAAGTTACAAACACTATCCACAGAAAGATGTTTATGGGACTACACGAGCACGTGGCGTAAAAATCCTACCCCCGAGTTTTACGATGTTACATGACATATTTAGAATATAAAGGCATTTGAAGAGCCATGCTTTTCAGGGAACATGTCTAATCTGATGTTCTTCCACACTTGCATAATAAGAATGATAACGCTCACAAATTATTTTTCACCTCTTCCCAGAACTCAACTTTCTCTTTAAATGCCCACATTCTACTAAAATTTAAACCCGACGCTTTGCTGAGGCTTTTGTTTACAATCATGTCTAACATACAGAGTTAGTCTGAGGTCTAAATATTCCTTTTGTAAACCTGTTCAGGACAGAGATGCTTCTAGGGCTAAATTGATCACACATTGTTGTTTAAATTGGCAACAATAATATTTTCCTTTCAATGCTACATTGTTCTAATAACATGGAATGTCTCTGAAAACAGAATACATTGATGGTAATTTAGTCGAAAAGCTGACATAACATGGCCAATGTTGATCGAAAGCAATGATTTTTAACCTCTGAACGTATCGCCAATTAAAGGGTTTCAACGCTTACTTTCCTCTTTTTTAAAAATCCTGGTTTCAAACACAAGGTGGGCATGCAACATAGCTGCACACAAAGTTACCTGCAGAAATTGTTGCAATTTCTTTTTATGAATCTGGTACACTCATGTTTAGGGCTCTGAATCCAAAGTGACTGGGCCGGACCAGTTTCAGTTTCATGACGAACAAACGTGATCCAAATTGAGACCCCAAAAAGCAATGCTTGTGAGTGGGGCCCCTGTGGAGGATGGACCTCTCAATCCCAGCGGATTGGCAAAGAGACCAACGTGTTTCAAGGACCTGCGCAATTCAAAACATGAAAGATGGTAGGATACGATCATGGATACTATACAGTCTCACGCGCGCAGAGCCCCCAAAACAAGCAGGTCACTGAGCCCGCCAACCGAGATCAAGAAGTTCGTCTACAAGATGTAGAATTAAATGCTTGTTTCGAAAGTGGAAGAGATTTTAGACTCAGGGCTGTTTCCATCGAATCAGTATGAACTAAAGACTTTTCCTGATATGACGCTGCAAAACTGCGGCGGTATTGTTTTATGACTTGTTTTATGACTTATTTTTTCATGTCTTGTCTTATCCTGTTATGTATTTTTCCTGTCCTTTGTGTCCCGTTTTGTCATTCTTTTCTTCTTGTTCTTTTGTTGTTGATTATTTAGATACTTTAAAATGGTTTACGAAAATATGTTATTATATTATATCTATTTTACTGTGATTATTAAGACACTTTAAAATGATTTATGATAATAATGTTCATATTATATTTATTCTTGGGAACCTACAAAAACAAGCTGTGCTTTCCAGTAGGCTCCTGTTTCATTTCATAATTTTGATCTTACTTTGTCAACTATATTCTTTATTGTGCAAACTATTGTTATATGAAATGAAATAACTACAATCAATCAATCAATCAATCATGACGTTAAGTGTAAAGCCTACCGCACACTATACGATCTGACTACGATCCGATTTTGGAAGAATTTCCAAAAGCATTTGACGTGAAAATTCAAACATATAAAGTTTTAATAACCAGGTATCTGAATAGTCATAAGTTTAATAAGGTCTAAATATGAAGGAATTTTATGCTTCATTGGAGGAGGAAATGCTAAATCAGCTCAGAATCGTAGAGACGTAGTGCGACATTTTTACGACTTGAAGACGATTCGGCTTTTATGCTAACTAGAATAGTTTCATGCACTAAAACACCAAATACTCTTGTCATTTGTAACATACATAAAAAAGAAGACGTTTGTTTAGATTGTATTAGCTACTATAATTTATGTTTATTCAAAACTCAGATCGCAAATACATCGTTTAGTGTGCGGTGGGCTTAATACGCTTCACGGTTTTGTATCTTATAACACATAGCTCGGTGAATACGCGCAAGTCGCTCATTAATTTTGTTGCGCGCAGTTGCCATCAGTCCATTTAAACGTTTAAACAAACGCGGCTGCCTTTTGTGGCGGCGGTCCACCGCGCCATATCTGGACAAGTCCAAAGGACCTCGGAGTCCCACCAACCTGTTCTTGATGAGATCATATCGCACGGCAGCATTCGATTCAGCTTCTGGTGTTGCCCAACACGAATCAATGCTCATAGTTAACTTGGAGGAAACATGTTGTTTAATGGTAACCGCATATAACAGCTTATCCCCAAGCCAAATCTTCTCATCGGATGCCAGTGATGTGAAGGCCACGTCACTGTATCTCTTCAAAGTCAAGTGAAATGAGGCAAACCCTGTTAAAATGGAGAAGAGTTGACGAAAAATGTTAGTTGAAATGTCGTGGTATTGTTAACACTCTACAAAATAGCCTCACGATAGTAGAAACGGATTTCGGATTTATGATAATTTAACAATTCTAACAAAATTTCAACAAATTTTAGTCGTTGCAATGCATTGTTTACGTTCTAAATAAGAATAAATGCCAAGTTTCTGAAATTGATAACATCTGACACTTAAAGAGAAGGTTGAGTTCTGGGAAGAGGTGAAAAATAATTTGTGAGCATTACTCATTCTAATTATGCAAGTGTGGAAGAACATCAGTTAAGATATGTTCCCTGAAAAGCATGGCTCTTCAAATGCCTTCATATTTTAAATATGCATGTAACATCGTAAAAATCGGGGGCCGGCTTTTTACGCCACGTGTTCGTGTAGTCCCATATACATCTTTCTGTGCAAGTGTTTGTAACTTTACCGAGACTTGGCCAAATTTCTTATCATTTTGATGATGCCAGAACCTTGCAATACACACAAATTCTTACACTCAACCCAGGTGATGTAAATGGGTACCTGGCAGGAATTAATTCCTTGAAATGCTAGAGCGCCGCAGTGGCTGCCTTGCTAAAGTCAGGGTAATAATTGGGGCAGCGCCAGGAGCGTCACAACGTGACGGACATGTGCGCTATACAAGAAGCCACCATTATTATTATTATTATTATATGCTAGAGGATCAACCTTTTCTGGTCGGTTTCACACCGTTTCTTTCACAATGCAATCGCATGACCAGAACTCAACTTCATCTTTTAATGATATCTGCAAAGCAATCTCAATTTTACTAGAACATGTTTACAATAGGCAAGCTCAGGGTAAGTCCCACACATTACAACATATTGTTGTATTGTGAATTTTGAATATACGGGTTGATATGGAAATATCATTTCATTTCTTCTTTTTTTGGTCTCTTTCGAGCATTCTAGCTTGACACAATTATCAGATGATGACATCTTAAATGTGACTGGCTACAGATGTTTGTTTGATTGATTTTATTTCTGCGTTCAAATAACAAATACAAGGTTATGCATTTTACATAAGTAGTACATACATAGCAAATCATGTCTTATAATATTATACAATAACCATAACACAAAGCAAACAAACACGTATAACGGATATTTATATATATTTTTCATTGAACTAAAGAGATAAATTTCAGAACGCAGGAGACCGCCATCGTGAGCGGTTAGGCTGGAAAATGGATGGCGGCCTCGTGAAAAAGAGAAAAACAAGATTTAGCAATAAAACTCTCTTGGTAATACCTAGTGATCAAGTAGATGCAGTGCAAACTGTGCAATTGCAGGTGTGGGTGCAGCAGACGGCAGGTGAGTAAAACGAATATTAAATGTGGACATAATAGCTTGACCTAGACGCAACAAGCTTTTAATACCTTTGTCTGAGATTATTTTCTCACTGGGAGTTCCGTCGACTACTTGGTCCATTGGAAAGACGCATTGAAATGGGGTGTCGTCTCTTTCCAAACCGGTCACTACGTTTGAAAAGATGATATTGTCTCCAGATGACTGGAATAAGAGAAGAAATTCAAAATAAGGAAGTGATCACTGACCATTTAGATAGTGTTTACCAAAAAAATGATATTAATTGCATACGGAAAGGGGTTACCACGAACTTCATCTTATATATCAAACAATGCCGTACCTAAACTAAGGTTTCCTACGTTCTAATCACATGTTTTGAGCAAAAGAAAAATAAAGAAAATAGATAAAGAGACAAATAAATGATTAATGATTAAATAGGAAAATAAAAGAATAAACATAGTGATAAGAGGACAAGTGTTTAAGGGGGAAGTGTGCAGTTTTTCCCGGTTTATATTCAAAATAATTGTTGAATTGCTAAATGATAGATGTACATGAACTACTTTACTCGTTGCACACAACACGTCATTTGTATTGCGTCACTACTTGCGTTTATCATACCTGTAAACATGATGAAGGCAATGGACGCATTCATCAGGTATTCAAAGCAGTGTTTGTGTGCGTTAAATTTACAATAAATTGTTTGTATGACATTTAACCCTCGAATGATGCGTAAATGACTGCGCCAAACAGTCCCTGACGCGACCCTCCGTCAGCAAAATTACGATTCATTACGCGGACGAGAAATATGTAGCGGTTAATACATTTTGGCATCGTTCTGAATTTAATACCAAATAATATGATCACTAACAGATAAGTTGGATACGCTTAAATTTCTTTTTTTTTATGCACTCTGCCCCTATTTCGGAAAAGAAAATTGAAGACCTCTGCAGTGTGGTTTCACTAATATAACCTGCTGGTTGGCAGAGTACGACCACGTGCATTTAAAACCGACAAAGAAGATAAAGATACAAAAGTGTGCAAACTAATGGAATAATAATAATATTAATAGGCATTTCTATAGCGCCGTCTATCTAGAAATTCTATTCCGAGGCTTTAGCCTAGCTGCCATTACAGCGCTCTAGCATTTCAAGGAATGAATTCCTATCAGGTACCCATTTACCTCACCTGGGTCGAGTGTGGCAAATGAAGATTAATGCCTTGCCAAAGGACATTAGTGCCGTATCGGGGATCGAACCACGACGTTTGAATATAAATTCAAGTGCTTAAACCACTCGACTACCACACTTCTGTAGGGCAAAGATGTTTTACAAAATTAATTCAGTCAAGGGTAAGTCATGAATGAATGGTGGTGGTTATTTTAGCTGACTGCTAAGAAAGCATAAGTGCTTGTAAGCAAGCAACCAGGCGGCCGACGGCTTTAGGTCCTTTCGAGGGACCTGGTAATGAGGAGTAATGCCTTGCTAAAGGGCACTAGCGCATCGCCTTGGTTTCGAACCCGGGTCACCGGATTATGAGACCACTGCAAGGGTAATTTCAATACATGTATGGTCTTGCCTTTAGAAATCAAGTACACATTACGGTTTAATATACGTTATTGAATGTTCGCACGTTTCAGTCGCTGAAGGACGAGGCTAATGGAATTACCATTGTTTAATTTTGAAAAAGTCTTTGAGATCAATTTAGGAAGAAATTACATACCTGGATCGCAGTTCCACAATTGTCGTACGGAGTCGAGAGAACGATATTACCGTCGCTATCCTCAAATCCTTTACAAGCAGAATCTTTAAGATGAAGAGATTGTGGATCTTCGAGGGCTCTGTTAGGAATTTTGATTGTCATTTCGGTGATGCTACACGACACTTCTACTTCTATATGAAGGCAAGATATAGCATAAAAAGAGCACAATAGAACAAAATGTGAGATATACATGCAAAGCGTAACAATTAAATAATATTCTTGTAAGTAAACCATTGACCAACAACATGGAAAAAACATGTGCTTATGATTAATTCTAAAGTATTTCTCTGGAAATGAACGCAGTGCCAGGCCGAAGTCTGTTTTATATCGATTGGTGAATTCTATGAATATACCATGTGAGTCAAAAAAAAGTTTACACTAAAAAAATTGTCATTTATTTTAAAAGTCAGCTATGAACAAAGGTCATCATACGTGTTTTGAAAAAGTGTTATATTACCAATCATTTGGTTTCATTTTTGTGTGGAATGTGTTACGCTTGGATGAACAGGATGCATTGTTTGCGAGAATGCAAAAATCGAATTGCGAAATTCGCTTACAATCTTACAACAGACCTGCTGCAAGCTTGTAGGCAAAGATAGCTATGCCTGCAAGCTTGCAGGAGCGCAATATAAAGCCCTTGCAATCATGCAGGCCGACAGTGTGTGCCCTGCAAGCTTGCGGACCTTGCAGATGTACATCGTACGTTAGTGTCGCAGTTATGCGCTTTGGACGTGCACTCGTCGATGTCTAAATATGATAAAGATAATAATATTATTAATACTACTACTACTCAGGCGCGTATGCAGCGGGGGGGGGGGGGGGGGTTGAACCCCCTCAATTTTTTGTATGTGTGGGTTTTTTTATAGGAAAAGGGTGACCAAATAAACTGACCTTACACCCCAAATCCTCCTAAACGAAATATCGTAATTTTCGTTAATTTTTTTTTAATGTGCTCTTACCCACCCCCCCCCCCCCCCCGCTTATTCACTGGCTGGCTGAGTCGTTGCGAAATATTTCATCATAAACTGGACAAAAAAAAAAAAAAAAAATGCCGTTGGACGTTAATGCACCAAATGTGGTTCTCAAATTGCAAAACCTGATCTGATCCCTACTCTTGGAAGGGGTAGGAGAAAGCAATTGAACGTCATATTACTCCAGGAAGTGCATTAAAATACGTTTAATGTGGTTCTAAAATTGCAAATTCTTCCTACTATTGGAGGGGGTCAGAACCCCCTCCCAGAACCAACCCCGCTTGGTCGCTCCGCTCCCTCGCCGTTAAAGCCTCGCTTTGTCGCTTCATCGTTTTACATTTATTTCACCCCATGCCATTTTGTGCCCCCCCCCCGGTAAGAAATTCCTGGATCCGCCACTGATGCCCATACCTCTTTAGCTTCGGGGGCTCTGCCCCTTGACCCCCGCCGGAGCTTTTCCCCTACACCCCACTTTGAAAAACGTTCAGCGGCGCCTGCATGTTAAAGTGGGATGATGCGGATTTTTTTGTCAGCCCCCCCCCCCTCCAAACGTTTTTGCTCATTACGCCACTGATGACTAGGCCTATACTAATTCTACTACTACTACTTCAACAACAACAACAACAACAAAATTACTACTACTACATTTACTACAATTAATTGGGAGAGTATAATGGCTGATTTGCCAATTTGAGATTCCTCGACTTGAACTTATTCATAACTTCTTCATTTTTGTCCCATCTTTCCCAAACTGTCATCCCAAACTCTCAAAAAAATAAAATGGAAGTTTCTTATTACCAATCATATGCAAGAATATGTTTTGACTAATACATGATGATACAAATGTTGCCGGGAAACCGGCTACTAATTGATATATTTGGTAAATGATCATATCTATCCGGACTGGATAGATATCGCGTAGTCCCATGTTTCTGTGTACAGTGCTTGTAACTTTCCCAAGACTGGGCCCATTTTAAAAAATCATTTTGATGATTCCAGAACTTTGCAATACACACCAATACTTATATGCTAGATGATCAAACTTTTCTGATCAATTCCACAATGTTTCTTTCACAATGCAATAAGATGACCAGAACTGATCTATACGTTAAAGATGCTATGTCCCTTTTGCAGCCAACATCAAATTCTGTAGAACATTGCAGGAATTATTAAATATGTCATGTATGTCCTATCTGTGAAATCAAAACATTAGAAGTGTTTTAGTATTTAAGTTATGCAAGGAAACCCGTAAACCTTCTATACCTCGCTGTCAGACACTATTGAGTGACCGACTGACATCTTTTTTTATTTGGTAATAACATACATAAAATGAGCTGTAACAGGTAGGCTACATGAGCGTTTGTCGCCATGAATAACCCACTACTTACAATGGCCAAAATTAAACTGATTTAATCTTTAAGCAGCACAAAACGTACGACTATTCGGTAAAAGGGTCTGAAAATCAAACTATTACTTACGTGATTGCAATCACTTAATTCAATTCGACAACTAATGGTCGTAATTTTCCATTTAAAAGCCATTTTCAAGCCCTTTCGTTTTCAGGGAAGTTTTAATTAGTATCGTCTTACAAATGCCGTTTGAATTTAAACATTTCATTTTTGTTTGGCTTGCAAATAGGAAATAGTACCTTTAAAGCGATGCTTAACTGATGAACGTTCTGCCCTAGCGTACTATTTGATAGGGGCGGATCCAGCCGACGGCAAGGGAGGGGCAAAATAGGGGGCCCAATTCGTGAGAAAATGTGTAGCGGCGAGTCAGCCAGCCGGTGAATAAGGGGGGGGGGGGAATAGGAACACTAATTTTCTTCCAGAATCGTGCACCCCCCCCCTAGATCCGCCACTGCTGTTTATTGCACATCGCCATCTCATGGTCAACTTTCCAACAGCGCAAAACCCGATACTTATTTTGATTCTGATCGCAGATCGACGTAGACAAGAGAGCTCGATGAGAGAACCAACAGCGCAGCTATGGAGGCAGCGGGTTACGTGACCAAACTGCTAAAGGTGACCTAAGAGTGCGCTAGAGGGGGGTTCGGCAGTGTTTCTAGTATAGTACAGCATGGCTTTAAGAGACCGATTTTATCGTTTTCGCTATAGGTGAATTGAGACAATTTATTAAGGCCCTTACCTTCGACAATGAGGATTCCTGTGCATGTGATAGACAAGACATCATCAGAGATGATTGCCACTACCTCGTGTCTCCCCGCAGTGACAGCGCTGCCTACGGGTAAACCATCTAAAGAAAGATCAACATGTACAGCTCCGTGGTATCGGTAACCGGGTACAGATTTCACGACGTCATTAGCTCCGAAATCTGGATTGAAGGTAAATGTTGTCTCGCCCGGACCTACATTCACGTCGCGATTTAAGTCAGGGCAGGTGACCGGTAACTCCGTTACTGCCAATCAAAAAGGAGGGAAATGAATGAATAGTTATGGTGCGCCACCAACAAGGCACGTTTCGATAAGACGCGGCAAACCACCGCGGTTTATCTTTTGAATGTGTAAATGAATGGCAACTGCGCACAACACACTATGAATATGACGGACAAAGAAAGCGGACAAAATATACAGTTCCTCAGGTAGACAAAGGAACATCCATTCACTGCTATTATGTAAAAATGTATAGAACAGGTGTCACATGCATTTTCACCTGTTCTACACGTTTTTACATAATAGCAGTGAAGGAATGTTCCTTTGTCTACCTGAGGAACTGTATATTTTGTCCGCTTTCTTTGTCCGACATATTCATAGTGACAACAACAGTAATATGAAGCGTTTTACACTTTGCGTCATAAAAAACATCCCACCGCGTTTTACCCTTCATATCTAGACGAGGCTTTACTTTACTTTACTTTAATCCATCAATGTTGGTAGGACAGAGCCTGTTCATCGATCGATTGAATTCCTTTGCATCAATACTTCTGTTTGTTGTGGTTTCGTGTCGAGGTGTGTGTGTGGAGGGTGGAATAGTTCTGCATAATAATCATTCTCTCGACCAATTCAAGTCGTTGCTGAAAACGCACCTTTTTAATTCATAAATAATATTCTGCAGTTGTGAGTCGGTCAAAGGAGGTGCACACCGTCTTATTTTTTGTTTGTTCGATCCTATGTTTGATCCTATGTTTGACCTCTTGTATGTATGTTTGTTTGATCTCACTCTTTTCTTATTTTTTATTATTATATATGCATGATTTATTGAATAAAGAACAGATGTATAAGTTGTGTGTTTATTATAAGTTTTGGTAAATAATTGTTAAGTCAGAATATGGTGCGCTTAGAGACACCAGTATTAAGCGCCTTATAAATATTGTTTATTATTATTATTATTATTATTATTCTATTTACTTTCAAAGTCATATACTAAAGGTGAATTCTTCCAATAGTTATCGAGTTTGTTTTTGAAGGCATTTACAGATGGGGCATTAACCACTTCTTCAGATAGGCTATTCCATGTGTCCACTACTCTATTCGAGAAAAAGAATTTCCTGATGTCCAGATGTGAGAATTTCTTCTCTAGTTTCAGAGTATGGCCTCGTGTTCTGTTTTCCTTGCATAAGTGTAGTAGGTTTGTCTGAGTGGTGTATAAGCCATGGAGGTACTTGTAAACATCAATCATATCTCCTCTCTTTCTGCGATGGGCAAGAGACGGTAGCTTCAGGTATCTCAGACGTGTTTCGTATGGAAGATTCTTCAGTCTAGGTACCATCTTTGTAGCTCTTCGTTGGACGCTTTCAAGTCTCTTTTGTTCACCTATCTTGTATGGTGACCATGCAGCTTGTCCGTACTCCAAGACAGACCTTACAAGGCCTATGTACAAGAGTTTGAAAGTGTCCGTGTCCATGTTTGCGAATGATCTTCGTATCACCCCCAGTAGCCTGTTAGACCTGGATATAACATGGGAGATGTGGTCTTTGAAGGTCAGCTTAGAATCAACAAGCACACCAAGATCCCTTTCCACTTTAGATTTATTCAGGATTGTAGTTTCATTGCCATTCTTCATGCGATAATCATAACTTGAGGGGGACCTGCCAATTTTCAACACAGTACACTTCTCTGGGTGAAATCTAAGCTGCCATGTATCTGACCATTTCTGCATCTTTATCAGATCATCCTGCAATTTCTGGGAATCTTCGTCGGTGTCACATCTGGCATACAGTTTCGTGTCGTCTGCAAAAAGCTTAATTCTGGACTCTATGAAATCAGGAAGATCGTTTATGTAGATCAGGAATAACAGCGGCCCGAGTACACTCCCTTGCGGAATTCCACTCTGCACTGATGACCATTCCGACCGTTGACCTTTCACTGCTACACGGTGTCTCCTTCCGACTAAGAATGCTTTGATCCATCCCAGTGTCTCATCCTGGATGCCAAAGGCTTCAACTTTCTGCAGCAATCGATAATGGGGTACTGAATCAAAAGCTTTCATAAAGTCCATGTAAACTGCATCAATGTTACCTCCATCTTCTAAGATATGTGTCCAGTCATTGAGTACTTCCAACAGATGGGTGGTACAGGAACGACCAGCAACGAAGCCATGTTGGTGTGCAGACAACATCTCATTTGTTGATAGGTGTTTGATGATGTGCTTTCTCACCATGCACTCAAATATCTTGCACACAACGCATGTGAGACTCACTGGTCTATAGTTCCTGCTTTCTTGCTTGTTTCCTTTTTTGAAAATGGGTGTAACATTAGCTGATTTCCAGTCCAAGGGTAATTCTCCCTTTTCTAAGCTCAATTTGAACAAGAGTGAAAGTGGCACATCAAGAACGCCTGCCAACCTTTGCAGTAAACGTGGATGCAATCCATCAGGTCCTTGAGACTTATTTGGTTTCAGATTCCTTAGCAACTCGAACACGTCTGATGGTACGACAGCAAAGCTTGTTAATGCTGATTCAAAGTCAATTTCAGAAGGAGTCGGCATATTCTGCAAGTCTTCGCGGGTAAACACACTAATAAAGAAGTCTTGCAGTACTTGGGCTTTTTCTATGTCTGTTTCAGTAGTGGTTCCATCCGACTTAATAAGACTGCCGATACTTTCTCGAGCGGTTGTTTTAGTCTTAACGTATGACCAGAAGGCTTTGGGATTTTCCTTGACTCCAGATGCTATATCTTTCTCCAATCTTTGCACTGCCTTCTTGCACCTCCATTTAACTTGGTTGCTTGCTCGGGTGTACATTTTGCGGTCCTCTTCTGTCTTAGTCCGTCGCCATCTTCTGTAAAGCTGGTGCTTCTTTTTGACATTTGCCAATGTGGCTGAGTCCATCCATGGTTTCTTACATTGACCTTTTCTGATGTTTTTTTTTTTAGTGTATCTGTCTGAAACCTCTAGCACCATGTCTCTAAAGAAATTCCAAGCATTGTCCACAGTTTTGGAGGAAAATTCGCCTTTCCAGTCAATTTTGCTTAGTTTGTCTGCCATACTGTCATAGTCTGCCTTTGCATAGAGATACTTCACAGTATTTTATTTTTCATTGATTTGTCCTCCTCTGATATGAAAAATCAGAGTGCAGTGGTCGCTCTTGCCTATTCCTGCTGTTGTTTCAATGAATGGTATCATGTCCTCTTCGCTTGTAAACACAAGGTCTAATACATTTGATTGCTGACCAAAGCGATGTCTAGTTGGTTGGTGCTGATGCTGTATAAGAAATGCAACTTGTGTTGCCTCTAGGAATTTGCTGGCAGGATGATTCAATCCTTTGTTGCATTATTCTGTCTCCCAGTCTATTTCAGGAAAGTTGAAATCCCCTAGGAGGAGTTTGTCACAATTTCCACAGACACCGAATTGTTTAATCAATGTACACAACTCATCATTTGCTGCCTCGGTACTTCCTGGGCTTCTATAAACTAGACCAATAAGAAGTTTTTTCGAGTTTGACATTGAAATCTCTGTAAACACTGCATCCTTAAAGGCATGATTTGTCATTCTGGTAGATTTCTCCACTTTCAGAGAAAGATTTACATATAGGCAAATTCCTCGGCCATGTTCCAGGAGGTTGTGGAAAAGTTTGAATACCTCCAATTGTATTTCACTTAGCATTACTTCATAACGAGAGTTTTTTGGCTTTACTTCTGTGATTCCAACAATCTGAGGGTTGTGCAAGGTGATAAGTGCTTCCAATTCATTTCTTTTGTTCAATAGCGTATCTGCATTGGTGTATATACATTTCAAGTTGTGCTGTGCTGGTGCTGAGTAAAAATCACGATCTGTGACAACTATGTGAGGTCTGGGAAGTTCTGCTTGCTCTGCAGATCCACTACTGGCTGAATCCCTTCTTCCTGAAATGTTTTGTTGGATTCTTGCAGTTGGAAATTGCTGGCAGTGTCTGGGTAGCTCCCTATGTTGACGACCTTACCATTTCTACTTATCCATTTGGCATGAAAATCCCCTTGCTCTGTTGAAGCTGCCTTTTTTTGCCTGCCATATCTTTCTCAAGTTTTTTTCCTCATCACGCTGGAGAGGAGTTTACACTGAAAGCAATGAAGTTGAGCTTCCTTTCTTCTCTTGCCTCTAGCTCTGAGACATATGAGTCAAGCTTTTTATCAATAGACTTCTGTTGATTTGTTTTTAGTTCATGGAGTTCTGTCTGTACATCAGATAGCTCTTTACGAAGTGATTCAACCACTTCATTGTCTGCTTTCTTTTCCATTTCCTTTGATAGACTTTTGAAGTTAGTTGTAAATAACTCAAGAGCTTTGTCCAGCTTGGACTCTATGCTGCTAAGCCTGGTCATATCTTTTGAATCCAGGGCCTGGGTTTGAATCTGCGGCTGCTGTGGAGCCTGCTTTAAACAAGTTAAACACCTCCACTGGATTTCAGGTTTGCAAAGCATTTTCTTTTCAGTCTTAGTATATGGTAGACATTTGAAGCACATCCATCCTTGGCAAGAGCTACAATGTAGCATGTCAATTTTACGCGTTGCCTCATTATAGATAGTTCTGCATGGTCCAATACAAGGAGTTTGAGTATTGTTGAACTGTGTCTGACTACTATCAATCCCACTGTCCGCCAAAATTACATCTGCAGAGACATCACAACCACCAGTTGCCATCTTGAGTTGGAACTTCTATCTGTAATCTAGATCTATCAGATCAAATTGAACTTGGTGGTCTGCAGTGTCCAAGTTGATTTGGGACCAGACTAGTATCTATCGTTGGGACTAATTTGCTGTATTATCAGACAGCAGAGTGGAAAATCCTTTACGAGAGCAGTGTCAGTGACAATTGATTCCACTACAAAGTTTTCCAGAATGATGACATCAATAGCAGATACCTTTGTATGCAATTCCTACATGTAAACTAAGTAACATAGAAACTTACAGATGGGGCTGAAGTAACTTCCATGCAAAAGCTGACTGTAGCCACTGTATTTCCAGAGCTGAAATTCACTATTTTCCTCTTGGCAGTGTCAGTGACAATTGATTCCACTACAAAGTTTTCCAGAATGATGACATCAATAGCAGATACCTTTGCATGCAATTCCTACATGTAAACTATAGTTACTATAGTAACACAGAAACTTACAGATGGGGCTGAAGTAACTTCCATGCAAAAGCTGACTGTAGCCACTGTATTTCCAGAGCTGAAATTCACTATTTTCCTCTTGGCTATATGGAAAATCCTTCACAATTTGCTTGATCCAACATATAATCACTAAGAATATCACCAAACACCTAAAAATCTTGCCTGATGTCAATGATATTTAGAGATATTATTCCACAAAAAATCCTGATCTGTTTTATGAGATCATAAAGACTTTCGAGAAAGAAAAAAAGTCAATATATGGAAATTTCATTAGCATTGTCTATGACCTTTTGAAATGTGCGGTCATGTGATCATCATAATGACTGCATGTATCATGTTATCTGAACATGAATTCCATGGGATATACATGAAACTGCGCACTTAATAGAGTTAATTTCTCGAAAGTCTTTTCGGACGTGTTTATTCATACAGAGGGGTGATGAGATAACTCTGATGATATTATTTGATTGAAAATCATTTAGTAAATTAGACTAAACTCTACTTAGATGGCTCACTCTGCCGCTTTGGTCTGTATCACAATCGAACCTCTGAAGATCGCTGGGCAAAATTACACGCCTATTACGGGCCATACTTCGTAGAACTATTCGACTACAGCCATCGAATTGATGTATAGTTTTAACCAATCCGAACGCAGCAAACTGTACAGCCATACAACCATGTTGCAACTGTACAACTATATATCCCTCGAAGCACTCGCGAACGCATGTAGAGTTTCCAGCGTGCGGGCAGAAGTGCCATGATTCTGTAGAACTATGTTTTAGTAATGATTATTTTGACTTTTTGCTAAGGAAGCATTAATGCTTGTTAGTAAGCCACCAGATACTATACAACTGTGCATCCATGGAATGGAGAGTTTGGGTTTCTGCAAGCTAAGATTGAGAACGACACAATCGCACGACCTGAGAATGGAGAGAGCTTTATAGTCAGACTGCCAATAGAGTCATGATATTGATATAGTGAATATATATCAAATTACTATACAGTCACGTTTTAGTAATGCTCTACATCACAATTTCTTTCTTGAGGGGTACGAAATATATGAGCACTAAAGAAAGTGGTCTTTATAGAGAGGCGGCCACTTAGACAAGTGTAATTAATATATATATATATATATATATATTTATATCCCTTATCGTAAGATTGTTGCATTAGGTGTGTACACAACAAGAAAAATAATAGTTTGACTGTAAAAGACGTTTCCTGCCGTCTAGATCGAAATTGTACATTTTTATTGATGACGTCACGCATAGTACCTTTTTTTCCCTAGGGAAAAAGGTACTATGCGTGACGTCACAATACAAAATCGCATATTCTTGAACTATGCGTTTTCCAAGCGAGCGCGTACTTGATTTCAAATGCCTCTGCGCGGTCAACCCCCGCGGTGTCACGGCGCTAGCTCAAGCCTTATGCAATTTACACTGTGCGATAACTGCAGTACTGCACTACACTTGCGCCAACTAAACAGTCCTTCAATGTTTCATTTGAGCCGTGCAATTTTCTTTATTTCTTTTCGATCTGAATGTAGATGTGAATGTGAGTATAAGGTTCATGTTATTACAGAAGTGTACAAGGAATAATACAGATGGAAGGGATATAAAACAAATATACAATGACTCATTCTCGGAACAAGCTAAAACTATTCGCACTCAGGAACATCATTAGTACTTTTCTCCCTCGGGCCGATGGCCTTCGAGAGAATAGTACTAGTTGATGTTCCTTCAATGCTAATAGTTTCAGCTAGATCCTCGAGTGTCATTGTATATTTGTATAATATACCTAGAATGTTATATCATGATTTTCAAATCGCGTGGCCTAATAGGGGTAACAACCTCGGGACAAGCTCTTGGCATATAATACATATAAGGGATACATAATAAAGAAATGAATAAAGATAAGGAGTTACACCACAATACTCACGAGTGTTCTGCACGTAGAAAAGACAGGTGGCAAGGTTCCCAAAAACATCTATTGCAAACATTGTTACAGGTGTTTGTCCTGGAGGGAACACGTCTCCATTGGATCCGGTAGTGACATTGTACGTTGTCTCACTCGGGGCGGGGTTGTCGTCGGAGTAAGTATACTCACCCGTGTACAGGTTGAGTCCCAGGAAGGAATTTGGCAAGTCGGTACTCAGAGTAATATCGTTGCATGTCACAACCGGTGGATCGTTGTCGATGTCTCCGTCTACAAAATCATTGAAAGGAGAAGAGCAAAAGTTTTTCAAATTTATAAGATGACATATATAATCTATATATAATTTTGGATTTAAAAGATATAATTCAATTTAATGCAACGTTATATTTCTTCTTTTTCATTTGTGGTCATTATGATCATAATTATGAAGCAGATTACGTGTTCATTCATGCGTGACGAGTGCTTCAAAAGGACAAGTAACAAAAATGTTTGTTGATAACCTCATCAATCATTTTGAAAATAGCACACAACTGTCAAAGTCGATTTTTGCACTCTCGCAAACAATGCCTCTTGTTCATCCAAGCTTGAACACATACCAGACAAAAATGATACCAAATGATTTGGGATAAAACACTCTTTCGTAAGATGTATAATAATTTACTGTTCATTGACGATTTGTAAATGATTAGCATTTTTCTAGGTGTAAATTTTGTTTTGACTCACACGGTATATTAATAAAATGTCATCTAGAGGCATTCCAGACTTCTTCAAGCAACGAAACATAAACAACTTCCTATTACACCTTTTTATGAGATCGGATATATGACTTTCTTACTTTAGGTTTGATTGTAAAATTATTCCGAGGACTTTGGCTTGATGAACATAAATTAATTCTTTGGCGCCAATGAAAATTGAATTTTGTTATACCTTATTTGTCATAAATGTTATAACCATAGAGAAACAATTGGACGGATTCAATGTCATATTATTTTTAGCGGACCAGTGGTACAGATCAGTGAATGCATTTTGTAGTTTAGACTGAGATGTTACTTTTCGGCTTTCTACAATCGTTTAGTCGTATAAACAAAATATTTATAAAATGGTAAGTTAACATCAAGACAGGTATCATTGATCATTACAATAAATAGAATCGGACCAAGTTTGGTACCTTGCGGACCACCAGGATTGATTGCTTTCATAATAGACAACTGACCAAAATATTGTACCTTTAATTGACGGAACTCGCGGAAACTCAGTATCCATGATATTACTCATATCCTCACTTGCATATGAATCAATTTGTTGATAACTATATTATGGTCGATGCAATCAAACGCCTTAGAAAAATCGGTAAGTATGATATTTGATGAAGAAGTTGCATCAAATAGTGGTTAGTGCTTAAGCCAGGCCGATTTCAATACTGATTGGGATCAATACGCGTGGTAATATCTTCCAGTAACCATTAACATATGGAAAATTCAGCAAGTTTTGCAAAGTAAGAAGTAAGTGATACAGGGTGTAGATTTTGCAGTGTGGGTGGTTGTGACTTAAAGGAAGCCCTGACACTTACACGATTTTGGTTCGCGCATGGTTTGCGCACTGTTTTGTGCCACGTTCTTACCACAACGGGAAGCGTTCGCGGAACATGCGGGAGGATGAGGGCTAATAACAATAATAATAATAATAGTCTTCCAAAGTCCACTCCAAATTTTATTTAACCGAAAATGGAAATTATTTTTGCCCAATTGATCGTGAGCCCGGCAGCCACTGAACAGCGCCAGATCGACGTTGCTCTATCCCTTAGTGTTGAACGCCAAACAAGGTAGCAGCAACTCCCGTCTCTTATCGTCTTTTGGTATGACGCGGCCGGGGTTCGAACCCACGACCTCCCGGTTGTGAGGCGGACGCTCTACTGACTGAGACAAAACACCGGTGAGACAAAGCTCGAATTCGTGGCAGAATTTTCAAAATTTCCAAAATGTTGGCACGACAAATTTGTTTGGCGACTTTCGTGAACACTTTGCGAACTATGCGTTTCCTATACATATCCTACCTGTGTCGGTACTGACCGCTGCGTGCCAATGCCCGAGTGGCACGCATATTTACGACCAGTCCACGACGGATTTACGAATATATTGCTCACAATTTGTGCATCGGCTGCGCATACTTCCCGTACAGTTTTTGCCTTACTTGCGCATGGTCTACGCATGCGCAATAGGTGATACGAGCACGTCGTGACAATGCGTGAATAATGGCTTGAACAATACGTTAGTATGGCGTAAGGTATGGCGTAATTAAGCCGTACGTATGTCGTAAACGTGACGGGACAATGCGTGTCATGTTGTTACGCATTGCACGAACGATACACGGTCTTCGTGCAACTAAATGTCACGCACTGGCACGTCTCAATGCGGGGCAATGCGGGAACACAAATTCGTGCAAGTATCACGCACTGGTACGCCTCAATGCGGGCCCGGGGCAATGCGAGAACACATTTATTTTGCATTTTCCCGCTCATTTCAAGTGTCACTCGGGGTACGTGCAATAACTGAATTATTCATACCTCTTGTAAATTTGATATTTTGGTGTGTTTTTTTCGTAACTCAGTGATGAAAGGTGGAGTTGTTGAATTAACGCCTTAGTTGTATACTTTTAGGTGTAAGCATAAAGAGGTCACATTCTCAAAGAACATAAATAGGGAGAAATTAATTGTTCACATACTTAAACAATTATAAAGTTAGTAGGAGTATAAATATTATAATTGCTACCTGTATATAACTCGAATTATCCTGTTAACCATAAGCATAACACCATACTTTTTCCTCACACATGAATGCAAAAGTACTCGCATTTATAAAGAAAATTGCCATATTCTTACCTAGCTTTACGAGTTCGCCAAGAGTGCCTTGCAATGCAGCTTGGAGAAACAAACAAATGAACCATACACGTAACTCCGCCATTTCGGTGAACCGGGCGGTACAGCGCGTAAAGTCCTACTAAATAGCTGAGAGCGTATGGATTGGAAAAAATACTGACATTGGGTTCTGATCGACCATATGGACATATTGATTGATATCACAGAGTCCCACGTCGACGCCCTTTCAAACAATAAACGGTGCATTCGGGGTTCTCTGCCCTTGAGGGATTGAAAAATTGAGTTGAAAAAATACCGAAGTTGCGTGCATATCGACGATATGGACATATTGATTATCACATACTGAGGAAAAAACAATGACGGATTCGGGATCCTCCGCTCTTAAGGAGGGGGGGGGGGGGAGGCACTCACCCAACAAGCAATGTTGACAAGAAAAATAAAACAAACAACCAGCTAAGCAAACAAAGAACCACACAAAAGTGGCATCACTTTTATAACATTATTGTAACTTCAAATTCTACGACTAGAAAAAGACAAAAGGATTTCCATCCAAATTTTGAGGGGTCAGATGCCCACGCTCCCCTTTCCCTCCAGCTTCCAACAAAACATATGCACACGATGTGAAGGAGTGAGTAAAAGGGTAATTGAATTGTTAAAAAGGTCAGAGTTTGTACTATTAACAGTTTTTTTTTAGTATTTTTGGTGAACAAAATAACATGTATCATTTTTTATATATTAGAAGCAACGTCAAAATGTATGGCCCTGTTGGATATTTGTTAGTTATTTCTTCTTGTTAATTAGCCTTATCGATAAACAAAATTTGCAACATAATGAATTCTAATATTTGATTTAGAGCAACTCATTTGAATCTACCGTAGTAGCTCAGTGATCATTGAAAGTGTTCATAAAGTACATGTTTGTGAAAAAATATATTTTGTCAAAGAACGATATTTAAAATCCTTGAAATACAAGATTTGTTTAAATATCTAAATCTATCAGGAGGGTGGATATATATTTTTTGGATGAACAGAAAACTACTTCAGAATTTGTTAACATACTACACAGACGTTAAAAACTAAAGGATATAAAATGTATGACAAAGGGATGTGAATATTATAACGATCTGTTTTTCTCAAATATTGATCACAAAGTGTGAAATCATCAACAGATGGAGATGCTACTGCAGGTGAATGGCAGAAAAGCATGAAAAACAGATTGAGATTGAATCAATTCAGATCTGTCACGTCTATGGTTAGATGTGTCGTGGTGTAGTGGATTTACTGTGGATAGGTCGCTGGAATGTGAATCACATGATTCGCGGTTCGAGTCTGGCTCTAATATCCTTTGGCGAGATATTAATCTGCGTTTACCACTCTCCACCCAGGCTTAGTAAATAGGTACTCGGTAGGAAGAAATTCCTTGAATGCTTGTGCGCCTTATCATGATAGCAGTGGAAAAGTCGGGGTAACAATATGATTGCAAGGCCCTCTGAGAGAACAGTATTAATACTTATGAAGCTCCCTGGCTAAAACAAGAAATATAACATTATCATATCATTCTTATTATTAATGTTATTATTGCTGCAGTTATTGTTGTTTTTAACATTACCATTATTACTATCATTTTACGTCACATTTCACGTTATATTTAACAGGAGAATAATACTAAACAGTTATTTTGAATAGACAGAAAATATCACTTTGGTATAGTGGAACTACTTGAACATTTGAAGGAGATTAAAGTAAGCCCCTTGGTTGCAAGCTTTTCAAGAGGTGATACAATTGCAAGTCCAACACAATTGTGGCATCGATCGACTATGTAGGCACAGATGATAGGAATTCGAGAATGTTTTTGTTTTGGTTCGGTCTTAGATGGCGCTATTAGACCTCTTGGGATTTTCTTACCATTAAAGGGATTCGGTAACATTGCTCAGATGAGAAAAAATGGTGCTTTAATGACAGAGAGTAGAATGGCGTTGACTTTACTACAAGAACTTTTTGTAGAAATTTGAACCAATTATTAGAATAAACATCAATGTATATGTCGTATTTTCACTTAGACAGTAACAAGTAATGTATTATATATAGGTAGTGACTTCAATGTTTAGATGTACAATTAAAGATAATCTGAGAGTTGAGTGAAAATAGACCATTATTTATCATACAAATTTTAAAAAACTGATCTGATTGATTCCTTAATTATCCCAACTATATCATTACAATTTAATTACATTTTAGGTGATTAAAACTAATCACAAAGCAACGAATTAGCTCTATAAACCATTCCAGACATTTAAGTGTTAAAAGCATTTTTGTTTAAAGCCTGTCTTATGTCTTATTTTTATGGAAAAACGGTTGGGAAAATTCAAAAATGGTTGGGGAATTTAATGTAAGAGGGTGTCGCACAGTGACGCTTCTAGATTTTTTTCAGGACTTTTTGCATGTTAGAGAGTAAGAACAGTAGAAGGAATAGAATAAGTAACATTTAATACAAAAATTACGCAGTTTTTTAATCAACCTTCAACAATGTTAACGAGTCACTTCAATTACAGTTTTGTACAAATTACATTTTATCTACCTATGCGTAGATCTGTCTCCAAAGTGGCTTATCAATACTGCTATTACTGCTGCCCCCCTGTAATTACCATTACCCCCATCACTGCAATGCACACCTGGGTAAAGAGGGGGAAAATGGGAAAAACACCTAGTCCAAAGATGTAAGCACCGAACCCTGGACCCCCTCGTCAAGAGCTTTCACTAGTGTCCCACAGTGCTCCCATGCCTAGGATTCAAGGCCTACATTATTCGAGTCACATTCAACTTCGTCAATAATACACTTGACAAGTGCTTTGCTCTAAGCATTCTTAATATAATTGTATATAAATGTGTGTATATGTATATATTACTGTCATGATATCGTATTTTCTAATGATTGGTTATGATGATTTTTCTTCTGCTGCTTTCATTCACGCCATCAATCTTGTTTTTCTCTCGCTCTCTCTCTCTCTCTCTCTCTACTCATGGTTGATCCGTTCTCAGTGTGAAATGACTACAAACCATCACTGTCTTAAATAAAAACTGATTCTTCTCTAATTATCCCTCTCTTTCTCTCTTCCTATCACCTCTCTCTCTCTCTCTCTCTCCATCTCTCTCTCTCTCTCTATCACTCGCTCACTCCCCTCTCTCTCTCCCTTCAACCCCCCCCCCCTCTCTCTCTCTCTCTCTTCTGTTCATATATGGGCAATTCCCATCAGCTATTTTGTCTCTGATGTCTGTTTCAAACTGATAGCACCAATAAAACTTGTAGCAGACAAAACCCTAAACAAAATTATACGTGTCTGTCAATGTATTTATTCCATTACACAAGTAAGCATGGCGTGGTAACGTATGGGACATACCTTGGACTCGGTCTTATCAATTCCCCACTTATTTTCCCTCGACTTTTGTTAATTACTTTCCAATTTCCCGGTAATACCTTTCTCACATTTTTATATTAATATGGTGAAGGTTCGTTCAGATATAACGCGACAAAACCGTGGCGGCAATTTAATATTTTTGTAATGACGTAAAGTGTAATACCCGTCACATTACTGTATCGTATAAGTTATAACACAGAGCTCATTAAATACAGGCAATTACTTTGTTGCGCGCAGTCAATTTACACATAAGGAACCCCCACTATGAATATGACGGACAAAGTAAGAGGACAAAATATACAGTTCCTCATTCTACCCTCAGCAATTGCTGTGGTAGACAAAGGAACATCCATTCACTGCCATTATGTAAAAATGTGTAGAACAGGTGTCACATACATATTCACCTGTTCTACACAATTTGACATAATAGCAGTGAAGGGGTGTTCCTTTGTCTACCACAGCAATTGTTGAGGGTAGAATGAGGAACTGTATGTTTTGTCCTCTTTCCTTGTCCGTCATGTTCATAGTGCCTACGGCAGTTTAGCGCACCACGACTGAACCTCCCACTATAGGTATCGTTATCAGTGATATGTTACTAACCTGTAAGACATACATTTGTACAACATATAGGAAAACGAAGGCAGTTAACAATGAACTATTTACGATTGAATTCAATTTATTTTAATATTTCCAGCATGCAAAGAAATTGATAAGCCTACATTCCATCATTCCAAAATCAACTGTGCTTTTTTCGGGTAAATACATATAATACAATAATATTTTTGTTCTCAATAATTACAATAATAAGTAAATTGGTAATACTTCCTGTTATACATCAAGAACCCAAACATGCCTGCAACTGAGCTTTGATCTCATTTCAACGTTAAGGCCCACCCCATCCTTATAATATCATCATATTTATATAAATTTAACAATTGACGCCCGTTAGTTGGGCATAACTACATGCAGAAACCGTTTCATATTGCCATGTATTCAAAATGACACCTGCTTTATTTAGCTTCAATGTGATCTTAATAAGAGTCAGGGAGATGGCCGTTATTGGAGGACAATGAAAAGTCCCCCGATAAAGAGACAAGTTTCGCATCAGTGAACACAACTGGCCACAAAATGACCTGCTCTTGCAGTATTATGTAAGTAATTTAGGGGTCTCTTGCTAGTACCAACTCTTCTTAGGTCCCGACAGAAAGCAACTTTTATAAAAGTCAAAACTCAAATATATATGTATAAGGCAGGGGTACTACATACTCAAGGTAGTTTTTCTATCTATGACGATTTCAATATCTACATAAATCTATTTACATAGTTTTGTTACAGCAATATCTCCGAATGGAGAACTGACCTGTTTTGCACGCACACATAATATACAAGCCTAAACTACGTTACTCGTTGTAAATGTAGCATAATAATTCTATGGTAGTTCTTGTCTGAATCAACTTTATAAATACAAATTAAAATTAGGGGGCTTATGCCGAAAGGGTGGGTAGCGTCGAGTCGCGTGGCGTTAACTTGAACGCGACCATTCGTCCAAAGCCCCCCCCCCCCCCGGTTTGGCCGAAAGGGTACGTTGGATTGTTAGGGCGCGTCAGGTCAGATAACGCGACCAAATAGCACATACGGGGGGGGGTATTCCAAATGTACGCGTTCAGAGTCTCATGCTACAACGCCTACAGCGCCTGTTACGTACGTACGTCGCGTACGTGGTGCGTACGATAGTGGATATCGATCGCAAGCTGTCTAGTTGAGAGAGATGGAGAGAGGCTGGACATCTTCGAGCTTCCTGATCACTTTTGTGGTGAGTTTATATGTGTATTCCTGCATATTATCGTGTTTTTTGTGTAGTACGTGTTCAATTATAAGTAAAATGTCAGAATATAGAAGTTTTTTTTGCCAAGTGGTAATCCGTAATGCTGTATTAAACTGACATTGACGATCGGATCGCGCGGTTGATCGGATCGGCTGAGCTCAGTTCCAAGTGCTGAAATTGGCCTATTCTTTCAGCACTAACTAAGGGGCTAACTTAATGAGGCTCTATTAAATAAAGAGAACAAATATAATGGCTTAATAAAAATAAAATTAAAAAAACGACAATTTCTGATTGGCGTAGCCAAGTGAGGGAAGGGGGTCCGAGGGGTGCTGGCATACCGGTAATAACGTGAAAAGAAAAACAAACTCTCATTAGTAAATGGCGTAGACGATGGGGAAGAGAATGGGGAGGGGGGGTGGGTACGTTGCTTGCCTAACACCGGTTCTATATCATAAAGAGAAAAGCGAACTATAATTATTTTATCATTGGCGTGGTCAAGGGGGTGGGGGCTTGCTTAAGACAGGTTCTATATAAATGGGATGGAATGGGGGGGGGGGGGGGCTTGATTAATTCAAAAGCAATCTTGCACTTTCTGTCCATTTGTCCATCTGTTTGGGAGCTTCTTTCGAGCATGAATGAAGTCTAGGGGCACCGCCCTTTTAGAGAATCCCCTCTCAACATATCATAACGCCGGGTGCTTTGCCCATCTATTTAAAGCCCCCTCCAGGTATCTCTGAAGCCCGGAGGCTCTGTCTCACCATTATGAGCCCCTTCCGAGCATGAATGAAGTATATGGGCACCGTTCAACTTTATGGTGACCCCCTCAGAAGCCTTGGGGCTCCGTCCTTCTTCTGGTGTGTGTGTGTGTGGGGGGGGGGGTCCCCTCTAAGCACTAGTTGCTCATGAAGTGAAGCTATGCAAGACATAATTTTTGTGTATGCCGGATAAGGCGTTGCCATGTAACCACAATTTTGCACCAAAAATATGCCATTTTTATATAAAACCCTTGTAGATCGAACAAACTTCTTTCACAATTGTTGAGCAATTTTGATGAAACTTGGTACACATAATGATCTTAAATTGAAAATAAGCAAGATATACATACTGAAAATCGTTCGAACGGCGTTCGTAATACATACCCGAGCATGTGCATGATCTGAGTCAGGCGCGTACGCATGATTTTTTAAAGGGGGGGGTAAGAGGACACTTTTTTTTTTTTTTTGCCCTCGAAATTTGAAAATTTGACATTTTGCTCCGTTGGGGAGGGGGGGGGGGGGGTAAGGTCACCTGTTTTAGTTCAGCCATGGGGATAATTTTTTTTTTAATTTTTTTTTTAATAATTAAAAAACAAAAATCCAAAGGGGGGGGGGGTTCGGGGTTTCAGGGTTTTTTTTTTTTTTTTTTTTTTTTTTGGGGGGGGGGGGGGGGAGGGGGGGTTTATACATTATACACATAAAAATGTCAAAGGGGGGATTAACCCCCCAAACCCCTTGGACTGAAAATTCAATCATATGTCAAAAAGGTCAAAAAGGTGTTCCATATATATTTTTCAGATTTTTCTATCTGAAAGTAAATGAATTAATTACAACGAGGGTGTGTTTTAATTTGATAACAATATGATTTGAACAAGGATAATGACAGATGCACAACATCAATTTATAAGGTAGGGTATTTCTATTATAATTTAGGGACAGAACAATATGGAGACATGCATAAATAGAATACTTTCGACACTGTTCAGCAGTTGGTATTGTAATAGTCATATACTGCCACATACCGGTAGTCGGAATGTGTACACACCCACAGACAGCACTTACATAATTATATGACCATTCTGTTCAGTGGAAGCAATAACTGTTTATGTCATATTGATGATTATGCTATGCATCTTCATTTTGTCATGATGGTTCATTGTTGGCAACATGAATTTCATCAGATTAACAATGTTAAGATAGATTACCAGTTTAAATCTCACTCAACTTATGAGTGGAAACACCTGACGATATCTCGTTATAGCGAGAGGCGACATACGTTACATGCTAAATCATGTGTTTGAATCAAAACATCAGATAAAAAGAGGGGCATAATTTGAATTTGTTGAGTTCTGCTGTTTTAAAAGATGAAAAAAGTTGAGTTGTGTACATGTATTGGTTATTTATTTGATTGCCATCAAAGTTCTTACCAGTATGCATTTTTAAGAGTAAATTATTGTGACTGATGGAAATGCCTTACAGTTGTGGTCAAAAGTCATCGAACGCCTGATAAATTATTTCCAGTCTCCAAACAAGACGATTTTGTTTACTTTTTTATATTGGGATTAAAGGTAAAGACCAGTTATGGTCATGCGATTGCATTGTGAAAGAAAAGTCGTGGAATCGATCGGGAAAGGTTGATCATCTAGCATATAAGTATTGGTGTGTACTGCAAGGTACTGGAATCATCAAAATGATAAGAAATTTGGCCCAGTCTTAGTAAAGTTACAAGCACTGTACACAAAGATGTATATGGGACTACTCGAACATGCGGCGTAAAAATCCGTCCCGATTTTTATGAGTTATATGCCATATTTAGAATATTAAGGCATTTGAAGAGCAATGCTTTTTCAGGGAACATTTTTATCTGATGTACTTCCACACTTGCACGACACAGTGATAACGCTTCCCAGAACTCATCCTTTTCTTTAACCTACAACATGACCTAAAATTTCACATCGAAGTGTGATCCTGTTCATCCACGATTGTGGAGAAAAGAGAACCTTTCTTGCCATCACAGGCTCAGCAAGGCGAATAGTTACAGGTGTGTTGTTGTCGAAGTTAGTTGGATAAATCTGGAGAAATAAGACAGAATGAAAGAAACATAAATAAACATAGTGCTGAATCAAGAATTTTTTCCATTCTGGATTATTTTTGTGATGTTTTTGTTTGTAAACTGATAACGTTTGCATTGGTCAGCGTTTGTGGGGGTTTGCAGTGCGTGTGTGCGTGCGTGTGCGCGTGTGTGCGTGTGTGTTTGTTAGTGTCTGCGTGTGTGCTTGAGTGGATGTATGAGCATGCTTAAAGGACAAGTCCATTCGAAAAATAACTTATTTTCAATAAAAGCAGAAAAATCAGACAAACCAATCAAAAAAAGTTTGAGCAAAATCTGATAAGTAATCCCAATAAACAGAACACCAAAAAGTAACCTCTTTTGGGAGTGTATTTTAAGTGATTTTAAAGTATAGTGCCTTTTGAACTAGATTTAAACGTTATCGACACGTGCCTTCATTTAAACAAAAAAGGTACTCCTGTTCACGTTTTCATCTAACCTAAAAACCACCAGTTTATCACGCGACTGGAGTAACGTGATTCCTCTTACCTCTGTAAATCAAGTGTTTATGACCAAATAACCACTTGACCAAGCAACGAGTTTTTTGTCAGTTAACCGATGGTGGCGATAAATAAGTAATTATTTGGTCTTGTAAGCACCTTTATTGATTGGTTTCACAGGTTATCCAAGGTTGATGGTAATAATCACGTTACTTACACCGGCTAATCGTCTTATTATTCTGTCCGTGAATCTCTGGTTATATTCAACTAGTAATTCTGAGGTGTCTTACACACCTCTTCAAAAGGTTTCAAAGTTACCATAAATTTCTTGGTTATGATGATCACGTGGCTCAAGCTGATTACTAATCTAAGCTGTGAAAACGTGATATGTAGGTGTGAAAATTAGTAATTATTAAGTGTTTTAAAACACCTTTTTAAATGGTAGTCAAAGTTGCCATAAGTTCCGCGGTGATGATCTCGTGACTCAAACGGATTATTGATCTAAGCTTGTCATACGTGACTTTTAGGAGTGAAAAATTAGTCATTATTAGGTGTCTTAAAACACCTATTTAAATGGTTTCAAAGTTACCATAACTTTCTTGGTGATGATCACGTAGTTAAAACTGATTACTAATCTAAGCTGTGAATCCGTGATATTTAGGTGTGAAAAATTAGTCATTATTAGGTGTATTAAAACACCTATTTAAATGGAAGTCAAAGTTGCCATAAGTTCCGCGGTGATGATCTCGTGACTCAAACGGATTATTAATCTAAGCTGGGCATACGTGACTTTTAGGTTTGAAAAATTAGTCATGATTAGGTGTCTTAAAACACCTATTTAAATCGTAGTCAAAGTTGCCAGCAGTTCCGCGGTGATGATCGCGTGACTCAAACGGAGTATTAATATAAGCTGGGTATTCCGTTTTTTCCATGTGTGAAAATGAGTTATTCTTGGGTGTCTTGATGGTTTCACAGTTACTATTTAAGTTCCGTGGTGATAATCCCGTGACTGTTGGCATATTTCTATGTTCACCAGTTGATAACTGACTGTTGGCATATTTTCATTGCACCAGTTGATAACTGGAGTGTGCACATTTCCAGTTGCACCAGTTGATGACTGAGCGTTGGCATATTTCGAGTTGACCCAGCTGACACCAATTAATTTGCATATTGAATATGGGGTGCGTGCAGATCTATGTTTTTTAAACAATTTATCTGAATTTACAGCATATTTCTTAATTACTGATGATTTAGTTATATGCAATTCATTTCGAAAATACTACAAATATAAATTACCAGTTATTAGGACATTTCGCTACTTCGTATAAATAGTTAGACATGAATAAGGGACACATTAACTGTGAACTAAAATAATTTCAATAAAGTACAAGTATACGAATTTTTTTCGATTAATTCAATTATGTAAGTCTACTTATTACCAATGCCCTTACATTGGAAATACAGACGAACCAGTATTGAAGTATTGTTGCTGTTCAACTGGTTGGAAGTTTTACCAAATGGTTCTAATGGCTCAGCTAGACCAGTTGAATTATAACTGGCCTGGATCAACTGGATCATTTAGCCCATTTCAATTTCCAGGGTTACCAGTTGGCATTAAAAATGGTTCATCAACTGGACCAGTTGCCACTAGCTTTCTCTTCTGGGATGTTTGCACCCCCCCCCCCCCCCCCCCGCACCCAACCCCCTCTAATCCCAAACTGCTTCCGGCGCGCCTGGACGTAATTATGGAAGATCCAAGACACGATGTTCAGAAACGGGATGAGAACGTCATTATTTTGGTTCATTTATTGTGTAACATTTGCGTAATTATTGGGTTGAACGCGGGTTACAGTAACATACTTCCTCTTCGACGTAAATTTCACGTGAATGAAGAACATGATTCATCTCAAGTCAGCCTCGTAATATTCACGTGAATTTCACACAGATATTTTGACTAAAACTATCATTAACGCTTCACGTGTTTCTGTGACGCGATAATTTCGTGTATGAAGATGTAATTTCATAACCAAACAAACACGGGAGTATTAGGTTTACAAACCATGGTCTCCAAGGTAGGGATAATCACGTTATTGTAACGGTGATATTGCAGTGACAATTGCGTGATTTAGTGTACGTGTGTATTAAGTTACCTAATGCAATAAACGTATTAACACATTTACGTAAATGTACGGTGTTTGAAGAACGTAACTCTACTCAAGTCGATACCTTGATATTGACGTGATTTTCACGTGATTTTGTTTATTGGGATGAGAAAGTTATGAATTTTGAAAAAGTATGTAAAACTATGGAACAATGAGAATCACAACACAAATTGCCAAGATGGTTATCAGTTTGTGACGTCATGTCCTCACTATTTATCAATTGCTCTATATGGTTTAATCCCATTAATATCCCTTTTTATTCTCAAAAACTTTGCTCAGGTTATATGATTTGTATCATATTGCGTGCATGACATTTCACAAAATCTTTTATGAACTTTGAAGAATTTATACTATTTTCTGAATATTGTATATTCATAATGATTGATTTTTATATAGTTTATCAAAATTCACATTTTTCATGATTTACCTGGAAAAATTACTCTATATTAATGCATCCACACAAAAACACATCACTATTAATCTAACTTAGATGCTGGTGTAAAGAAATAGGAAATTTGTATTATCAATATAAAGAAAATAATTAGTGCATAGTGAGGACATGACGTCACCGTGTCATGAGTGAGTTGCCAATTTGTCTAATGATTTTCAAAGTTTTTCATGGCATCAAAAATTCATAACTTTATTATTAGTTATCCGATTTTGCTCTGACTTTTTTTAATTGGTTAGTCTGATTTTTTGCTTCTATTGAAAGTAAGTTATTTTTGGAGTGGACTTGGGATTTAAAGACTGACAAACCTTTCTGGATCCGCATTCGTCCTCGTATAAATAAATCCATCCCTGATCAGCTTCATATGCTAGCGTGATCGACGTCGTCCATTGGTCAAGAGTACGATGACCTTGAGTTATCACACCAGTCACCAGATGTATTTCTGTAAGATCCACCTAAATTTCGAGAAAAAAAGATGGACAAACACACTGAAACAGAGAATATAATTATACACAAAGGGAAACTTGAAAATGTAAATGGATTAGGTTGAAATTTGATAATTGGGTAAGGTTTTAAGTTAGGATTAAGGAAATAATTGTACACCGGCCTCATTAATGGTTGGTCGGGGTTAAATGTTAGAATTCGATTGGTGTAGGAAATTAACCATGGGGTATCGACGCCCGGAGTATGTGCCGTATAACCTGATAAGAAACGAATATTTATGATGATGATGATGACGACGATGATGATGATAGTAATAATAATGATTATTAGGCTCATGCCTGTCAGACTCGATACTTCTGGCAGTCTGCGTATATCATTGGGATATAGAATGGCTGCTCTTACGGTGCTCTAGCATTTTCATGAATTAAATCCGGCCAGGTGTCCATTTACCACACCTGGGTCGAGTGTGGGAAAATTAAATTAATGTCTTGTCAAAGGACATTGGTGATGTTATAATGAATACAACCCCGTTCCTCGTGGTTCACAGTCCGGAGACTTATCCACTATACCACATCACACCTATAGAATAGTGTGCTCACCTGCAGAAAAGGCGTGGAGTCTGTATTAAGTGGTATCCAGCCACCACCGGTAACACTGTTCAATCTAGCTGTATGAGATGGGTCACTGGGTTCGCTGGTGTGCGCTGTCAGTGATTCGTCGCCAATGTCACCATTCTCCACCCCTAGCGGAATCCCCTTATCCAAGCACGTTCCGTCTCGCTTGTGTATGTCATCTGAAAATACATAATTCGATAAACTTAAAATCTTAAAAAGTTAAAAAAAATTGTTAGATAATCTTCCAATGGAATAGAGATCTTAAAAGGCTTATTTACGATAATACAGTTAATGAGCATCACGTTTAAGAATAATATTGCGTTTAGAATAACATTATCTTACGTATGTACAAGTATACTTCACGAAAGTCAGCACGTTTTATTTGTCAAACTTAATCATGCATTGGGAACATCTGAAGTGACACCATCTTGCTATTATGGCATGGTACAACACTGATTGTTCCAACGACAGTTTTTCCGCCTTAATTCCTACACACCTAATTCTTAACTTAACACTTTACAAACCTAACCCTAACCCCACCACGATACTTTTGATAATAAAAATATATATGTATGCACATTTTCCACTCCCTGGGGACCCTTTTACGTAATAAACTCATGAACATGATTCAGATATACAAAATAATGCATGGCCTAGATAAACTGGATCCAACACAATTCTTTGGCCATCCAACTGATGGTAGAACCCGTGGCCATCGATACAAGCTCGCTAAGAAGCAAGTCTACTCAAAGCTTAGACATGGCTCCTTTTCTCAGAGATGTATCAATGAATGGAACATCTCTTCTCTGTAGTTGTGGAGTGCACATCACTTAATAGCTTTAAATCCAATTTGTCGACATTTTGGTCGTCAAGAACAGATCGATTTGACCCCCAAAACGGTCTTTCGTTTGTCCATGTTCTTCAAGTGCTGTACAGCGCCACTTAACATGTGTCCCAATATGGATTATTCATCCTAATGTTAACGAGAGGCAAATAATGTCTTAACTTTAAAAGCCTACTGCCAAGGTATATAAGGTATAAAAAGTGTTACTGCACAGTTAACCCCTAGTATTAATAAAGAACTCGCACCCTGTTCATGGTCGACACCTAAATTATTGCCCGCGCCATTGAACAAAAGGAAGCTGCACAGTACATGATACACACTGAAGAGGAAAAGAAACAGCACCATCTAATCATCAGTGATGAACCACTTAAAAAAAGTACAGCCAGGCAGAAAGAACTTTTTAGATTGGTCAGCCTTAAAGATCAAGAACAACAACAACAACCGGACTAAAATATCGGATCACCCATGATGGCGATAGCATCTTACCCACGTGATCAGGTAGTGGTCCATAGCCTATGAGCTCTAATCGCATGCTGACAGTGCTGTTACTTGACTTGGGTCTTATACTAATGTACTTGGCCAGGATGTATGGAGTCAAAGATGTCGTCACGGATGTAGTATTATCGTAATTACCGGGAAAAACCTTAAAGGTAACCAAAAGAAACACCAATTATATCAGAGAATACTTCCTCTAAATTTTGCAACAATGGAAGTTCTTCTAAATCAAATAATAATAATGAATAATTCTTTGAATTATATTATTACAACGAAATGACAATTCCAGTTAGAAATTGCCAAGAAAGGTCTAATATGTTCAGTTACGGTTATATAAATTAAATAGTTACTACCCCCCCCCCCACACACACACACCAATACAAAAGGGGGAGAGAGTTAAACGCGGATGGCGAAGAAATCCGCATATAGTTACATACACACGGACGCATGCGCTCGGGACAAGGACATTTAGATGTACAGATAATAATTAAATTATTCACACCCCTTGTAATTTGACGGTGATTTTTTTCGTAACTCAAGAATGAAAGGGGGACTGGTTTAATTTGAGCATCTGTTGAATACTCTAAAATGTAAGCTTTTATTGGTCACATTATCAAGAAATATCGGGACGAATCAATCGTTCACATACTTAGGAAAATAAAGAAAATATGAATAATTTATATGATGATATTATAATAATGATTTAATTAACTGCATCTACTGATCGGTCGCCCATCGTAGTGATATTTCATTTAGTTTTACTGGCATCTTCTAATGGAATTATGAGAGAGTTACCATTTCAGTTCCTTCGTCCACGTCAGTATAGATCGTCAAATCAGTTTCCTCAACGCCATACGAGATCTTAAAAGAAGTCACCCACTTATCTGTTCCGCCCTGTGTGACGATAGCAGTGATCATGTGATACGCCCTTAGATGGATCTGGATATAGGGTTCCGTTTGATCGTTCAAGGCAGCCATCCATGACGTCATGGCATTGAGACGGGCCTCGTGACCACACGGTGACGTAGTCGCACATGATGACGTAGTGATATCGGCGTTTGAAATATCGCCGGACTCCATTCCTAGTGGACGTCCGGATGGAGCACATTTTAAGGCTGTAAGCATAACATTTTTTTTCTTTTCAGTTGAAATATAGGGTTGGATATATGGAATATGAGAGTAATTTTTGCTTTCCGTACCTTCACCGTATCCACCACAAACATGTATCCATCCACAAACACACAAAAGCAATACAAAGAAAGGGGAGATGTTGAAATGAGAAATGGAAGAAAGGGTCAACTAATTCAGTCCAGCATGAAATCTTTTCAAATATGGAACATTTGAATAAAGTTCTCAAACGAGAAGGTTTGAGCTACAACTAAGTTCATTACAATACTTATTATTTATGACGTCCGCTATTAGAATGGTAGCCAAACCCTTGAAAAGGTATTATCTAAAAGATTTATCTTCTTAAATAAAACAATTAATTGTGACTCAGATAATGTAACTGTTCATTTCCGAAACTCAAGAATCCTCGATCTTTATACTTTTGTCTTCTCTTATTAGAAAATATGAAATTACGAACATGTGCTTTTTAAATTTCTTGTTTTTAAATACGTTTTGAATACTCAACTCACATGTGCAGCACTTTACAGCGATGTGATATATGATACTCGTGTTTCGAAGCCTGAGTGTAGAGTACCAGCATTCCGTGAATGTGGTGTAGTGAAGCGGGCAATGGATTTCTCCAATCTCCACCAAAGCTTCCGTAGTTGGGAACATGTCACCACTCATCGTAGCAATGGCGCCACCGAAGCCCAAATCTTGACAAACCATGTGAGACATGGACATTGACCACGAGTGGCTCATGTACGCTATCGTATATGGATCATAATTGTTGCGAAACCCCACTCGTCCTTCACCGCTATGGTTGCCTCCGTGTAGACTCACACTCAACAGGTAACGGTCTAGAACATTGAAAAAAGACAGTCACGTGAGAATATGATGAGAGATAAGTAGACAGACGTACTTGAAGGACAGTGAATGTCCCCTTTTAAAGGGATAACACTATGAACATGACAGACAAAGAAAGCGGACAAAATATACAGTTCCTCAGGTAGACAAAGGAACATCCCTTCACTGCTATCATGTAAAAAGGTGAATATGCATGTTTAATTTTTTTTTTTTTTTTTTTTTTTTGTTATTTATTTATTTATTTATTTTTTATTTTTTTTTTTTGGGGGGGGGGGGAGGGGGCGTGCTCCCTTTGTGTGCCGTTAACAAAGAAAGACAAGAAATGTAAAGAAAAAGATTCCAATGATGTACTGAGTCAGTACATCATTGGAATCTTTTTCTTTACATTTCTTGTCTTCAGTACATCATTGGAATCTTTTTCTTTACATTTCTTGTCTTCAGTACATCATTGGAATCTTTTTCTTTACATTTCTTGTCTTTCTTTGTTAACGGCACACAAAGGGAGCACGCCCCCTCCCCCCCCCAAAAAAAAATAAAAAATAAATAAATAAATAAATAAAGAATGATAAAAAAAAAATAAAAAAAAAAATAAATAAAATAACAAAAAATAAAAAAATAAAAAAATAATAATAATAATTAAACAAAATACTACAGTTACTTTTGGGTTCACGGGTCAGAGAATGAAATAAAAGAAATAAGATAACTCACTTCTGTGACACCTCGACCCTGAAAATCCGTCTGCACATGAACAAGAAGACTCCCCCGATAAGGGTACACACGTTCCGTTGTTTTCACAAGGGCTGGGGTTGCAAACTGTATCACCTTTAGCGTTGGTAATAGAAAAGAAATACAATTCATTATCATACAAATCACTTTCAATGTTTGAAAGGTACATCAACATTCGATGCTGTTTGCTTTTCTGGCAATGGACGAGCAAGACCTATTTTATATAACGTTAGATTTTTCTTTGTTGAAAGCATTTTGGCCGTGTTGTCCTTTTTCTGAATGTCATAATATAGACAGTTAGTTTTAACTTTTGACCAATTATCACCTGGCAAGTCCTTTTAGTGTATTGTGTATATAATGATAATAGCAATTATGATAATAATAATGATAATAATAAACATTATATTACATTAATAAGGCGCCTTTTCATTAATACGATGCGCATAAACAAGAAATAATTATAAACAAGCAAAAAGAGAAAACATTATCATAGGAAGCTGACATGAATTACTATAGTCTATTAAAATCTACACGTGATATACTACACTCATACCCTACACAAGTATTATATTCTATGAATGATGCCATAGCGTGACGTTTAGTGGCTATTTTTGTTGTGGCATTCATAATTATCGACCTTTAATAACGAATTCATTTATTCTGTAAGAAATTAATCACTGATGGTTTTGACCTTGTTTGCTTGAATTCCCTAAGAAACAATAGAACAAAAAGCTGGTTACAGTGTGTCGGTAAATGCGTCATGAGAAATGCGGTAATGAGAATCAATAAAATGCC
Source organism: Strongylocentrotus purpuratus (assembly GCF_000002235.5). Lineage (NCBI taxonomy): Eukaryota > Metazoa > Echinodermata > Echinoidea > Camarodonta > Strongylocentrotidae > Strongylocentrotus > Strongylocentrotus purpuratus. The sequence continues at coordinate 16,379,607 of NW_022145598.1, forward strand.
ATGACAACTGTTGTGTCTCCGTCCATTGCTCATCCCCTCTTTCTTTTTTTCTATCTCTCTTTTTTATGTCATTAATCTGTCTTTCACGCCCTCTCTCTCCTTTCTCTTTTGTTCTTATCTTTCTCTTCCTTTAAATTATTATTGTTGTAATTTTACGGGGGGGGGGCACATTTAAACCCGAAGCCATGGCAACAATATCATTTCCATTAACATCATATGGTAGAACAGAATACTTTAACAACTGCGGTTGTCATTTTTTATGATAAGAATAATATTTTAGGAGTTTATACTTGTTGTAACACGTATAGTCGATTCTTGATAACCTGCTTGCGTTGTCGACAGCGCCCCCGACGTAGAGGTGGTCGTTGATACGTCTGTCGTTGTTGATTCTAGTGAATAAGGAATGTTTTATGGTTTTTATCAGTGTGTACTATATTTATACTATGTTAGAGGAAACAAATAATTTGATTATTAGTAATCTCGGGTCTCTCCTGATATTTTCTTTCGTAAAAAAACATATCGGGATGTGAATGTTTCAGTGGTTTTCCTCTCATTCTTTGCCAAGAATGCGAATGATTCTCAACATATTTGGTTCTCCTATACATCGACCACTGGCTGTCAGACTCCCCACAACTATAGGACATATTGAATACTTCTTATCAACAACATATTGTTATTTCATAAATAATTATGCTATATAGAAGAGACTGTACGATGTTGAATTTTTGGACAGAGCCCTTTAATACGTTGAGGAAGTCTCTTGTTTGTTATAATTCCCCAAATGCTTAGGAGTTTTGATAGATGGGGAATTGAAAAGGTCTAAACAAATCGAAGGCGTAAGTAAATATACCCAGAAAAACATTGGCATGATAAAGAGAGCATAGAGTTGTTTGCCTAAACAATCCTTAAAGTTACTTTATAACAGTCTAGTGTTGCCACGATTTCATTACTGCTCTGTTGTTTGGTCGAACAGATTTCCTTCCCATACAACTTAGCTGCTAACAATTTAAAAGAGGGCCTCAAGAATAATATTGAACAAGACATATGACACACCGTCGGCTGATTTGTTCACAAGTCTTAAATGGATGACACTAGACAAACGGTTTGAGTTAAGTCGCGTTATGATGATATATAAATGCGTTCATAACTTAGCACCTTCTTACCTTCAGGTAGGCTTAATCAATCCTAATGATGTACATGAGCATCACACGAGGCTTATAATAGACAGTGGATGTTTACGTGTGCCCATATTTCACACTGATTGTTTCAAGTTTAGCCCAATTGATTCTTCTATATTTTAATGGAATAAACTAGATAATCCGATGAGAACGGCTTCCTCTCTCAATTCAGGCTGTTTTAAAATAATTTTTTTCATTTTTTGATAACTCTGCCGAACATACGCTATGTGCATATTATTTAATATTAGCATGATTTATTCACATAATTGCGACTTCCTCAATATTTTCCTGTTGGCATTGTAGCTGAACTACGTTACTGATATATGATTATTTTGCAAACGAGTATTTGTTTGTGCCACGTCTATTACTATTGTGTTATATCTTTCTAAATGTAATATGAAATTATATTTTAACTGTTCTGTATAAACCTTATGCTTCTTTATGTCAATATTTTTTTTTTTTGGTCCTCCAAATTTTAAAATGTGCACCCCCCTTGGGTGCCATTCATGTTTTAACATGAATTTGTTCTCAAGGGGGGGGGGGCGGGCCCCCAGGTCCCCTGGATCTGCCACTAGTTGACGGCTTGTCTATTTTGAGACAGTCTCCTGAGGGGTATTTCACAAAGATTCTCAGCCGAACTTAAAGAGAAGGTTGAGTTCTGGGAAGAGGTGAAAAATAATCTGTGAGTATTACTCATTCTTATTATGCAAGTGTGGAAGAAAATCAGTTAAGACATGTTCCCTGAAAAGCATGGCTCTTCAAATGCCTTCATATTCTAACTATGCATGTAACATCGTAAAAATCGGGGGCCGGCTTTTTACGCCACGTGTTCGTGTAGTCCCATATACATCTTTCTGTGCAAGTGTTTGTAACTTTACCAAGACTTGGCCACATTTCTTGTCATTTTGATGATTCCAGAACCTTGCAATACACACAAATTCTAATATGCTAGATGATCAACCTTTTCTGGTCGGTTCCACACCGTTTCTTTCACAATGCAATCGCATGACCAGAACTCAACTTCATCTTTAACTCTAAGTTGGACTTCAATTATGGAGAGCCATTTGTAGCCTTAAAATAAAATATATTCAAAAGCAAAAATTCAAGTATTTTAGACTTTTATAAAGTCCACATTAAGAACATGAAATCTCCTTGATGATAGAAAATAAGAAAAGATTTGAAATTAACATTTTATGCCTTTTAAAATAACTTTTTTTTTTAAAGTCATAGATGCTAACGGCTTTCCATAATTATTAAGTCCAACTTAGAGATAAATTTAACTTAGGATCTTTGTGAAACACCCCCTGGTCTACTTTAAATAATTGTCAATTGCGGCATTAAGTGACTCACCTGCCAATGCACACACACAATGGCGTGCTATACCTTTTATGGACAGGGTAAACGTATCCATTGGTTTAATTTCAGTTATGAGTTTATCTCCGTTCATATTGATGATGGGACGGCACGGGTTACTCTCCTTTTGTAAAACACCACCAGCCTTCCAGTATCCGAATACGTCATCTGTGATTCAAGATTCAAGATTCAAGATTCAAGATTTATTTATTTATTTCCACTTGCATAAAAAAAAACATTTCATTCAGGAACAGTAGCAACAAGTTCATCGTCAACTAGCATAAATACATTAACAATGAAACAGTTACTTTAACAAATGTGGAAAAGAGGTGATCTGTAAAAAAGCACAGCTTGTTAAAACACAGATCACCTTTACAGCAGGGATATGTGAGTTTACATATCCCTGTTTACAGGAACAACATTTTTTTTAAGGAACAATACTAATCTAGTTACCTATACTGACTATAAATGAATATCAGATCTACCACTAATTTACAGAATATGGTAGACTAAAAAATAAAACAGAATAATGATAATGAAATAGTAAAGAAATAGGGAAAGGAGGATAATGTACAACACGGGGTGGGGGAGTGGGGGGGATAATGCTAATCCAGTTACCTGTATTGAATATTAATAAATTAAGTCGGAAGAAAACGAAAATAGCACCTATGAAAGATAAATTTCTGAAGACTTTATTTCCATTTTTAAAAAATCTTTAATAGAGGTCGTTACCCGTCTGTAGGTGATAATTCGTCTATTTGGAGGATGTTACTTTAACCCAGAGCTAACGCCCTTCTGGCTCAAAACAGATGGTATTTCAATACATTGCAAAGATTATACAAAAGTGGGGGTTTGGTATCAATGTGACACAATTCCAGTTAAATTATCTTCCTTCACACCATGACTTTTTAAGCATCATCAAAAAGTAAACATGTTTGATAGATGTAGAGTGAAAGACATAAATACTAGATAGATTGATACATATCTTGATATATAGATAGAAATATGGATGGATGGGTCGATATGTAAAGAACGAAATGAATGAGGGATAGGTAGATAGATAATTAAATAGATGGATATATAAGTAGATAGATAGATAGATGAACAGATAGATAAGTACAATTTGTTTAAAGAAATAGCATGACGTCATCGTCTGTGAGCTCACCGGATAAAAAGCATGTGTGTACACATTGGTAGAATATGAACAGGCCTCCGATGGCAACAAATAGGAACTGCCTTGATACCTGTCAAAAAAAAATCACAACGAATTTGAAACGTGGAGCAGAATTTAAATAGATTTCCATTACCTCCAAATCGAAACAAATAATTATTATTATATCCTGCATCAAAAAATTGTTGGCTTTTGATTGGTTGAGAGCTCGTCACATGACCAGAAATATTTGACCTATTTTTAGAAAGTACTATACGAGAGTACTATTTTGGTTAACTATTTGGGAGTTGAAGAAAAAAATGTGAATTTTTTTTTTTTGATATGATTTTTTTTTTTTAAATCTTAATTTAATGAAAACATTATATTTTAAATCTTTTTAGATACAAATTGACACTTTTTTGTTCTAAATTTTTTTTCCCCAAAATTGTATTTTTATTTTATTTTTTTAAAATAAATTTTTGATGCAGGATATAAAACAAATATACCATGCCTTCTATCCGAGGTACTGGTTAAACTATGGGCCTCGGACCTCGGTGACTCAAAAAGTACCATTTGCTTCGGGCTGCGCCCCTCAGCAAATAGTACTATTGGAGTCACCTCTTGCGCATAGTTTTAACCAGAACCTCTCAAGGCAGAGTATATTTGTATACTAGAGAGATTTTTTCTTTATGACGCATGTTTAGTAAAAAGAAAGTCAACCTTGATACAATTTAGCCCACTACCCACTACCCACTACACAGTGCGCATACAAAAATGTACCCCACTTTTGGTAGCTCCTAATTAAAAAGTCATTATCAATATGATGTTTGAAATAGATTTCATGATTAAGAGTAACTTCTTTTCTTTCCAATGATACCCTATTTATAATATTTCCTCCACGGGTGAATGAGCACTAAGGTCTTTAAAAGGTGTTGTCAAAATCGCCTTGTACCAAGCATGGGCAGAAGGAACAAATGTGGGTCAGGTCATATATAAAAAAAATTAAAAAAATCATGTCTCGTGCTTCATGCTTCATTGTTTAAAATGATTAAATGTAGCTAGGCTTTCACAGAACCTTGTTTCAATTCACAGAATAACCTTTAATTATTTTGAACAGCCTAATAACTTCTTGTCTCATGATATCTAAATTCTCTCTGCTCACTTTCATTTCACACGCATAAGGAGCACATAAGGTGTTTATCTCGAATAGCGAATGAAAACTCAAATGCAGAATGCAGACACATGAGGATTAATGTCAAAAAATTGAGAGTAGATTTTCATTAAAACGCATAACGTGCCAAATACACTATATCCATTGTGTATCACTCAATGAGAAGATTTTCTTATGCAATGGGTGCGAATGAAGTCAAGATTTTCATCATCATAACGAAGATAATATCATAAATTTTACTTGCAATAAGCATTTCCTAGAGTTTGAGTTGATATTAGCACCTTTTTTTCAACTGCCTAATAGTGAATGTAAATAAATTAGCAACAATGGCTTTTGAACCACATTAATTGCTTCAGCCCAAATTTGGTACAAGAGGAATTTGACAATACTTTTTTAAAAGCCTGCTGCTCAGTAATCCTTGGTTGCACAATTATATTAGGATATTAGTTCGTCTTTACAATGCAATCTGAATTCAAGGTCACAATCGTAGTGGCGTCAGACCAGTAGTGCGATCGTATTCAACTAAAGGTCGATTTGGCTTTTACTCTGATTAGAAGAGTTAATGGCATTAAACAAAATTGTTAATTAGAAGCTACTAAAGTTGGGTACGCTTTTTTCGCTACGCACTGTACGTTCTGAAAACGATTCGATTTTGGAAGAATTTGGAATAGCATTTGATAATAGCATTTAATTATATAAAATCTTAATGACGGAAGATCAATGTAGTAATACAAAATATAAAAATCTAGATTTCAATGGATTTCGAGATTCCTCGAAGGAGGAAAAGCTGAATCGGCTCAGAATCGTAGTGGCGTCAGACCAGTAGTGAGACCGTTTACGACTAAAGGCCGATTTGGCTTTTACTTTGACTAGAAGAGTTAATGGCACTAAACAAAACTGTTTGTCACTGTTCTATTAAGAACCGGAGAGGAGAAGCTGATCTTTGTGTAGATTTTCATTTGTAATATAATTATTATTTGTTCAGAAATCATAAATTGTCAATACATTATGTTTTTTTATATACAGGAGCAATGTGGGAGAAAGGATGTAAGTTCAATATAATTCGTATTGCACGTTTCTGAAGAATTAAAATTCGATTTAAATAAGTTTTAGTACAATCTCCCTTTATACACTATATTACAGTAACTAAGATTATTATTATATTATTATAACTAAGTATTTTGCAGATTAAGAAGAACTTTAAAAGGTACAATTTTTTTAATTCTGTTCATTGCACCAATATCTTTAAATATTTGACATAATACATGATGTTCATGTTCTTTCCCAGTCAATTTGCAGTCAATTTTTACTCCTAAAAAGGTGGTAGTATTTACTACCGATATATTTTGTTGGTTGATACTTATTTCCATACAGGATGTATTAATATTTTAGTTTTTCGGCTGAAATAACACACCGCACGTTTTTGTGCATTCAATTTTAATTTATTTGCTTTAAACCGTCAATTCTTTAAGTTCCGGATTAATAGCAGTACATAATGTATCAGTATTTATATCAGACAAAATAAACTTGTATCGTCTGCAAAAATGATCAACTGTAAAATATCACTTACGAATTAAATATCATTAAAGGGATCCGGTAACTGTGTCTCAGATTCTGAAACAAAATTCTGGATGTAGCTCATGCTGCAATTATTACTATAAACCATTAGGTCAGTCAGGAACCCCAAGACTTTTACAAGCCGATCGCCTGTCTGATTATCAAGATATTTATGATAATTGTAATTGATAACACGCAGGGCCGTGCATGTCAGAATTAACATTGTTAAACGATGCCTTTAACAAACAACAAAAACAATAACGGACTCAATACTGATCCCTGAGGGACACCAAATAGGTTTTGTGTAGTTTCAGAAGATCCATCATTTGAATAACTGGAAAACCACTTAAGTACAGTACCCCCAATGCAATTTCTGTAATAATAGTTGATGACGTATACAATCAAATGCCTTGGTAAGGTCTTAAAATATACCAAAGACAACTTTTTTGTTAATCTTCAAACGCTTTAGCAAACATCTACACGCATCAAACGAACACACACCCTCACCTCCTCAAAATTCAATTAAATATTTAAACGGGCATGCATTTACACATAACATATACCGATTTTAGTTTTCGAACAGTTACCGGTATGTGTTTTCTTATCTGCTTAGATATATCAAATAATCTAAGGGGAGAAAATGCTTTTTAATATGTAATCTTATTCAAAGTTGCTTAATGTCAAAGATTTTATGTCTTTAAGAAAGTGAACTGAAGCAATGCATGGTAGACCAAACTGAGAAAAAAATATAGTACTGATTAAGATTCTTACCATTGTCACCACGGTTTGTAGATGCTGATTCGAACTGACGGAATCTGGCGGGCGTGTGCAAGATGAATTGTTGATCATGTCACCAAACGGAGTATACACTTGCTCTGGTTGCTATAACAACATCATGATGGCTTACGCAATTAAGCGTAAAGGATGATCGTGCCATTATCGCTGATTAATAAACTTAATAATTTAGGCCAAGAGCATTAGGGCAAAATAGGATTAAACCTGGACATTTTCCAAAACAAGCTGATTTTTTCAGGATAGCTCCAGGAATATGTCTAGACTAACATACTAAAAGTCCTCGTATATCCTCCTTGAGCGTTTTCCGCAATCCAAGATGGCGTCCAAAATGGCCGCCATTTCCTGAATTTCTTATAGCTTTGCAACTAGATAACCCAAATACAAAATTTAAATTATAAATATATGTTTATTTAGCATATGAAATACATATCATTACAAATAAACCTTTCATTAAATACTTCTTATACATAAAGTATACACACCCACACACCCACCCACACACAACTATGGCTGCTTCCATCATCCTCAATAACATCAGACTGACAGTGTGCAACCGTGAAGAGTACTCAACATTCGATGGAACTGAAAATGGCTAAGATTATGGTGGCCCTGAAGGGACATCGCGAATAGACTCAATCGTGAAAAATATGCGATAAAATTCACGATATCGTCAATTTTATCGCATATTTTTCACGAAGAAATTCACGAAATTGACGATATCGTGAACTTTATCGTAAACTTTTCACGATGAAATTGACGATATCGTGAATTTTATCGTGAAAAGTTCACGATATAAAGTTCACGATATCGTCAATTTTATCGTGTACTCTATCGTGTACTCTATCGTGTACTCTCCTGACGGGCGCTTCGTAAACAAAACCAGCCCTAGCTGGGGGAGACAGAGAGAAGGAAAAAAGGGAAAGGGAAAGAGAAGATAAAAGGAAAGAAAGAATAATAAGAAGAAAAGAGGGAAACGGGGGGGGCGAAGGACTCTTGCCCCCCCCCCCTCCCCCCCCCCCCCCCCCAAAAAATAAATCAGAGAGAGAGAGAGAAGGGAAAGGGAAAGGGATAGAGAAGATAAAAGGAAAGAAAGAAGAGGAAGAAGAAGAAAAGAGGGAAACTGGGGCAAAGGGCTTTTGCCTCATCCCCCGCCCCCCGCCAAAAAATAAATAAGAGAGAGAGAGAGAGAGAGGAGGAAAGGGAAAGAGAAGAAAGAAAGAGAAAAACGAAAAAAAAGGGGAGGTAAGAGCCTTTCGCCCTTCCCCCGTTTCCCTCTTTCCGTCTTCTTCTTCTTTCTTTCCTTTTATATTTTCTTTCCCTTTCCCTTTCCCTTCTCTCTATCTCTCTCTCTCTCTCTCCTATTTATTTGTTGGCGCGGGAGGGGGGAGAAGACAAGAACCCCTCTTTTCTTCTTATTCTTCTTCCTTTCCTTTTTTATTCTCTTTCCCTTTCCCTTCTCTCTCTCTCTCTTATTTATTTTTTGGGCGGGGGGATGCAAGAGCCCTTCGCCCCCGTTTCCCTCTTTTCTTCTTCTTCTTCCTCTTCTTTCTTTCCTTTTATCTTCTCTTTCCCTTTCCCTTTCCCTTCTCTCTCTATCTCTTATTTATTTTTTTGGCGGGGGGTGGGGAGGGAGGAGGCAAGAGCCCTTCGCCCTTCCCCCGTTTCCCTCTTTCCTTCTTATTCCTCTTCTTTCTTTCCTTTTATATTTTCTTTCCCTTTCCCTTCTCTCTCTATCTCTTATTTATTTTTTTGGCGGGGGGTGGGGAGGGAGGAGGCAAGAGCCCTTCGCCCCCCCCCCGTTTCCCTCTTTTCTTCTTATTATTCTTTCTTTCCTTTTATCTTCTCTTTCCCTTTCCCTTTTTCCTTCTCTCTGTCTCCCCCAGCTAGGGCTGGTTTTGTTTACGAAGCGCCCGTCAGGAGAGTACACGATAGAGTACACGATAGAATACACGATAAAATTGACGATATCGTGAACTTTATATCGTGAACTTTTCACGATAAAATTCACGATATCGTCAATTTCATCGTGAAAAGTTCACGATAAAGTTCACGATATCGTCAATTTCGTGAATTTCTTCGTGAAAAATATGCGATAAAATTGACGATATCGTGAATTTTATCGCATATTTTTCACGATTTAGTCTATTCGCGATGTCCCTTCAGGGCCACCATATAAGATACATTAGTACCAACGTCGCAAAGGCAAAAGTCACACGGTTTCAAACAGGAAATGCACCTCATTAGCACATGCCATATCATCTCTGCTAGTAGACCAGGGCATTTCTGTTGCCAATATTGTTGGAATAGCTGCGTATAAACACCGGAAGTTTGGCTCACATGAACAGATAGACATCTTGAGCAACATGAGCTTTGTTCTTCATGGAGTGGTTCCATGAAAGAGGCCATGCAGAGTGACCAGTACGAGAATTGAAACTCTGCCCTTTATAAGAATAGACCCCTCCTATCCGAGTACCATCTACACGGCACTATATGCTTTGCACAGTCACAATGTGAAAAACATAACTTAAGAATATATGTGCATGACAATTGACCAGCCCTTGTTCATCAAGGCAGCAGAGATTGTAGCTTCTTCTCAAGACCTAGGAAAAGTAATCTTCCGTCTTGGTGGATTTCACCTCCTCATGCCATATCTCGGCAGCATATAGGCCACGTCATGGGCGGAAATGTGCTTCGGAGCTATGGGAGATAATGCACGCCAAAGGGTCTGTCATCACTATGAACATGACAGACAATGAAAGCGGACAAAATATACAGTTCCTCAGGTAGACAAAGGGACATCCCTTCACTGCTATTATGTAAAAATGTGTAGAACAGGTGTCACATGCATATTCACCTGTTCTACACATTTTTACATAATAGCAGTGAAGGGATGTTCCTTTGTTTTCCTGAGGAACTGTATATTTTGTCCGCTTTCATTGTCTGTCATGTTCATAGTGCATACATATGCAATCTGGTGATGCATTTTCCCCTTCAGTTCTCTTCGTGCTCACAATCTTACTCCAGCTGCCTTCATTGGCGTGTTGATGGGTAAACCTTGCATATTAGACAGCATAGATAAGGACCACTTAGTGAATCTGTATGGTGCACTCCTCAACCAGGACAAGAAGGTGACTGCTGTATCTGATGAGAAGGAGTGTGTCAAACAGTTAAAGTCAGATCATTTCACAACTCATTAACCGGGCAGCAGAACAAAGTAGGACAGGAACTTTGGTTGCAGTATATCCAACAATGCGTCTCTTCTGCAATGTTTCATTCCAGCTGAAAGGACAGGGGACTTTAAGCTCTATCTCAGCTGTGTGAGGGAAATGATACAACATTTCCATGCTGCAGGACATCTTCCCTATGTCAAATCTGCCAGGTTGTATTTACAACAGATGGAAGCTCTAGAGCAAACCATGCCAGGAAATGAATATACACAATTTGCAGAAAAGGGATACTTCACCATCCGTCGTGTGGATTCATTCTGGGGTGGAAACTTCTCTGATCAGACCATTGAAAAGTTCCTGATGCGGCAGCTGAAAACATCTAGAGAAATGACTCGTGGACGTGGAATCACAGACAGTTCATTGGCTAAGTGGGTTCATGCACTTCCTCGCCTTGTGCTCCTACCTGTGATGAACTGGAACAGTTAACTGGAGTACACACTGGTATATCAAAGCAGCATAAATTAGACATACAGCAAAGTACCAGGTCAAGAGACAATAAAGATAGACGTATCTTTGTTGGATGGCTGCAGGCACATCAACACTTGCTGGATATGAAACTAAGTGCCTGGTCTCATTGTCAACTGGCATCATCGCTGGCTCATCTGTTAATTGTGATTAACCTGTACAAATCGGCCTAGTAGCGGCATCCAAAACGAATGCATGGTAGGAAGTTTACAGATATCTAGCTACGTACATCGTAAGGACAAGGTGAAGACTATTGGTGCCAAGAGTAAGAGATTGAAAATCAGGGGACAAAGCAAAAAAGTCAACCCAACGCTACTGTTCAACAGAATCACATGTGTCCTGAATAACAACACTGAGATGGAATCGTTCTTTGTTTATGAACTTATTCCCAGGCACTTTCCCTTTCAAAGGTGGAGTGATGCGGAAGCCAACAAAGAGTTCTCTGGGTCTCCTGCTGAATTCCTTCACCAAGCAATCCAACCTGCCATATTTGGTCTCTTTGCTTAAGATGGTGGTCGCCTACTACAATCTGTTGTTTGGCCACATCTGTCAACCTATGCTGAATTTGTTCAGTCATATATTGTATACACCCTTTATGTAGCTTATTTGCCGGTGGTGTTCGATGGATATGGAAGTGCAACTTACACAAAGGTAGCTGAGTAGAGACGAATAGCCCAGAAATGTACCTCTTTATTTGATGATAACATGCCAACAAGCACAACCCAAAACAGCTTTCCTAGCCAACAGCAACAATATGATGAGACTTATACAAACTCCTCGTGACAAAATACATATCAAGCAGGCAGAAGCGGATGTCACCACCCTAATTGTGTCCACAGCACAAGCAGTAGCAGAGTCAGAACAGGTGCCAGTTGTTGTCGTGGGTATGGACACAGACTTACTGGTCATGCTAGTTGCTCGGGCAACCACTTCCACAGATATGCACATGCTATGCCGCAGAATCATGTCACGGTCTTCAACATTCATGAAATTCAGCATGCCACAGGGGACACTAGAAATCACCTGATGTTTGTTTATGCTGAGACAGGGTGTGATACGGTCTCTGCAATCTACCGTCAGGGCAATCGTAAAACTTTCAATATGGTCCACAAGAAACTTGACTATGACTTGCTTGATACATTCGCGGTGAAAGCACCCATGACGAGGTAAACAAGAGCCGGGGAAGCCTTTATGGGGCCAGCAGTTTTGAATCTCTTGATGACTACCGTCACATTGCATCAGTAAGAACGTCTACCTCCAAATAGTGCTGAAGCAAAGCAATATCCATACCGCACCTATCTTACAGTCATTATGTATGAAACGCTTTAGCGACCTTGGTACTAACGTGTCTCCATTTTCAGTTCCCTCTAATGTTGAGTACTCTTCACGGTTGCACACTGTCAGTCTGATATCGTTGAGGATTATGGAAGCAGCCATATTTGTATGTGGGTGTGTGTGTGTTTGTGTACTTCATGCATAAGAAATATTTTTTAATGAAAAGTTTGTTGTACTGATATGTATTTCAATGGTGCTTTTCTAGTCTAGACATTTGATTATATTCATAACGTATTATTAGAAATAATATTGGAAATAATAGCCATTTTGGGCGCCATTTTGGATTTCGGGAAGGGCTCAAGTAGTTTTACTGCTACTTTTGTGTTTCAAGTATTTGGTTGAGTTCCTTATGCTGAAAAACATATATTTAGACCAAACAAATTTGGTATTTGGGTTATCTAGTTGCAAAGTTATACGAAATACAGGAAATGGCGGCAATTTTGGGCGCCATTTTGGATTTCGAGAAGGGCTAAAGTGGTTTAAAGCTATTTTTGTGTTCCAAAATTTATCAACATGTATTTTATTGAGTTCCTTATGCTAAAATACATATATTTAGACATTTAAATTTTGTATTGGGGTTACCTAGTTTCAAATTTATGAGAAAAACAGGAAATGGCGGCAATTTTGGACGCCCTCTTGGATTGCGGAAAACGCTCAAGGAGGATTTATGAGGACTTTTAGTATGTTAATCTAGACATATTCCTGGACCTATCCTGAAAAAATCAGCTTGTTATGGAAAATGTCCATGTTTAAACTAATGCTCTTGGCCTAATTATATTAGGGGTGTTCACACCTACACACAAAATCGCGATAGTTTGCCGGGCGCTTTGTGTGTGTGAATGGTATTGAGAATCAAAAATCGATTTATTTAATCCCAGGATTCCTAGTGCGCATACATCGTCGAGATTAACGCATGAGCAGTTTATACGCTTTTGCCGTCAAGCGAAAATTCTTCCTGTGTGCGAATGTCGATCGCCCCAAAAAAAATTTGCATCGCAATCCGATTCGCACTAAATTGACATGTGTGAAAGTCGCCCCCGAAAAAAAATCTTTGCATCGCGATCCAAATCGCACTAATGTGACGGGACCATAGAGATCAAGTAATTACATACACTCAGACCTGATGATGCAGATCATGTTCTATTAAAGGTAATACAAAGTTTTGGGAAATATTGAAAATTGGCTGGATAGTGATTCTTTACAATGTTGATATATTTGGATGCCCCTGTAGATGCATTATAAGCACTAGAAAATTTAGCCCCTAAAACACTTCTGCTTTCGAGAAAAATGGAATATAACAGATTTTTTGAGAGTAGAGGGCGCACGAGAACAGTTGCACGCGACTATTTTCGAGCTCCCAAATTTCGACTAACTTTTCAAATTTTCAACCCTACAAAGTTCTGATATTTGAATTTGAGTTATACTGGATTCTGCAACACAAACCGACTGTACTTGTTCTGAAGATTTGTTAATATTTTTGTGCATAAAGAGAGGATTCTATCATTTTGGATTCATACATCAATTACAACTGAACACCATGCACGCATCTAACTATGCCACCGCGGCGGCGCCACCCGAGGCGCCACAAGACCAAGGTAAGCCAGTCTTTGTGATGCATAATAACATTCCCGGCGATAACCGAGTTGAATAAGAAGAAATGTACAAGTCCGTGAGCAAGTCAGTAAATACTAAAGACATACATGGACTACAGAAAATAGGTGGGCTTTGGCGACTATACATAGAGGAACGCCAAAACAGAATAAAACTGATCACAGAAGGGATACAGATAAGAGATACAACAGTCTTGATAAAAGACATTCCCCTTTCAGTGCACGAAAGTATCATCTTAGACGAATTGGAGGCCAAAAACTGCAAAATCAATGGCCACGTCATATACCCCAAACTACGCGTTGATGGCAAATTAACCCAATGCCTCACCGAAGACCGTGTATTGTATATAGACCCACCTACCCAACCCCTCCCGAGATTTATGCGTTTCCATAGTTTCAGAGCCCGAGTTTTCCATCACGGCCAGCCCACCACCGAGGCTAATGTAACATGTTCACATTGTCTCAAAGCCGGGCACCATCGCTCTAAATGCAACAACGAGATGGTATGTCGGCTTTGCAAAAATGTCAGCCATATGCAGAGTGTATGCCCTACTGTCAGTGTCACCGAAAAACAACAACTTTCTTCGAAGCCGAAAACACCGGCTTATGAAAGCACGCAGCCAGCTGATGCAACACGCGACAAAGCCGTAACCCAGACAACGAACGCTGTGGATGAAAGCCGAGCACATCCTGCAACTACGAGTGAACGAGCAAGAGACATGACGTCATCTACCCGACAGACCCGATCCAAGACTGCGAACAAAAGCGAGACCCGCGAAAAGAAATCAGGTGGTCCCAAACAGCAAGCAAAAGAGAGTGCTGAGCTAATTCAGATTTTGTCTGAGTTTCGATCGCGGAGTAGCAGCGAACCAAACCTTCGTGATGCACAAACGCGAATCACACGATTCCTGAGAAAATCTGCCACCTCTGAATCCGATGAAAACAAAGAATATGATGAAACTGAAGATCCGGTTGAAGATGAACTTTCTGAAGCAACACCCGAATTCTCGGAACTCTCATTTAACCATGACAACCACAAAAGTAAGACTAGACTTTAATTCGTCACTTTGACGAATTAGGTGATACGTGTGTAACATAATGAAGAACGCATTTTCACGATTTCATCTTTCGTTATTAAATACTACTTCCATTATGGTATATCCATCAGTCAAGTTTCAACTGTGTAGAACAGAGGGAGACAGAGCAATATAATAAGAAGAAGGCAAGGCAAGAGAAAGAGAGAGAGAGAGGGAGAGGATAAAAGTGTAGAGAGGGAAAGAGAGATAGAGAGTGAGAGAGAGATGCAGAGACAGACCAAGTAAAGGAGAGGGGCAGAACATGAGGGGAGAAGGGAAACACAGCAAGAGAGAGGAGAGAGAGAGAGATGCAATTGAGAACAATGCCTTCCATATTTCTAGCATAAATAAGCTCTTTTGAATACTGGTCATGAAAGTGTTGCCGATAATCAAAAAACGATTATGTTCATGAATACGATGATGACGATATTAAAATGATGACCATGAAAGTGGCACAGCGCCCCCTTCATGTTTTCGATTGAGGATCGTTATATATGATAACTGTTAACTATTACCAGGGAGAGTGCCCTGCTATTACGAAACATTGCAGAGATATACTTATACCAATCATTGAAGTGATATTTCGACGCACTAAATACGCAACAATGACGTCAATAGAGCTGATTATGACTAATAAGGACTATATCTGAACTAAGTTTCATGCTGCTTATTGACCGTTCCGTATTGGAAAGAAAGATCTACCGTTTGAATAACGTTTTAACGCACTAAGGATGTGAATGCTTCCGTGTGCCATCTGTCAAGTCTTGAGATAACATGCAAATAAAGTTTTTAAGCCCTTTTTTTATCAATTAAACATGAACACAGTGATTTATTTAGTCCTGATTCAATATAAAATATGAGTAAGATATTTATATTTTACCCATCCATAAACCAAAATCTATAAGATGTTAATTCTAGAAATGATTGTTAGTATGCATGGCAGTGAATGGCTAAACGATTGAAATTGCCTCAAATTTCCTTTGATTTGATTTGTATACATGTAATACACTAATAAATGAGACACTGGGATGATGCAGAGAGAAAGGGGGAGACTATACAGAAATAGAGAGGCAGATCGAGACAGAACAAGAGATAAAGAGGAAGGCAGCAAGGCATCTCACCCATCTCCTTTTTTTTCAATTCTCTTTTCCCTCTTTCTTCTTCTACTTTTACTTCTTCTAATAATTCCCCTTTTTTTACAGTTTGGATGAAACATAACCTTTTTCTTGTAGTAGCTATTACCTAGAGGAAAATATAAATGTGTACAATTTGTCATATAAGTATTCGCATAATAACTTCGCCTCTATCATTTGTAATTTGTATAATGTGTAATGCTTGAATATTGATATCGATACCTTAGGATAGTGTTACTATACCCTCCGTCTATCCTCTTACCATCTTACCATCAACTTTTCTTTTCTTTCTTTGCTTTACATCATCATCATGTTCTTCTTCACTTTGTGTATCTCTTTTTTTATATCAAATGATTTCGGAAGATCAAAAATGAAATTCAAATTTCGAAGTTGAATATTGTTTTTAACAATTTACTCATTCAGGTTCAATTCTTTAATTTCGATGTTATTTGATATGAATGTTTGAATATATTGTATTTTAAATTTGTAAAACATTTCCTAATTCATCCGTTTATGCCGCAATGCATTGTTGTTCTTTTATTTTTATTCTCAATCAAACCATCATCAATTAAACTCAATACTAGGACACTGCTAACGTTAAAATTTCACAAATAGGACATACGTGACATCATAATTACTGCAAAGTTCTACGGAATTTGCAAATTCGACTTTCAATTGAAAATTGTGACATGATACCATCATCTGATCGAAAAACTAAAAGCACCGTTTTTATAGCCCATGGTCTCAGCTATAACATACCCAAATTTGGGAGAAAACAACAGAGCACAAATAAGAAAGATAGTGCTCATAGATGAATGCCATGTCGATTCATGATGTGAACGAAATTCACCTTCCATAGACAATTTTGAGCAATTTAAAATTTTACGCGCGCATTAACGCGCGCGCGCCTACGCGTACGCACATTTTTGCGCGCATTTATTGACCTCAAATTGACCCGACGGATATTGATCTTAATCTTGATAAATATGAATGTAAAATTACTTTCCGTTATGAAGATATGATCATAAGTTGATTTTTACAAAATGGCGCCTGGATGACGTCACGATGACTTTGAGTCTTTGAAAAGTCACGCAGTTCTAAGTTAGACTAAGATCTATCATCATTGAAAGTTTCATGACAATGGCTTTATTCAGTCTTGAGATATCCTGCGAACAAAATCGAGGAAGAATAATAGGAAGAAGAAGAAGAATAATAAATAAAAATCTTGACGAAATCAATAGGTGATACGTAGACTTCGTTACGTATCACCTAATGATACGTATACTTCGTACACATCACCTAATGATTCCTTCAAAATTTGCAATTTCAACTTTCGATTGAAAATTTCGATATGATCTCAACATCTGATCGAAAAACAAAGTACACCGTTTTTATAGCCCATGGTCTCAGCTATAACATACCCAAATTTGGGAGAAAACAACAGAGCACAAATAAGAAAGATAGTGCTCATAGATGAATGCCATGTCGATTCATGATGTGAACGAAATTCACCTTCCATAGACAATTTTGAGCAATTTAAAATTTTACGCGCGCATTAACGCGCGCGCGCCTACGCGTACGCACATTTTTGCGCGCATTTATTGACCTCAAATTGACCCGACGGATATTGATCTTAATCTTGATAAATATGAATGTAAAATTACTTTCCGTTATGAAGATATGATCATAAGTTGATTTTTACAAAATGGCGCCTGGATGACGTCACGATGACTTTGAGTCTTTGAAAAGTCACGCAGTTCTAAGTTAGACTAAGATCTATCATCATTGAAAGTTTCATGACAATGGCTTTATTCAGTCTTGAGATATCCTGCGAACAAAATCGAGGAAGAATAATAGGAAGAAGAAGAAGAATAATAAATAAAAATCTTGACGAAATCAATAGGTGATACGTAGACTTCGTTACGTATCACCTAATGATACGTATACTTCGTACACATCACCTAATGATTCCTTCAAAATTTGCAATTTCAACTTTCGATTGAAAATTTCGATATGATCTCAACATCTGATCGAAAAACAAAGTACACCGTTTTTATAGCCCATGGTCTCAGCTATAACATACCCAAATTTGGGAGAAAACAACAGAGCACAAATAAGAAAGATAGTGCTCATAGATGAATGCCATGTCGATTCATGATGTGAACGAAATTCACCTTCCATAGACAATTTTGAGCAATTTAAAATTTTACGCGCGCATTAACGCGCGCGCGCCTACGCGTACGCACATTTTTGCGCGCATTTATTGACCTCAAATTGACCCGACGGATATTGATCTTAATCTTGATAAATATGAATGTAAAATTACTTTCCGTTATGAAGATATGATCATAAGTTGATTTTTACAAAATGGCGCCTGGATGACGTCACGATGACTTTGAGTCTTTGAAAAGTCACGCAGTTCTAAGTTAGACTAAGATCTATCATCATTGAAAGTTTCATGACAATGGCTTTATTCAGTCTTGAGATATCCTGCGAACAAAATCGAGGAAGAATAATAGGAAGAAGAAGAAGAATAATAAATAAAAATCTTGACGAAATCAATAGGTGATACGTAGACTTCGTTACGTATCACCTAATGATACGTATACTTCGTACACATCACCTAATGATTCCTTCAAAATTTGCAATTTCAACTTTCGATTGAAAATTTCGATATGATCTCAACATCTGATCGAAAAACAAAGTACACCGTTTTTATAGCCCATGGTCTCAGCTATAACATACCCAAATTTGGGAGAAAACAACAGAGCACAAATAAGAAAGATAGTGCTCATAGATGAATGCCATGTCGATTCATGATGTGAACGAAATTCACCTTCCATAGACAATTTTGAGCAATTTAAAATTTTACGCGCGCATTAACGCGCGCGCGCCTACGCGTACGCACATTTTTGCGCGCATTTATTGACCTCAAATTGACCCGACGGATATTGATCTTAATCTTGATAAATATGAATGTAAAATTACTTTCCGTTATGAAGATATGATCATAAGTTGATTTTTACAAAATGGCGCCTGGATGACGTCACGATGACTTTGAGTCTTTGAAAAGTCACGCAGTTCTAAGTTAGACTAAGATCTATCATCATTGAAAGTTTCATGACAATGGCTTTATTCAGTCTTGAGATATCCTGCGAACAAAATCGAGGAAGAATAATAGGAAGAAGAAGAAGAATAATAAATAAAAATCTTGACGAAATCAATAGGTGATACGTAGACTTCGTTACGTATCACCTAATGATACGTATACTTCGTACACATCACCTAATGATTCCTTCAAAATTTGCAATTTCAACTTTCGATTGAAAATTTCGATATGATCTCAACATCTGATCGAAAAACAAAGTACACCGTTTTTATAGCCCATGGTCTCAGCTATAACATACCCAAATTTGGGAGAAAACAACAGAGCACAAATAAGAAAGATAGTGCTCATAGATGAATGCCATGTCGATTCATGATGTGAACGAAATTCACCTTCCATAGACAATTTTGAGCAATTTAAAATTTTACGCGCGCATTAACGCGCGCGCGCCTACGCGTACGCACATTTTTGCGCGCATTTATTGACCTCAAATTGACCCGACGGATATTGATCTTAATCTTGATAAATATGAATGTAAAATTACTTTCCGTTATGAAGATATGATCATAAGTTGATTTTTACAAAATGGCGCCTGGATGACGTCACGATGACTTTGAGTCTTTGAAAAGTCACGCAGTTCTAAGTTAGACTAAGATCTATCATCATTGAAAGTTTCATGACAATGGCTTTATTCAGTCTTGAGATATCCTGCGAACAAAATCGAGGAAGAATAATAGGAAGAAGAAGAAGAATAATAAATAAAAATCTTGACGAAATCAATAGGTGATACGTAGACTTCGTTACGTATCACCTAATGATACGTATACTTCGTACACATCACCTAATGATTCCTTCAAAATTTGCAATTTCAACTTTCGATTGAAAATTTCGATATGATCTCAACATCTGATCGAAAAACAAAGTACACCGTTTTTATAGCCCATGGTCTCAGCTATAACATACCCAAATTTGGGAGAAAACAACAGAGCACAAATAAGAAAGATAGTGCTCATAGATGAATGCCATGTCGATTCATGATGTGAACGAAATTCACCTTCCATAGACAATTTTGAGCAATTTAAAATTTTACGCGCGCATTAACGCGCGCGCGCCTACGCGTACGCACATTTTTGCGCGCATTTATTGACCTCAAATTGACCCGACGGATATTGATCTTAATCTTGATAAATATGAATGTAAAATTACTTTCCGTTATGAAGATATGATCATAAGTTGATTTTTACAAAATGGCGCCTGGATGACGTCACGATGACTTTGAGTCTTTGAAAAGTCACGCAGTTCTAAGTTAGACTAAGATCTATCATCATTGAAAGTTTCATGACAATGGCTTTATTCAGTCTTGAGATATCCTGCGAACAAAATCGAGGAAGAATAATAGGAAGAAGAAGAAGAATAATAAATAAAAATCTTGACGAAATCAATAGGTGATACGTAGACTTCGTTACGTATCACCTAATGATACGTATACTTCGTACACATCACCTAATGATTCCTTCAAAATTTGCAATTTCAACTTTCGATTGAAAATTTCGATATGATCTCAACATCTGATCGAAAAACAAAGTACACCGTTTTTATAGCCCATGGTCTCAGCTATAACATACCCAAATTTGGGAGAAAACAACAGAGCACAAATAAGAAAGATAGTGCTCATAGATGAATGCCATGTCGATTCATGATGTGAACGAAATTCACCTTCCATAGACAATTTTGAGCAATTTAAAATTTTACGCGCGCATTAACGCGCGCGCGCCTACGCGTACGCACATTTTTGCGCGCATTTATTGACCTCAAATTGACCCGACGGATATTGATCTTAATCTTGATAAATATGAATGTAAAATTACTTTCCGTTATGAAGATATGATCATAAGTTGATTTTTACAAAATGGCGCCTGGATGACGTCACGATGACTTTGAGTCTTTGAAAAGTCACGCAGTTCTAAGTTAGACTAAGATCTATCATCATTGAAAGTTTCATGACAATGGCTTTATTCAGTCTTGAGATATCCTGCGAACAAAATCGAGGAAGAATAATAGGAAGAAGAAGAAGAATAATAAATAAAAATCTTGACGAAATCAATAGGTGATACGTAGACTTCGTTACGTATCACCTAATGATACGTATACTTCGTACACATCACCTAATGATTCCTTCAAAATTTGCAATTTCAACTTTCGATTGAAAATTTCGATATGATCTCAACATCTGATCGAAAAACAAAGTACACCGTTTTTATAGCCCATGGTCTCAGCTATAACATACCCAAATTTGGGAGAAAACAACAGAGCACAAATAAGAAAGATAGTGCTCATAGATGAATGCCATGTCGATTCATGATGTGAACGAAATTCACCTTCCATAGACAATTTTGAGCAATTTAAAATTTTACGCGCGCATTAACGCGCGCGCGCCTACGCGTACGCACATTTTTGCGCGCATTTATTGACCTCAAATTGACCCGACGGATATTGATCTTAATCTTGATAAATATGAATGTAAAATTACTTTCCGTTATGAAGATATGATCATAAGTTGATTTTTACAAAATGGCGCCTGGATGACGTCACGATGACTTTGAGTCTTTGAAAAGTCACGCAGTTCTAAGTTAGACTAAGATCTATCATCATTGAAAGTTTCATGACAATGGCTTTATTCAGTCTTGAGATATCCTGCGAACAAAATCGAGGAAGAATAATAGGAAGAAGAAGAAGAATAATAAATAAAAATCTTGACGAAATCAATAGGTGATACGTAGACTTCGTTACGTATCACCTAATGATACGTATACTTCGTACACATCACCTAATGATTCCTTCAAAATTTGCAATTTCAACTTTCGATTGAAAATTTCGATATGATCTCAACATCTGATCGAAAAACAAAGTACACCGTTTTTATAGCCCATGGTCTCAGCTATAACATACCCAAATTTGGGAGAAAACAACAGAGCACAAATAAGAAAGATAGTGCTCATAGATGAATGCCATGTCGATTCATGATGTGAACGAAATTCACCTTCCATAGACAATTTTGAGCAATTTAAAATTTTACGCGCGCATTAACGCGCGCGCGCCTACGCGTACGCACATTTTTGCGCGCATTTATTGACCTCAAATTGACCCGACGGATATTGATCTTAATCTTGATAAATATGAATGTAAAATTACTTTCCGTTATGAAGATATGATCATAAGTTGATTTTTACAAAATGGCGCCTGGATGACGTCACGATGACTTTGAGTCTTTGAAAAGTCACGCAGTTCTAAGTTAGACTAAGATCTATCATCATTGAAAGTTTCATGACAATGGCTTTATTCAGTCTTGAGATATCCTGCGAACAAAATCGAGGAAGAATAATAGGAAGAAGAAGAAGAATAATAAATAAAAATCTTGACGAAATCAATAGGTGATACGTAGACTTCGTTACGTATCACCTAATGATACGTATACTTCGTACACATCACCTAATGATTCCTTCAAAATTTGCAATTTCAACTTTCGATTGAAAATTTCGATATGATCTCAACATCTGATCGAAAAACAAAGTACACCGTTTTTATAGCCCATGGTCTCAGCTATAACATACCCAAATTTGGGAGAAAACAACAGAGCACAAATAAGAAAGATAGTGCTCATAGATGAATGCCATGTCGATTCATGATGTGAACGAAATTCACCTTCCATAGACAATTTTGAGCAATTTAAAATTTTACGCGCGCATTAACGCGCGCGCGCCTACGCGTACGCACATTTTTGCGCGCATTTATTGACCTCAAATTGACCCGACGGATATTGATCTTAATCTTG
This sequence comes from Strongylocentrotus purpuratus, assembly GCF_000002235.5. Taxonomy (NCBI): domain Eukaryota; kingdom Metazoa; phylum Echinodermata; class Echinoidea; order Camarodonta; family Strongylocentrotidae; genus Strongylocentrotus; species Strongylocentrotus purpuratus. Next base: position 16,402,595 of record NW_022145598.1, read on the forward strand.
ATAAATATGAATGTAAAATTACTTTCCGTTATGAAGATATGATCATAAGTTGATTTTTACAAAATGGCGCCTGGATGACGTCACGATGACTTTGAGTCTTTGAAAAGTCACGCAGTTCTAAGTTAGACTAAGATCTATCATCATTGAAAGTTTCATGACAATGGCTTTATTCAGTCTTGAGATATCCTGCGAACAAAATCGAGGAAGAATAATAGGAAGAAGAAGAAGAATAATAAATAAAAATCTTGACGAAATCAATAGGTGATACGTAGACTTCGTTACGTATCACCTAATGATACGTATACTTCGTACACATCACCTAATGATTCCTTCAAAATTTGCAATTTCAACTTTCGATTGAAAATTTCGATATGATCTCAACATCTGATCGAAAAACAAAGTACACCGTTTTTATAGCCCATGGTCTCAGCTATAACATACCCAAATTTGGGAGAAAACAACAGAGCACAAATAAGAAAGATAGTGCTCATAGATGAATGCCATGTCGATTCATGATGTGAACGAAATTCACCTTCCATAGACAATTTTGAGCAATTTAAAATTTTACGCGCGCATTAACGCGCGCGCGCCTACGCGTACGCACATTTTTGCGCGCATTTATTGACCTCAAATTGACCCGACGGATATTGATCTTAATCTTGATAAATATGAATGTAAAATTACTTTCCGTTATGAAGATATGATCATAAGTTGATTTTTACAAAATGGCGCCTGGATGACGTCACGATGACTTTGAGTCTTTGAAAAGTCACGCAGTTCTAAGTTAGACTAAGATCTATCATCATTGAAAGTTTCATGACAATGGCTTTATTCAGTCTTGAGATATCCTGCGAACAAAATCGAGGAAGAATAATAGGAAGAAGAAGAAGAATAACTAGACTTTAATTCGTCACTTAGACGAATTAGGTGATACGTATGATAATGGTTTACATAACGAATAATGCATTACACGATATATTATTTCATAAAATGCTTCTCCCATTTATATGCTTCTCCCATTATGATCTATCCATATGTCAAGATTAAGTTGTGTCTCCTTGATCATCATGGATCTAGGGAAGATAGATTGAAGCAATATATGACCTTTGACCCTGTGCAGTAACCAGTTACACATTTGACTTTAATTTACATCATGAAGAACACCTTTTGACGATTTTATCTTATTCAAAGAAATGAAAATGTAATTGATAAATGATTATCATCATTATGATAATGATGATCATGATGATAATGATCATGATCATGAGCGCGATCATGACATCTTATTGAAAAAATAAGGATTGATTTAGATAGCATATAGTCTAAGCTACAACATACTCAAAAATCAACAAAATCCAAGCAGAATCAACGGCGATATTGCTCGCAAAAGACAGGAATGTAGAATCCAGATTTGAGAAAAAGTCATCTCCCATAGGGATTACACGCAAAAAGTAATGGATTAAGTGATAATAGGGTAATTATAAAGTAAAAAGGGTTGTTTATGACATTATTAGCAATTATACGTGTTTAAATAATCAAAGGAGATGGTACAGTGAAAGGCCAAAAGGAAAAAAAAAGTGAAGAAAAAAATTGTTGGAGACACCCGGACTCGAACCAGGGATCTCGAGGTTGAAAGTCAAGTGCGTTACTGATATACCAAAACATCTCCCATAGCGATAACACGTAAACGGGAAATGGAATTCTGAAGTCCTACTTTGCAAGTGAAATATGAGCATGATCCCGGCATATGATCGAAAAATAAAGTGCACACTGGAGATAGCCTTTTGTTTCAGCTACAACATACCCGAAGCTCAGCAAAAACGAAGCTAAAACAACGGAGATATTGCTCGCGAAAGAGGGAAATGTAGAATCCAGTTTTGAGAAATAGTCATGTGCCGTAGACAATACACGCAAAATGTGAAAAATTGACATGCCTCCTTTAATCGCAAAAATACGACATGATACCTTTGTCAAACTGGAAAATTGTGGAAACTGCATTTGTAGAAAATTATCTCAGCTAGATCATATTAAAATTTGCAAGAAAAAAAATTAGTATCTACAGAGATACAATCAATTGTCCAAAAATATGCAAACGTCATACTATCAAAATTTAAATTTTGAGTTCGGAGGCCATTATGATGACGTCATGAGTTAATTGAGAGTCAAATGAGACATGAAATCATATCTCCGACCCATAATCTATCTAAATATGAAAAAAGTATTGGGAGTTCCTATCTATTCTGAAGAGTTACAAAGAATTTTGTATAGGCATGTTTTTGCTCATGTATTGTGGATATAGAAAACGCAGGTCCGCGCGCGCTGTGAACTTTGACGGACGCTCATTGCGTTATTAAAAGGTTAACAAGTTATCAAAATGCTTGGAAAAATGTGCCAAATATGATGACAGAGAAAATTCGGCGATTCTATGTTGCAAAATGCTAATACGCGCAAAAAACGCGCGCGCATGCGCGTGAGCATAATTTTTTGTCAAATGCTCCATATGGCCTAAAACGTATGCAAAAAAAATTTGGGATGATTTAGAGCATTTTAAATTTTTGCGCGCGCGTAAACGCGCGGACGAACGCGCACGCGCGCATTTGCGCACTTTTATTGACCTCAACTTGACCGGACGGATATTTATCTTAATCGTGATAATTATGAATGAGAAATACTTTTCCGTCATGAAGATATGATCATTAGTTGATTTTCACAAAATGGCGCCTGGATGACGTCACGATAATTTTGACTCTCTAAAAAGTCAGGCAGTTCTAAGTTAGACTAAGATCTATCATCATAGCAAGTTTCATGATAATGGCTTTATTCAGTCTTGAGATATCCTGCGAACAAATTCGAGGAAGAATAATAATAAATAAATAAATAAATAAATAATAAAAATCTTGACGAAATCAAAAGGTGATACGTCTACGTACGTATCACCTAATAAAAATCTTGACGAAATCAATAGGTGATACGTAGACTTCGTTACGTATCACCTAATGATACGTATACTTCGTACACATCACCTAATGATTCCTTCAAAATTTGCAATTTCAACTTTCGATTGAAAATTTCGATATGATCTCAACATCTGATCGAAAAACAAAGTACACCGTTTTTATAGCCCATGGTCTCAGCTATAACATACCCAAATTTGGGAGAAAACAACAGAGCACAAATAAGAAAGATAGTGCTCATAGATGAATGCCATGTCGATTCATGATGTGAACGAAATTCACCTTCCATAGACAATTTTGAGCAATTTAAAATTTTACGCGCGCATTAACGCGCGCGCGCCTACGCGTACGCACATTTTTGCGCGCATTTATTGACCTCAAATTGACCCGACGGATATTGATCTTAATCTTGATAAATATGAATGTAAAATTACTTTCCGTTATGAAGATATGATCATAAGTTGATTTTTACAAAATGGCGCCTGGATGACGTCACGATGACTTTGAGTCTTTGAAAAGTCACGCAGTTCTAAGTTAGACTAAGATCTATCATCATTGAAAGTTTCATGACAATGGCTTTATTCAGTCTTGAGATATCCTGCGAACAAAATCGAGGAAGAATAATAGGAAGAAGAAGAAGAATAATAAATAAAAATCTTGACGAAATCAATAGGTGATACGTAGACTTCGTTACGTATCACCTAATGATACGTATACTTCGTACACATCACCTAATGATTCCTTCAAAATTTGCAATTTCAACTTTCGATTGAAAATTTCGATATGATCTCAACATCTGATCGAAAAACAAAGTACACCGTTTTTATAGCCCATGGTCTCAGCTATAACATACCCAAATTTGGGAGAAAACAACAGAGCACAAATAAGAAAGATAGTGCTCATAGATGAATGCCATGTCGATTCATGATGTGAACGAAATTCACCTTCCATAGACAATTTTGAGCAATTTAAAATTTTACGCGCGCATTAACGCGCGCGCGCCTACGCGTACGCACATTTTTGCGCGCATTTATTGACCTCAAATTGACCCGACGGATATTGATCTTAATCTTGATAAATATGAATGTAAAATTACTTTCCGTTATGAAGATATGATCATAAGTTGATTTTTACAAAATGGCGCCTGGATGACGTCACGATGACTTTGAGTCTTTGAAAAGTCACGCAGTTCTAAGTTAGACTAAGATCTATCATCATTGAAAGTTTCATGACAATGGCTTTATTCAGTCTTGAGATATCCTGCGAACAAAATCGAGGAAGAATAATAGGAAGAAGAAGAAGAATAATAAATAAAAATCTTGACGAAATCAATAGGTGATACGTAGACTTCGTTACGTATCACCTAATGATACGTATACTTCGTACACATCACCTAATGATTCCTTCAAAATTTGCAATTTCAACTTTCGATTGAAAATTTCGATATGATCTCAACATCTGATCGAAAAACAAAGTACACCGTTTTTATAGCCCATGGTCTCAGCTATAACATACCCAAATTTGGGAGAAAACAACAGAGCACAAATAAGAAAGATAGTGCTCATAGATGAATGCCATGTCGATTCATGATGTGAACGAAATTCACCTTCCATAGACAATTTTGAGCAATTTAAAATTTTACGCGCGCATTAACGCGCGCGCGCCTACGCGTACGCACATTTTTGCGCGCATTTATTGACCTCAAATTGACCCGACGGATATTGATCTTAATCTTGATAAATATGAATGTAAAATTACTTTCCGTTATGAAGATATGATCATAAGTTGATTTTTACAAAATGGCGCCTGGATGACGTCACGATGACTTTGAGTCTTTGAAAAGTCACGCAGTTCTAAGTTAGACTAAGATCTATCATCATTGAAAGTTTCATGACAATGGCTTTATTCAGTCTTGAGATATCCTGCGAACAAAATCGAGGAAGAATAATAGGAAGAAGAAGAAGAATAATAAATAAAAATCTTGACGAAATCAATAGGTGATACGTAGACTTCGTTACGTATCACCTAATGATACGTATACTTCGTACACATCACCTAATGATTCCTTCAAAATTTGCAATTTCAACTTTCGATTGAAAATTTCGATATGATCTCAACATCTGATCGAAAAACAAAGTACACCGTTTTTATAGCCCATGGTCTCAGCTATAACATACCCAAATTTGGGAGAAAACAACAGAGCACAAATAAGAAAGATAGTGCTCATAGATGAATGCCATGTCGATTCATGATGTGAACGAAATTCACCTTCCATAGACAATTTTGAGCAATTTAAAATTTTACGCGCGCATTAACGCGCGCGCGCCTACGCGTACGCACATTTTTGCGCGCATTTATTGACCTCAAATTGACCCGACGGATATTGATCTTAATCTTGATAAATATGAATGTAAAATTACTTTCCGTTATGAAGATATGATCATAAGTTGATTTTTACAAAATGGCGCCTGGATGACGTCACGATGACTTTGAGTCTTTGAAAAGTCACGCAGTTCTAAGTTAGACTAAGATCTATCATCATTGAAAGTTTCATGACAATGGCTTTATTCAGTCTTGAGATATCCTGCGAACAAAATCGAGGAAGAATAATAGGAAGAAGAAGAAGAATAACTAGACTTTAATTCGTCACTTAGACGAATTAGGTGATACGTATGATAATGGTTTACATAACGAATAATGCATTACACGATATATTATTTCATAAAATGCTTCTCCCATTTATATGCTTCTCCCATTATGATCTATCCATATGTCAAGATTAAGTTGTGTCTCCTTGATCATCATGGATCTAGGGAAGATAGATTGAAGCAATATATGACCTTTGACCCTGTGCAGTAACCAGTTACACATTTGACTTTAATTTACATCATGAAGAACACCTTTTGACGATTTTATCTTATTCAAAGAAATGAAAATGTAATTGATAAATGATTATCATCATTATGATAATGATGATCATGATGATAATGATCATGATCATGAGCGCGATCATGACATCTTATTGAAAAAATAAGGATTGATTTAGATAGCATATAGTCTAAGCTACAACATACTCAAAAATCAACAAAATCCAAGCAGAATCAACGGCGATATTGCTCGCAAAAGACAGGAATGTAGAATCCAGATTTGAGAAAAAGTCATCTCCCATAGGGATTACACGCAAAAAGTAATGGATTAAGTGATAATAGGGTAATTATAAAGTAAAAAGGGTTGTTTATGACATTATTAGCAATTATACGTGTTTAAATAATCAAAGGAGATGGTACAGTGAAAGGCCAAAAGGAAAAAAAAAGTGAAGAAAAAAATTGTTGGAGACACCCGGACTCGAACCAGGGATCTCGAGGTTGAAAGTCAAGTGCGTTACTGATATACCAAAACATCTCCCATAGCGATAACACGTAAACGGGAAATGGAATTCTGAAGTCCTACTTTGCAAGTGAAATATGAGCATGATCCCGGCATATGATCGAAAAATAAAGTGCACACTGGAGATAGCCTTTTGTTTCAGCTACAACATACCCGAAGCTCAGCAAAAACGAAGCTAAAACAACGGAGATATTGCTCGCGAAAGAGGGAAATGTAGAATCCAGTTTTGAGAAATAGTCATGTGCCGTAGACAATACACGCAAAATGTGAAAAATTGACATGCCTCCTTTAATCGCAAAAATACGACATGATACCTTTGTCAAACTGGAAAATTGTGGAAACTGCATTTGTAGAAAATTATCTCAGCTAGATCATATTAAAATTTGCAAGAAAAAAAATTAGTATCTACAGAGATACAATCAATTGTCCAAAAATATGCAAACGTCATACTATCAAAATTTAAATTTTGAGTTCGGAGGCCATTATGATGACGTCATGAGTTAATTGAGAGTCAAATGAGACATGAAATCATATCTCCGACCCATAATCTATCTAAATATGAAAAAAGTATTGGGAGTTCCTATCTATTCTGAAGAGTTACAAAGAATTTTGTATAGGCATGTTTTTGCTCATGTATTGTGGATATAGAAAACGCAGGTCCGCGCGCGCTGTGAACTTTGACGGACGCTCATTGCGTTATTAAAAGGTTAACAAGTTATCAAAATGCTTGGAAAAATGTGCCAAATATGATGACAGAGAAAATTCGGCGATTCTATGTTGCAAAATGCTAATACGCGCAAAAAACGCGCGCGCATGCGCGTGAGCATAATTTTTTGTCAAATGCTCCATATGGCCTAAAACGTATGCAAAAAAAATTTGGGATGATTTAGAGCATTTTAAATTTTTGCGCGCGCGTAAACGCGCGGACGAACGCGCACGCGCGCATTTGCGCACTTTTATTGACCTCAACTTGACCGGACGGATATTTATCTTAATCGTGATAATTATGAATGAGAAATACTTTTCCGTCATGAAGATATGATCATTAGTTGATTTTCACAAAATGGCGCCTGGATGACGTCACGATAATTTTGACTCTCTAAAAAGTCAGGCAGTTCTAAGTTAGACTAAGATCTATCATCATAGCAAGTTTCATGATAATGGCTTTATTCAGTCTTGAGATATCCTGCGAACAAATTCGAGGAAGAATAATAATAAATAAATAAATAAATAAATAATAAAAATCTTGACGAAATCAAAAGGTGATACGTCTACGTACGTATCACCTAATAAAAATCTTGACGAAATCAATAGGTGATACGTAGACTTCGTTACGTATCACCTAATGATACGTATACTTCGTACACATCACCTAATGATTCCTTCAAAATTTGCAATTTCAACTTTCGATTGAAAATTTCGATATGATCTCAACATCTGATCGAAAAACAAAGTACACCGTTTTTATAGCCCATGGTCTCAGCTATAACATACCCAAATTTGGGAGAAAACAACAGAGCACAAATAAGAAAGATAGTGCTCATAGATGAATGCCATGTCGATTCATGATGTGAACGAAATTCACCTTCCATAGACAATTTTGAGCAATTTAAAATTTTACGCGCGCATTAACGCGCGCGCGCCTACGCGTACGCACATTTTTGCGCGCATTTATTGACCTCAAATTGACCCGACGGATATTGATCTTAATCTTGATAAATATGAATGTAAAATTACTTTCCGTTATGAAGATATGATCATAAGTTGATTTTTACAAAATGGCGCCTGGATGACGTCACGATGACTTTGAGTCTTTGAAAAGTCACGCAGTTCTAAGTTAGACTAAGATCTATCATCATTGAAAGTTTCATGACAATGGCTTTATTCAGTCTTGAGATATCCTGCGAACAAAATCGAGGAAGAATAATAGGAAGAAGAAGAAGAATAATAAATAAAAATCTTGACGAAATCAATAGGTGATACGTAGACTTCGTTACGTATCACCTAATGATACGTATACTTCGTACACATCACCTAATGATTCCTTCAAAATTTGCAATTTCAACTTTCGATTGAAAATTTCGATATGATCTCAACATCTGATCGAAAAACAAAGTACACCGTTTTTATAGCCCATGGTCTCAGCTATAACATACCCAAATTTGGGAGAAAACAACAGAGCACAAATAAGAAAGATAGTGCTCATAGATGAATGCCATGTCGATTCATGATGTGAACGAAATTCACCTTCCATAGACAATTTTGAGCAATTTAAAATTTTACGCGCGCATTAACGCGCGCGCGCCTACGCGTACGCACATTTTTGCGCGCATTTATTGACCTCAAATTGACCCGACGGATATTGATCTTAATCTTGATAAATATGAATGTAAAATTACTTTCCGTTATGAAGATATGATCATAAGTTGATTTTTACAAAATGGCGCCTGGATGACGTCACGATGACTTTGAGTCTTTGAAAAGTCACGCAGTTCTAAGTTAGACTAAGATCTATCATCATTGAAAGTTTCATGACAATGGCTTTATTCAGTCTTGAGATATCCTGCGAACAAAATCGAGGAAGAATAATAGGAAGAAGAAGAAGAATAACTAGACTTTAATTCGTCACTTAGACGAATTAGGTGATACGTATGATAATGGTTTACATAACGAATAATGCATTACACGATATATTATTTCATAAAATGCTTCTCCCATTTATATGCTTCTCCCATTATGATCTATCCATATGTCAAGATTAAGTTGTGTCTCCTTGATCATCATGGATCTAGGGAAGATAGATTGAAGCAATATATGACCTTTGACCCTGTGCAGTAACCAGTTACACATTTGACTTTAATTTACATCATGAAGAACACCTTTTGACGATTTTATCTTATTCAAAGAAATGAAAATGTAATTGATAAATGATTATCATCATTATGATAATGATGATCATGATGATAATGATCATGATCATGAGCGCGATCATGACATCTTATTGAAAAAATAAGGATTGATTTAGATAGCATATAGTCTAAGCTACAACATACTCAAAAATCAACAAAATCCAAGCAGAATCAACGGCGATATTGCTCGCAAAAGACAGGAATGTAGAATCCAGATTTGAGAAAAAGTCATCTCCCATAGGGATTACACGCAAAAAGTAATGGATTAAGTGATAATAGGGTAATTATAAAGTAAAAAGGGTTGTTTATGACATTATTAGCAATTATACGTGTTTAAATAATCAAAGGAGATGGTACAGTGAAAGGCCAAAAGGAAAAAAAAAGTGAAGAAAAAAATTGTTGGAGACACCCGGACTCGAACCAGGGATCTCGAGGTTGAAAGTCAAGTGCGTTACTGATATACCAAAACATCTCCCATAGCGATAACACGTAAACGGGAAATGGAATTCTGAAGTCCTACTTTGCAAGTGAAATATGAGCATGATCCCGGCATATGATCGAAAAATAAAGTGCACACTGGAGATAGCCTTTTGTTTCAGCTACAACATACCCGAAGCTCAGCAAAAACGAAGCTAAAACAACGGAGATATTGCTCGCGAAAGAGGGAAATGTAGAATCCAGTTTTGAGAAATAGTCATGTGCCGTAGACAATACACGCAAAATGTGAAAAATTGACATGCCTCCTTTAATCGCAAAAATACGACATGATACCTTTGTCAAACTGGAAAATTGTGGAAACTGCATTTGTAGAAAATTATCTCAGCTAGATCATATTAAAATTTGCAAGAAAAAAAATTAGTATCTACAGAGATACAATCAATTGTCCAAAAATATGCAAACGTCATACTATCAAAATTTAAATTTTGAGTTCGGAGGCCATTATGATGACGTCATGAGTTAATTGAGAGTCAAATGAGACATGAAATCATATCTCCGACCCATAATCTATCTAAATATGAAAAAAGTATTGGGAGTTCCTATCTATTCTGAAGAGTTACAAAGAATTTTGTATAGGCATGTTTTTGCTCATGTATTGTGGATATAGAAAACGCAGGTCCGCGCGCGCTGTGAACTTTGACGGACGCTCATTGCGTTATTAAAAGGTTAACAAGTTATCAAAATGCTTGGAAAAATGTGCCAAATATGATGACAGAGAAAATTCGGCGATTCTATGTTGCAAAATGCTAATACGCGCAAAAAACGCGCGCGCATGCGCGTGAGCATAATTTTTTGTCAAATGCTCCATATGGCCTAAAACGTATGCAAAAAAAATTTGGGATGATTTAGAGCATTTTAAATTTTTGCGCGCGCGTAAACGCGCGGACGAACGCGCACGCGCGCATTTGCGCACTTTTATTGACCTCAACTTGACCGGACGGATATTTATCTTAATCGTGATAATTATGAATGAGAAATACTTTTCCGTCATGAAGATATGATCATTAGTTGATTTTCACAAAATGGCGCCTGGATGACGTCACGATAATTTTGACTCTCTAAAAAGTCAGGCAGTTCTAAGTTAGACTAAGATCTATCATCATAGCAAGTTTCATGATAATGGCTTTATTCAGTCTTGAGATATCCTGCGAACAAATTCGAGGAAGAATAATAATAAATAAATAAATAAATAAATAATAAAAATCTTGACGAAATCAAAAGGTGATACGTCTACGTACGTATCACCTAATAAAAATCTTGACGAAATCAATAGGTGATACGTAGACTTCGTTACGTATCACCTAATGATACGTATACTTCGTACACATCACCTAATGATTCCTTCAAAATTTGCAATTTCAACTTTCGATTGAAAATTTCGATATGATCTCAACATCTGATCGAAAAACAAAGTACACCGTTTTTATAGCCCATGGTCTCAGCTATAACATACCCAAATTTGGGAGAAAACAACAGAGCACAAATAAGAAAGATAGTGCTCATAGATGAATGCCATGTCGATTCATGATGTGAACGAAATTCACCTTCCATAGACAATTTTGAGCAATTTAAAATTTTACGCGCGCATTAACGCGCGCGCGCCTACGCGTACGCACATTTTTGCGCGCATTTATTGACCTCAAATTGACCCGACGGATATTGATCTTAATCTTGATAAATATGAATGTAAAATTACTTTCCGTTATGAAGATATGATCATAAGTTGATTTTTACAAAATGGCGCCTGGATGACGTCACGATGACTTTGAGTCTTTGAAAAGTCACGCAGTTCTAAGTTAGACTAAGATCTATCATCATTGAAAGTTTCATGACAATGGCTTTATTCAGTCTTGAGATATCCTGCGAACAAAATCGAGGAAGAATAATAGGAAGAAGAAGAAGAATAATAAATAAAAATCTTGACGAAATCAATAGGTGATACGTAGACTTCGTTACGTATCACCTAATGATACGTATACTTCGTACACATCACCTAATGATTCCTTCAAAATTTGCAATTTCAACTTTCGATTGAAAATTTCGATATGATCTCAACATCTGATCGAAAAACAAAGTACACCGTTTTTATAGCCCATGGTCTCAGCTATAACATACCCAAATTTGGGAGAAAACAACAGAGCACAAATAAGAAAGATAGTGCTCATAGATGAATGCCATGTCGATTCATGATGTGAACGAAATTCACCTTCCATAGACAATTTTGAGCAATTTAAAATTTTACGCGCGCATTAACGCGCGCGCGCCTACGCGTACGCACATTTTTGCGCGCATTTATTGACCTCAAATTGACCCGACGGATATTGATCTTAATCTTGATAAATATGAATGTAAAATTACTTTCCGTTATGAAGATATGATCATAAGTTGATTTTTACAAAATGGCGCCTGGATGACGTCACGATGACTTTGAGTCTTTGAAAAGTCACGCAGTTCTAAGTTAGACTAAGATCTATCATCATTGAAAGTTTCATGACAATGGCTTTATTCAGTCTTGAGATATCCTGCGAACAAAATCGAGGAAGAATAATAGGAAGAAGAAGAAGAATAATAAATAAAAATCTTGACGAAATCAATAGGTGATACGTAGACTTCGTTACGTATCACCTAATGATACGTATACTTCGTACACATCACCTAATGATTCCTTCAAAATTTGCAATTTCAACTTTCGATTGAAAATTTCGATATGATCTCAACATCTGATCGAAAAACAAAGTACACCGTTTTTATAGCCCATGGTCTCAGCTATAACATACCCAAATTTGGGAGAAAACAACAGAGCACAAATAAGAAAGATAGTGCTCATAGATGAATGCCATGTCGATTCATGATGTGAACGAAATTCACCTTCCATAGACAATTTTGAGCAATTTAAAATTTTACGCGCGCATTAACGCGCGCGCGCCTACGCGTACGCACATTTTTGCGCGCATTTATTGACCTCAAATTGACCCGACGGATATTGATCTTAATCTTGATAAATATGAATGTAAAATTACTTTCCGTTATGAAGATATGATCATAAGTTGATTTTTACAAAATGGCGCCTGGATGACGTCACGATGACTTTGAGTCTTTGAAAAGTCACGCAGTTCTAAGTTAGACTAAGATCTATCATCATTGAAAGTTTCATGACAATGGCTTTATTCAGTCTTGAGATATCCTGCGAACAAAATCGAGGAAGAATAATAGGAAGAAGAAGAAGAATAATAAATAAAAATCTTGACGAAATCAATAGGTGATACGTAGACTTCGTTACGTATCACCTAATGATACGTATACTTCGTACACATCACCTAATGATTCCTTCAAAATTTGCAATTTCAACTTTCGATTGAAAATTTCGATATGATCTCAACATCTGATCGAAAAACAAAGTACACCGTTTTTATAGCCCATGGTCTCAGCTATAACATACCCAAATTTGGGAGAAAACAACAGAGCACAAATAAGAAAGATAGTGCTCATAGATGAATGCCATGTCGATTCATGATGTGAACGAAATTCACCTTCCATAGACAATTTTGAGCAATTTAAAATTTTACGCGCGCATTAACGCGCGCGCGCCTACGCGTACGCACATTTTTGCGCGCATTTATTGACCTCAAATTGACCCGACGGATATTGATCTTAATCTTGATAAATATGAATGTAAAATTACTTTCCGTTATGAAGATATGATCATAAGTTGATTTTTACAAAATGGCGCCTGGATGACGTCACGATGACTTTGAGTCTTTGAAAAGTCACGCAGTTCTAAGTTAGACTAAGATCTATCATCATTGAAAGTTTCATGACAATGGCTTTATTCAGTCTTGAGATATCCTGCGAACAAAATCGAGGAAGAATAATAGGAAGAAGAAGAAGAATAATAAATAAAAATCTTGACGAAATCAATAGGTGATACGTAGACTTCGTTACGTATCACCTAATGATACGTATACTTCGTACACATCACCTAATGATTCCTTCAAAATTTGCAATTTCAACTTTCGATTGAAAATTTCGATATGATCTCAACATCTGATCGAAAAACAAAGTACACCGTTTTTATAGCCCATGGTCTCAGCTATAACATACCCAAATTTGGGAGAAAACAACAGAGCACAAATAAGAAAGATAGTGCTCATAGATGAATGCCATGTCGATTCATGATGTGAACGAAATTCACCTTCCATAGACAATTTTGAGCAATTTAAAATTTTACGCGCGCATTAACGCGCGCGCGCCTACGCGTACGCACATTTTTGCGCGCATTTATTGACCTCAAATTGACCCGACGGATATTGATCTTAATCTTGATAAATATGAATGTAAAATTACTTTCCGTTATGAAGATATGATCATAAGTTGATTTTTACAAAATGGCGCCTGGATGACGTCACGATGACTTTGAGTCTTTGAAAAGTCACGCAGTTCTAAGTTAGACTAAGATCTATCATCATTGAAAGTTTCATGACAATGGCTTTATTCAGTCTTGAGATATCCTGCGAACAAAATCGAGGAAGAATAATAGGAAGAAGAAGAAGAATAACTAGACTTTAATTCGTCACTTAGACGAATTAGGTGATACGTATGATAATGGTTTACATAACGAATAATGCATTACACGATATATTATTTCATAAAATGCTTCTCCCATTTATATGCTTCTCCCATTATGATCTATCCATATGTCAAGATTAAGTTGTGTCTCCTTGATCATCATGGATCTAGGGAAGATAGATTGAAGCAATATATGACCTTTGACCCTGTGCAGTAACCAGTTACACATTTGACTTTAATTTACATCATGAAGAACACCTTTTGACGATTTTATCTTATTCAAAGAAATGAAAATGTAATTGATAAATGATTATCATCATTATGATAATGATGATCATGATGATAATGATCATGATCATGAGCGCGATCATGACATCTTATTGAAAAAATAAGGATTGATTTAGATAGCATATAGTCTAAGCTACAACATACTCAAAAATCAACAAAATCCAAGCAGAATCAACGGCGATATTGCTCGCAAAAGACAGGAATGTAGAATCCAGATTTGAGAAAAAGTCATCTCCCATAGGGATTACACGCAAAAAGTAATGGATTAAGTGATAATAGGGTAATTATAAAGTAAAAAGGGTTGTTTATGACATTATTAGCAATTATACGTGTTTAAATAATCAAAGGAGATGGTACAGTGAAAGGCCAAAAGGAAAAAAAAAGTGAAGAAAAAAATTGTTGGAGACACCCGGACTCGAACCAGGGATCTCGAGGTTGAAAGTCAAGTGCGTTACTGATATACCAAAACATCTCCCATAGCGATAACACGTAAACGGGAAATGGAATTCTGAAGTCCTACTTTGCAAGTGAAATATGAGCATGATCCCGGCATATGATCGAAAAATAAAGTGCACACTGGAGATAGCCTTTTGTTTCAGCTACAACATACCCGAAGCTCAGCAAAAACGAAGCTAAAACAACGGAGATATTGCTCGCGAAAGAGGGAAATGTAGAATCCAGTTTTGAGAAATAGTCATGTGCCGTAGACAATACACGCAAAATGTGAAAAATTGACATGCCTCCTTTAATCGCAAAAATACGACATGATACCTTTGTCAAACTGGAAAATTGTGGAAACTGCATTTGTAGAAAATTATCTCAGCTAGATCATATTAAAATTTGCAAGAAAAAAAATTAGTATCTACAGAGATACAATCAATTGTCCAAAAATATGCAAACGTCATACTATCAAAATTTAAATTTTGAGTTCGGAGGCCATTATGATGACGTCATGAGTTAATTGAGAGTCAAATGAGACATGAAATCATATCTCCGACCCATAATCTATCTAAATATGAAAAAAGTATTGGGAGTTCCTATCTATTCTGAAGAGTTACAAAGAATTTTGTATAGGCATGTTTTTGCTCATGTATTGTGGATATAGAAAACGCAGGTCCGCGCGCGCTGTGAACTTTGACGGACGCTCATTGCGTTATTAAAAGGTTAACAAGTTATCAAAATGCTTGGAAAAATGTGCCAAATATGATGACAGAGAAAATTCGGCGATTCTATGTTGCAAAATGCTAATACGCGCAAAAAACGCGCGCGCATGCGCGTGAGCATAATTTTTTGTCAAATGCTCCATATGGCCTAAAACGTATGCAAAAAAAATTTGGGATGATTTAGAGCATTTTAAATTTTTGCGCGCGCGTAAACGCGCGGACGAACGCGCACGCGCGCATTTGCGCACTTTTATTGACCTCAACTTGACCGGACGGATATTTATCTTAATCGTGATAATTATGAATGAGAAATACTTTTCCGTCATGAAGATATGATCATTAGTTGATTTTCACAAAATGGCGCCTGGATGACGTCACGATAATTTTGACTCTCTAAAAAGTCAGGCAGTTCTAAGTTAGACTAAGATCTATCATCATAGCAAGTTTCATGATAATGGCTTTATTCAGTCTTGAGATATCCTGCGAACAAATTCGAGGAAGAATAATAATAAATAAATAAATAAATAAATAAATAATAAAAATCTTGACGAAATCAAAAGGTGATACGTCTACGTACGTATCACCTAATAAAAATCTTGACGAAATCAATAGGTGATACGTAGACTTCGTTACGTATCACCTAATGATACGTATACTTCGTACACATCACCTAATGATTCCTTCAAAATTTGCAATTTCAACTTTCGATTGAAAATTTCGATATGATCTCAACATCTGATCGAAAAACAAAGTACACCGTTTTTATAGCCCATGGTCTCAGCTATAACATACCCAAATTTGGGAGAAAACAACAGAGCACAAATAAGAAAGATAGTGCTCATAGATGAATGCCATGTCGATTCATGATGTGAACGAAATTCACCTTCCATAGACAATTTTGAGCAATTTAAAATTTTACGCGCGCATTAACGCGCGCGCGCCTACGCGTACGCACATTTTTGCGCGCATTTATTGACCTCAAATTGACCCGACGGATATTGATCTTAATCTTGATAAATATGAATGTAAAATTACTTTCCGTTATGAAGATATGATCATAAGTTGATTTTTACAAAATGGCGCCTGGATGACGTCACGATGACTTTGAGTCTTTGAAAAGTCACGCAGTTCTAAGTTAGACTAAGATCTATCATCATTGAAAGTTTCATGACAATGGCTTTATTCAGTCTTGAGATATCCTGCGAACAAAATCGAGGAAGAATAATAGGAAGAAGAAGAAGAATAACTAGACTTTAATTCGTCACTTAGACGAATTAGGTGATACGTATGATAATGGTTTACATAACGAATAATGCATTACACGATATATTATTTTGCTTCTCCCATTCATATGCTTCTCCCATTATGATCTATTCATATGTCAAGATTAAATTGTGTCTCCTTGATCATCATGGATCTAGGGAAGATAGATTGAAACAATATATGACCTTTGACCCTGTGCAGTAACCAGTTACACATTTGACTCTAATTTACATCATGAAGAACACCTTTTTACGATTTTATCTTATTCAAAGAAATGAAAATGTAATTGATAAATGATTAGCATCATTATGATAATGATGATCGTGATGATCATGATCATGAGCGCGATCATGACATCTTATTGAAAAAATGAGGGTTGATTTAGATAGCATATAATCTCAGCTACAACATACTCAAAAATCAACAAAATCCAAGCCGAAATAACGGCGATATTGCTCGCAAAAGACAGGAATGTAGACTCCAGATTTGAGAAAAAGTCATTTCCCATAGGGATTACACGCAAAAAGTAATGGATTAAGTGAAAATAGGGTAATAATAAAGTAAAAAGGGTTATTTATGACATTATTTGCGAATCTACGTGTTTAAATAATCAAAGGAGATGGTACAGTTAAGGTCAAAAGGAAAAAAAAGTGAAAAAAAAAAGTGTTGGAGACACCCGGACTCGAACCAGGGATCTCGAGGTTGGAAGTCAAGTGCGTTATCGATATACCAAAACATCTCCCATAGCGATTACACGTAAACAGGAAATGGAATTCAGAAATCCTACTTTGCAAGTGAAATATGAGCATGATCCCGGCATCTAATCGAAAAATAAAGGGCACACTTGTGATAGCTCATTGTCTCAGCTACAACATATCCGAAGCTCAGCGAAAACGAAGCTAAAACAACGGAGATTTTGCTCGCGAAAGACAGGAGTGTAGAATCCAGTTTTGAGAAAAAGTCATGTCCCATAGAGAATACACGCAAAATGCGAAAAATTGACATGCCTCCTTTAATCGCAAAAATACACCATGATACTTTTGTCAAAAATAAAAATTGTGAACATTACATTTGTAGAAAATTGTCTCAGCTAGAACATATCAAAATTAAAAAGAAAATTGATCCATATTTACAGAGATACAATCAATTTTCCAAAAATATGCTGACGTCATAATATGCAAATTAAAATTTTGAGTTTGGAGGCCATTATGATGACGTCATGAGTTAATTGAGGATCAAATGAGACATGAAATCATATTTCCGACTCATAATCTATCCAAATATGACAAAATATTAGGAGTTTCTATCTATTCTAAAGAGTTACAATGAATTTTATATAGGCATGTTTTTGCCCATGTATTGTGGATAAAGATAACGCAAATCCGCGCGTGCTGTCAACTTTGACGGACGCTCATTGCGTTAATAAAAGATGAACAAATTATCAAAATGCTTGGAAAAATGTACCGAATATGATGACAGAAAAAAATCGGCGATTCTATGTTGCAAAATGCCAGTACGCGCAAAAACGCGCGCGCATGCGCGTGTGCGTTATTTTTTTATCAAATGCTCCATATGGCCTGAAACGTATGCAAAAAAAATTTGGGATGATTTAGAGCATTTTTAATTTTTGCGCGCGCGTAAACGCGCGGACGAGCGCGCACGCGCGCATTTACGCAAGTTTATTGAACTCAACTTGACCGGACGGATATTGATCTTAATCATGATAAATATGAATGAAAAATTATTATTCGTTATAAAGATATGATCATTAGTTGATTTTCACAAAATGGCGCCTGGATGACGTCACGATGACTTTGAGTCTTTGAAAAGTCACGCAGTTCTAAGTTAGACTAAGATCTATCATCATTGAAAGTTTCATGACAATGGCTTTATTCAGTCTTGAGATTTCCTGCGAACAAAATCGAGGAAGAATAATAGGAACTAGACTTTAATTCGTCACTTAGACGAATTAGGTGATACGTATGATAATGGTTTACATAACGAATAATGTATTACACGATATATTATTTTGCTTCTCCCATTCATATGCTTCTCCCATTATGATCTATTCATATGTCAAGATTAAATTGTGTCTCCTTGATCATCATGGATCTAGGGAAGATAGATTGAAACAATATATGACCTTTGACCCTGTGCAGTAACCAGTTACACATTTGACTCTAATTTACATCATGAAGAACACCTTTTGACGATTTTATCTTATTCAAAGAAATGAAAATGCAATTGATAAATGATTAGCATCATTATGATAATGATGATCGTGATGATCATGATCATGATCATGAGCGCGATCATGACATCTTATTGAAAAAATGAGGGTTGATTTAGATAGCATATAATCTCAGCTACAACATACTCAAAAATCAACAAAATCCAAGCCGAAATAACGGCGATATTGCTCGCAAAAGACAGGAATGTAGACTCCAGATTTGAGAAAAAGTCATTTCCCATAGGGATTACACGCAAAAAGTAATGGATTAAGTGAAAATAAGGTAATAATAAAGTAAAAGGGGTTAATTATGACATTATTTGCGAATCTACGTGTTTAAATAATCAAAGGAGATGGTACAGTGAAGGTCAAAAGGAAAAAAAAGTGAAAAAAAAAGTGTTGGAGACACCCGGACTCGAACCAGGGATCTCGAGGTTGGAAGTCAAGTGCGTTACCGATATACCAAAACATCTCCCATAGCGATTACACGTAAACAGGAAATGGAATTCAGAAATCCTACTTTGCAAGTGAAATATGAGCATGGTCCCGGCATCTAATCGAAAAATAAAGGGCATACTTGTGATAGCTCATTGTCTCAGCTACAACATATCCGAAGCTCAGCGAAAACGAAGCTAAAACAACGGAGATTTTGCTCGCGAAAGACAGGAGTGTAGAATCCAGTTTTGAGAAAAAGTCATGTCCCATAGAGAATACACGCAAAATGCGAAAAATTGACATGCCTCCTTTAATCGCAAAAATACACCATGATACTTTTGTCAAAAATAAAAATTGTGAACATTACATTTGTAGAAAATTGTCTCAGCTAGAACATATCAAAATTAAAAAGAAAATTGATCCATATTTACAGAGATACAATTAATTTTCCAAAAATATGCTGACGTCATAATATGCAAATTAAAATTTGAGTTTGGAGGCCATTATGATGACGTCATGAGTTAATTGAGGATCAAATGAGACATGAAATCATATCTCCGACTCATAATCTATCCAAATATGACAAAATATTAGGAGTTTCTATCTATTCTAAAGAGTTACAATGAATTTTATATAGGCATGTTTTTGCCCATGTATTGTGGATAAAGATAACGCAAATCCGCGCGTGCTGTCAACTTTGACGGACGCTCATTGCGTTAATAAAAGGTGAACAAATTATCAAAATGCTTGGAAAAATGTACCGAATATGATGACAGAAAAAAATCGGCGATTCTATGTTGCAAAATGCCAGTACGCGCGAAAACGCGCGCGCATGCGCGTGTGCGTAATTTTTTTATCAAATGCTCCATATGGCCTGAAACGTATGCAAAAAAAATTTGGGATGATTTAGAGCATTTTTAATTTTTGCGCGCGCGTAAACGCGCGGACGAGCGCGCACGCGCGCATTTACGCACGTTTATTGACCTCAACTTGACCGGACGGATATTGATCTTAATCATGATAAATATGAATGAAAAATTATTATTCGTTATAAAGATATGATCATTAGTTGATTTTCACAAAATGGCGCCTGGATGACGTCACGATGACTTTGAGTCTTTGAAAAGTCACGCAGTTCTAAGTAAGACTAAGATCTATCATCATTGAAAGATTCATAACAATGGCTTCGTTCAGTCTTGAGATATCCTGCGAACAAATTCGAGGAAGAATAATAATAAATAAATAAATAAATAATAATAAAAATCTTGACGAAATCAAAAGGTGATACGTCTACGTACGTATCACCTAATAATAATAATAAAAATCTTGACGAAATCAATAGGTGATACGTAGACTTCGTTACGTATCACCTAATAAATAAAAATCTTGACGAAATCAATAGGTGATACGTAGACTTCGTTACGTATCACCTAATGATACGTATACTTCGTACACATCACCTAATGATTCCTTCAAAATTTGCAATTTCAACTTTCGATTGAAAATTTCGATATGATCTCAACATCTGATCGAAAAACAAAGTACACCGTTTTTATAGCCCATGGTCTCAGCTATAACATACCCAAATTTGGGAGAAAACAACAGAGCACAAATAAGAAAGATAGTGCTCATAGATGAATGCCATGTCGATTCATGATGTGAACGAAATTCACCTTCCATAGACAATTTTGAGCAATTTAAAATTTTACGCGCGCATTAACGCGCGCGCGCCTACGCGTACGCACATTTTTGCGCGCATTTATTGACCTCAAATTGACCCGACGGATATTGATCTTAATCTTGATAAATATGAATGTAAAATTACTTTCCGTTATGAAGATATGATCATAAGTTGATTTTTACAAAATGGCGCCTGGATGACGTCACGATGACTTTGAGTCTTTGAAAAGTCACGCAGTTCTAAGTTAGACTAAGATCTATCATCATTGAAAGTTTCATGACAATGGCTTTATTCAGTCTTGAGATATCCTGCGAACAAAATCGAGGAAGAATAATAGGAAGAAGAAGAAGAATAACTAGAAATTTAATTCGTCATGGGGACGAATTAGGTGGTCTGTCTTCATGAAGTACTGATGAACTGATGAACTGATAGATTAAACTGATGTGAAATGAACTGAATTCATGAGCTAAACGGATAAACTTATGAACTGAACTAAACTGATGAGCTAAACTGATGAACGAAATATTTAGAAATTATAATGATTGTTGATGATCGTGATTAAATTTAATGGGAAAAAATATCAAAATAAGTAGGCCTAATGAATATGACACAAAGTATTGAGAAATTAACTACTTGATCATGATCATGATTGTCATGATGACGATAATGAAAATGATGATGATGATGATCATGAGCGTGATCTTGACATCTGATTGCAAAAAAAGTGAGGGGATATTTATATAGCATATAGTCTCAGCTACAACATACTTAAAAATCAACAAAAATCAAGCTGAAATAACGGCGATATTGCTCGCAAAAAGTAATGGATCAAGTGATAATAGGGTAATAATAAAGTAAATATGGTTGTTTATTACATTATTTGCGATTGTACGTGTTTTAATATTCAAAGGAGATGGTACAGTAAAAGGTCCAAAAAAAAGTGAAGAAAAAAATTGTTGGAGACGCCCAGACTCGAACCAGGGACCTCGAGGTCGGAAGTCAAGTGCATTACCGGTAGACTAAAACATTTCCCATAGAGAGTACACGTAAAAGAAAGATTGATTTCTCAAATCCCACTTTGTAAGTGAAATATGAGCATGATCCCGGCATCTGATCGAGAAATAAATGGCACACTTGTGATAGCTCATTGTCTCAGCTACAACATACTCAAAGCTCAGCGTAAACGAAAATAAAACGACGGAGATATTGCTCGCGAGAGACAAGAATCATCATCATTAAGACAATGATGATGATCATGAGCGTGATCCTCGAATCCTATTGGAAGAATGTGGGGTGATTTAGATAACATATAGTCTCAGCTACAACATACTCGAAAATCAACATAATCCAAGCAGAAATAATGTCGATATATTGCTCGCAAAAGAGAGGAATGTAGAATCCAGATTTTAGAAAAAGTCATGTCCCATAGAGAATACACGCAAAATGTGAAAAATTGACATGCCTCCTTTAATCGCAAAAATACGCCATGATGCTTTTGTCAAAATGAAAAATCGTGGCAACGACATTTGTTGAAAATTGTCTCAGCTAAAACATATCAAAATTTGGAAGAAAATTAATCAACATTTACAGAAATACAATCGATTTTCCAAAAATATGCTGACGAATTTTCGATACACTGCAATCAGTTTGCCTAGGGTGTGATTGTTACGTCACAATGGAGTTCGGGCATAGTGCGCATTTTGTTATACACGTAATATACATTGTCATTGTCACCAGCAGCTGGTGCGCGATGAAATGTACAACTGGGTCAATTATTGCTCACTAGTTTCACACGCATTTTGCCGTTGACTTTTCAGATCGAGCCATATTTTTTTCTATACAGTTAATAATGTATTTCGTATAGGCATGTTTTTGCCCATATATGCTATGTATTACAAGAGCTCGCACGCACAGACGTTTACCTTAAACTGACGCTCATTTCGTTATTAATGGTCATAAAGAGATAAACATGGTATCAAATTGTTCGGAATAAAATGGGCAATACTATGATAGACAAAAAAGGCGATTCTGGGTTGCGTAAGACCATTACGAACACAAACGCGCGCGCAAATTTATGCGCGCGCAAAGGTGTGCCCACGCAAAAATCTCGAAATGCTTGAAATGGCCTAAAACGTACTCTAATTTGATCAAAAAGTGATTATGAGCATTTTTTATTTTTGCGCGCACCGACGCGCGGACGGACGCGTACGCGCGCGTTTATTGACCTTAAGTTGACCGGATGTATATTGACCATAATTGTTATAAATATGAATGAGAAAGGATTTACGGTTATGAAGATATGATCATGAGTTGATTCTCAGAGCACTTCACAAAATGGCACCTGGATGACGTCACGATATATTGATGAACTTGAAAATGTTCCTGTCACGTCTTAAGATGATGACCAATGACTGTGTTAAATTTGAAAGAAATTGGACGGTTCAATTTTGAGTAATCGTGCACACAAAAGAGTGGTCACAAATTTATTTTAATTGAATTGTGTTTTTGTACAAATTCAATTAAAATACTAGAAATTTAATTCGTCACGAAGACGAATAAGGTGGTCTGTCTAAGTCTTATGATAGAATTGAGAATGGGAGAAGTTATATAGACATGTAAACAATGATGGTCATGATGACCATGATGATGATCATGATAGTAAATGTGATGATGATGATAATGATAATGTTATATAATGATAAAAACGATAATGATGATGATGAGCATAAGCATGATCCTGACATTTGATTGAAAAAAATGAGAAAATATTTAGATAGCAAATAGTCTCAGCTACAACATATTAAAATTTGGGAGAAAACTGTTGAATAACAACCGAGATACTGGTCAAAACACCTTGTTATGCAGATTCATGTTTTGAAAAAAGTGACCTCCCATAGACATAACACGCAAATATGACAAATTATGCATTGTCGCTATTAATGGAATATTTAACTATGATGACGTCATCGAAATGAAAAATGAATGACATATTTTTGATAGAAAATTATCTCAGCTACAACATATCAAAATCTGAGAGAAAATCGATCACAGATAAGTGAGATAATCTCAATTAAACAAAGACAAAAATGACGTCATCAACAAAAAACATTTGTTTGAGTTTAGATGCCAATATGATGACTTTGTTTCACTTTGTACGAGTCAGGGTGGTATGAAATCATATCTACAACTCATGCTTTTGCCAACCATGATATAAAAATTGGGGGTCGATGGACTATCTGAAGAGCTATTTCGATTTTTAAAATGGCATGTTTTTGATGAAATTTGCATTATATTGCCCATAGCAGCACGCGCGGATTTTGAACTTTGACGCACGCTCACGGCCTTATGAAATATGAAGAGTGACTGAAATTAATGTAAATTGTCAATTACGTTAAGAGGAATCCAAATCATGTAAACATTTTGAATTTGACTTTTTCCGCGCGTCATGAGCGCGCGCAACGCGCGCGGGGACATGTACGGACGGAAAATGTTGAAATGCTTAAAATGACATGATTCGTACTCTCCTTTAGTAGTTAAGTGATTTTGAGCTTTTTAAAATTTTGACGCACACGTACGCGCGCGTCATGACCTTTATGTGACCTTTGATGACATGACTTGTTGACCCTTGACCTGAAGTATATGTGATATGAATATGAATGATCTTTGTTTATGCATCATAAAGATATGATGGATAATGTGATTTCACAAAATGGCGCCTGGATGACGTCATCATGACCTGATGACCTTGAAAAGGTTACTGTCACGTCTTATGGCAATGACCTATGACTGTGCCAAAATTGAATGAAATTAACACAACCGATCTTGAGTTAACCGATGAACAAAAAACGGGGAGAAATAAAAATAAATAATAATAATAATAATAATAATAATAAAGAAAGAAAATTCTGACGAAAACAATAGGTGATCTGTCGTTGACAGACCACCTAATAAATAAAAATCTTGACGAAATCAATAGGTGATACGTAGACTTCGTTACGTATCACCTAATGATACGTATACTTCGTACACATCACCTAATGATTCCTTCAAAATTTGCAATTTCAACTTTCGATTGAAAATTTCGATATGATCTCAACATCTGATCGAAAAACAAAGTACACCGTTTTTATAGCCCATGGTCTCAGCTATAACATACCCAAATTTGGGAGAAAACAACAGAGCACAAATAAGAAAGATAGTGCTCATAGATGAATGCCATGTCGATTCATGATGTGAACGAAATTCACCTTCCATAGACAATTTTGAGCAATTTAAAATTTTACGCGCGCATTAACGCGCGCGCGCCTACGCGTACGCACATTTTTGCGCGCATTTATTGACCTCAAATTGACCCGACGGATATTGATCTTAATCTTGATAAATATGAATGTAAAATTACTTTCCGTTATGAAGATATGATCATAAGTTGATTTTTACAAAATGGCGCCTGGATGACGTCACGATGACTTTGAGTCTTTGAAAAGTCACGCAGTTCTAAGTTAGACTAAGATCTATCATCATTGAAAGTTTCATGACAATGGCTTTATTCAGTCTTGAGATATCCTGCGAACAAAATCGAGGAAGAATAATAGGAAGAAGAAGAAGAATAACTAGAAATTTAATTCGTCACGAAGACGAATAAGGTGGTCTGTCTTCAAGTCTTATGATAGATTAAAATAGTTACTGTATTGAGAAAGGGAGAAGTTATAAAGACATGTAAACAATGATCATGATGATGATGATGATCTTGATAGTAATGGTGATGACGATAATGATGATGATGATGATCATGATGATGTTGATGATTATCATCAACAGACCATGATGACATCAGACTGAACAAAATGAGAGAACATTTAGATAGTATAAAGTCTCAGCTACAACACACTCAAAAATCAACAAAAATCAAGCTGAAATAACGGCGATATTGCTCGCAAAAGACAAGAATGTAGAATCCAGATTTGAGAAAAAGTCATCTCCCATAAGGATTACACGCAAAAAGTAATGGATCAAGTGATAATAGGGTAATAATAAAGTAAATATGGTTGTTTATTACATTATTTGCGATTGTACGTGTTTTAATATTCAAAGGAGATGGTACAGTGAAAGGTCAAAAAGAAAAAAAAGTTAAAAAAAAAAATTGTTGGAGACGCCCGGACTCGAACCAGGGACCTCGAGGTCGGAAGTCAAGTGCGTTACCGATATACCAAAACATTTCCCATAGAGATTACACGTAAACGGAAAATGGAATTATCAAATCCCACTTTGTAAGTGAAATATGAGCATGATCCCGGCATCTGATCGAAAAATAAAGGGCACACTTGTGATAGCTTATTGTCTCAGCTACAACATACTCAAAGCTCAGCGTAAACAAAGATAAAACAACGGAGATATGGCTCGCGAAAGACCAGAATGTAGAATCCAGTTTTGAGAAAAAGTCATGTCCCATAGAGAATACACGCAAAATGTGAAAAATTGACATGCCTCCTTTAATCGCAAAAATACGCCATGATACCATTGTCAAAATGAAATAGCGTGTTGACTGCATTTGTAGAAAATATTCTCAGGTAGAACATATCCAAATTTGAAAGAAAATTGATCAATATTTACAGAGATACAATCAATTTTCCAAAAATCTGCTGACGTCATAATATGCAAATTGAAATTTTGAGTTTGGAGGCCATTATGATGACGTCATGAGTTAATTGAGGGTCAAATGACACATGAAATCATATCTCCAACTCATGCTTCTTCCAACCATGATATAAAAAATGGGAACAATTGATTATCTGAAGAGCTATTTTGATTTTTAAAATGTCATGTTTTTGATCAAATTTGCATTATATTGCCCATAGCAGCACGCGCGGATTTTGAACTTTGACGCGCGATCACGGCCTTTTGAAAGGTCAAGGGTGACTGAAATTAATGTAAATTGTCATTTACGGTAAGAGGAATCTAAATCATGTAAACAATTTGAATTTGACCTTTTCCGCGCGTTGTGAGCGCGCGCAACGCGCGCGGTGACACTTACGGACGGAAAATTTTGAAATGCTTAAAATGACCTGATTCGTACTCTCCTTTAATAGTTAAGTGATTTTGAGCATTTTAAAATTTTGACGCGCACGTACGCGCGCGTCATGACCTTTATGTGACCTTTGATGACATGACCTTTTGACCCTTGACCTGAAATATATGTGATATGGATATGAATGACCTTTGCTTATGCATTATGAAGATATGATGGATAACGTGATTTCACAAAATGGCGCCTGGATGACGTCACGATGACGTGATGACCTTGAAAAGGTTCTTGTCACGTCTCATGACAATGACCTATGACTGTGCCAAAATTGAATGAAATTGACGAAATCGAACTTGAGTTATCCTAGGCACAAAAAAGTGTAGGAAATAAATAAAAATAAAGAATAATAATAAAGAAAGAAAATTCTGACGAAAACAATAGGTGATCTGTCGTTGACAGACCACCTAATAAACTAGACTTTAATTCGTCACTTAGACGAATTAGGTGATACGTATGATAGTGGTTTACATAACGAATAATGCATTACACGATATATTATTTTGTAAAATGCTTCTCCCATTCATATGCTTCTCCCATTATGATCTATTCATATGTCAAGAATAAATTGTGTCTCCTTGATCATCATGGATCTAGGGAAGATAGATTGAAACAATATATGACCTTTGAACCTGTGCAGTAACCAGTTACACATTTGACTCTAATTTACATCATGAAGAACACCTTTTGACGATTTTATCTTATTCAAAGAAATGAAAATGTAATTGATAAATGATTATCATCATTATGATAATGATGATCATGATAATCATGATGAAGATCATGATCATGAGCGGGATCCTGACATCTTATTGAAAAAATGAGGGTTGATTTAGATAGCACATAGTCTTAGCTATAGCATACTCAAAAATCAACAAAATCCAAGCAGAAATAACGGCGATATTGCTCGCAAAAGACAGGAATGTAGAATCCAGATTTTAGAAAAAATTATCTCCCACAGGGATTACACGCAAAAAGTAATGGATTAAGTGGAAATAGGGAAACACTAAAGTAAACAGGGTTGTTTATTACATTATTTGCGATTCTACGTGTTTAAATAATCAAAGGAGATGGTACAGTGAAAGGTCAAAAGGAAAAAAAAAGTGGAGAAAAAATTGTTGGAGACACCCGGACTCGAACCCGGGATCTCAAGGTCGGAAGTCAAGTGCGTTACCGATTTACCAAAACATTTCCCATAGCGATTACACGTAAACGAAATGGGAATTCTAAAATCCCATTTTGCAAGTAAAATATGAGCATGATCCCGGCATATGATCGAAAAATGAAGTACACATTGGAGATAGCTCATTGTCTCAGCTACAACATATCCAAAGCTCACCGAAAACAAAGTTAAAAAAACGGAGATGTTGCTCGCGAAAGACGGAAATGTAGAATGCAGTTTTGAGAGATAGTCATGTCCCACAGACAATACACGCAAAATGTGAAAAATTTACATGCCTCCTTTAATCGCAAAAATACGCCATGATACCTTTGTCAAACTGGACAATTATGTACACTGCATTTGTAGAAAATTGTCTCAGCTAGAACATATCAAAATTTGGAAGAAAAAAAAACAATATTTACAGAGATACAATCAATTTTCCAAAAATATGCAAACGTCATAATATGCAAATTTAAATTTCGAGTTCGGTGGCCATTATGATGACATTATGAGTTAATTGAGAGTCAAATGAGACATGAAATCATATTTCCATTTCATAATCTATCCACATATGAAAACATATTGGGAGTTTCTATCTATTCTGAAGAGTTACAATGAATTTTGTATAGGCATTTTTTTGCCCATGTATTGTGGATAAAGATCACGCAAATCCGCGCGTGCTGTCAACTTTGACGGACGCTCATTGCGTTATTAAAAGGTGAACAAATTATCAAAATGCTTGGAAAAATGTACAAAATACGATGACGGAGAAAATACGGCGATTCTATGTTGCAAAATGCTAGTACGCGCAAAAAACGCGCGCGCATGCGCGTGAGCGCGATTTTATGTCAAATGCTCTATATGGCCTGAAACGTATGCAAAAAAAATTTGGGATAATTTGGAGCATTTTAAATTTTTGAGCGCGCGTAAACGCGCGCACCTACGCGTACGCGCATTTTTACGCGCATATATTGACCTCAAATTGACCGGACGGATATTGACCTTGATCATGACAAATATGAATGAGAAATGGCTTTCCGTTATGAAGATATGATCATAAGTTGATTTTAACAAAATGGCGTCTAGATGACGTCACGATAATTTTGAGTCTTTGAAAAGTCACGCAGTTCTAAGTTAGACTAAGATCTATCATCATGGCAAGTTTCATGATAATGGTTTTAGCCATTCTTGAGATATCCTGCGAACAAAATTGAGGATGAATAATAATAATTTCTTCTATACAGACACAAAATAAATAGTAGACTTTAATTCGTCACTTAGACGAATTAGGTGATACGTATGATATTGGTTTACATAACAAAGAATGCATTACACGATATCATATTATTTTATAAAATGCTCCTCCCATAATGATCTATCCATATGTCAAGTTTAAATTGTGTCGATCCCTTGATCATTATGGATCTAGGGAAGATAGATTGAGACAATATATGACCATTGACTCTGTGCAGTAACCAGTTACACCTTTGACTCTAATTTACATCATGAAGAACGCATTTTGACGATTTTTATCTTATTTAAAGAAATGAAAATGTAATTGATAAATAAGAGCTTATGCCTGAATAATTAAAAATGAATAGTGTATGACGTCACGATGTCCCGGCGTAAATGAAAAGTCAAAATAAATGTGAGAATACATTAGCGATCATTTTGAGTTGTCGACGTGAGATTCACTAGTTGCTTGAAAATAAAATCTTTAAATATCGGATGGATATATACTGTCACTGTACTGTATAAGGAATGTGGATTAGAGGGATATTGATCCGTCAGTCTCTCTTGAAGGCTTGTCAATTAAAGGAATACAAAGATTTGAATGTATTTCGCTCAAGAAATTACATACAGCATTGCCAGTAAATTTCACGGGATCAATGTTAAAATCTCCCATTATATAAACCTGTTTATGTTCAGTATGTGTTTTTTGTAAAACATTTTCAAAGACAGGGATGAAATCATTGATATTTGATTGGTGTTTCCTATATATGACACCTACAATAATATTGTTATGTCTCGGCAAATTGCTTTCAATAAACAGTGATTCATAGTTGTATGATGGGTATAATATAAATATATCATTGCGTATTTCATATTCAAAATTGTCAGCGACCAATAGACCAACACCTCTACTCTTTTCTACTTGGCGATTAAAATGTATAAATGAATGACCAGACACATTGAATAATAGTGGCGTACTATCATTAACCCAAGTTTCTATACATAAGTACAGATGAAATTGGATAAAGCATTACAATGTATGTTTAAACTACGCGAATTAAAATGTAAAATACTAAAATGATAGTTAATGTTACTGAATTCAGTCGTAAAATCCTCATCAATATAATATTTACAGTTCAGAAACCTACTGAAATGAAACTCATATTCTTTTTCGGATAAATAGTTTAAATCATTGATATCAGTATAAGTATCTGTAGTATTACTACCAAATATTGAATGAAGTTCGTCATTATTCAAGTCTTGAATAGGAAATGAACTATGAGAACAGAGTGGGTTATTAATGTAGCCGAATGCTCATGTTGTCTATAACGCTCATTTTATGTATTTTATTACCAGAGAAAAAAAGATGTCAGTCAGTCACTCAATAGTGTCTGAGAGTAAAGTCTAGAAAGTAAAAGGGTTTCCTTACATAATTTCAATACGAGGACACTGCTAACGTTTAAGTTTCACAAATAGGACATACGTGACATATTCATCATTTCAACATTCAACTGAAAATTGTGATATGATCTCATCATCTGATCAAAAAACTAAAAGCACCGTTTTTATAGCCCATGGTCTCAGCTATAACATACCCCAAATAGGGAGAAAACAGAGCACACATAAGATAGATAGTGCTCATAGATGAATGCCATGTAGATTCATGATGTGAACGAAATTCACCTTCCATAGACATAACACGCAAATGACGAAAATTCTGACATGTGGCCTTTAATTGAATTTTGTACTATGATGACCTCATTAAAATGAAACTTAGTGAAAAGTGATCGTGTAGAGAATTGCCTTATCTACAACATATCGACATTTCAAAGAGAATCGATGAATATTGAGAGAAATACACTACATTTTCCATAAATACAATGACGTCATAATATGCAATTTTGTATTTTTGACTTCCAAGGCCATTATGATGACGTTAAGATGTACTTAATGGCCAAATGAGATATGAAATCATACCTCCGACTCATACTCTATCTAAATATGAAAAAAAAATTGGCAATCCCTATTCATCCCAATGGACTTTTCATAGGCATGTTTTTGCCCATATATGCAATGTATTACAAAAATCGCGCGTACGGACGGTTATCTTGAACGGACGCTCATTCCGTTTTTAATAGTGATAAAGAGCTAAACATGGTATCAAATTGTTCGGAAAAATATGAGGAATATTCTGTCAAAAGTTTTTGCGGAGGAATTATTTTTCATTCGGCCGTGACGAACGAAAACGTGCAAAAATGCGTGTTTTGCGTGATTTTTTATGAAATGCTTATAATGGCCTGAAACGTATGCAAAAAAAATTAAAGACGATTTTGAGCAATTTAAAATTTTACGCGCGCATTAACGCGCGCACCTTCGCGTACGCGCATTTTTGCGCGCATTTATTGACCTGAAATTGACCCGACACATATTGACCTTGATCATGACAAATATGAATGAGAAATGGCTTTCTCTTATGAAGATATGATCATAAGTTGATTTTCACAAAATGGCGCCTGGATGACGTCACGATGATTTTGAGTCTTTGAAAAGTCACGCAGTTCTAAGTTAGACTAAGATCTATCATCATTGAACGTTTCATGACAATGGCTTTATTCAATCTTGAGATATCCTGCGAACAAAATCGAGGAAGAATAATAAGAATAATAGGAATAGGAACTAGACTTTAATTCGTCACTTAGACGAATTAGGTGATACGTATGATATTGGTTTACATAACAAAGAATGCATTACACGATATCATATTATTTTATAAAATGCTCTTCCCATAATGATCTATCCATATGTCAAGTTTAAATTGTGTCGATCCCTTGATCATTATGGATATAGGAAAGATAGATTGAGACAATATATGACCATTGACTCTGTGCAGTAACCAGTTACACCTTTGACTCTAATTTACATCATGAAGAACGCATTTTGACGATTTTTATCTTATTCAAAGAAATGAAAATATAATTGATAAATAAGAGCTTATGCCTGAATAATTAAAAATGTATAGTGTATGACGTCACGATGTCCCGGCGTAAATGAAAAGTGTGAGAATACATTAGCGATCATTTTGAGTTGTCGACGTGAGATTCACTAGTTGCTTGAAAATAAAATCTTTAAATATCGGATGGATATATACTGTCACTGTATAAAGAATGTGGATTAGAGGGATATTGATCCGTCAGTCTTTCTTGAAGGCTTGTCAATTAAAGGAATACAAAGATTTGAATGTATTTCGCTCAAGAAATTACATACAGCATTGCCAGTAAATTTCACGGGATCAATGTTAAAATCTCCCATTATATAAACCTGTTTATGTTCAGTATGTGTTTTTTGTAAAACATTTTCAACGACAGGGAAATTGCTTTCAATAAACAGTGATTCATAGTTGTATGATGGGTATAATATACATATATCATTGCGTATTTCATATTCAAAATTGTCAGCGACCAATAGACCAACACCTCCACTCTTTTGTACTTGGCGATTAAATTGTATAAATGAATGACCGGATACATTGAATAATAGTGGCGTACTATCATTAACCCAAGTTTCTATACATAAGTACAGATGAAATTGGATAAAGCATTACAATGTATGTTTAAACTACGCGAATTAAAATGTAAAATACTAAAAAATGATAGTTAATGTTACTGAATTCAGTCGTAAAATCCTCATCAATATAATATTTACAGTTCAGAAACCTACTGAAATGAAACTCATATTCTTTTTCGGATAAATAGTTTAAATCATTGATATCAGTATAAGTATCTGTAGTATTACTACCAAATATTGAATGAAGTTCGTCATTATTCAAGTCTTGAATAGGAAATGAACTATGAGAACAGAGTGGGTTATTAATGTAGCCGAATGCTCATGTTGTCTATAACGCTCATTTTATGTATTTTATTACCAGAGAAAAAAAGATGTCAGTCAGTCACTCAATAGTGTCTGAGAGTAAAGTCTAGAAAGTAAAAGGGTTTCCTTACATAATTTCAATACGAGGACACTGCTAACGTTTAAGTTTCACAAATAGGACATACGTGACATATTCATCATTTCAACATTCAACTGAAAATTGTGATATGATCTCATCATCTGATCAAAAAACTAAAAGCACCGTTTTTATAGCCCATGGTCTCAGCTATAACATACCCCAAATAGGGAGAAAACAGAGCACACATAAGATAGATAGTGCTCATAGATGAATGCCATGTAGATTCATGATGTGAACGAAATTCACCTTCCATAGACATAACACGCAAATGACGAAAATTCTGACATGTGGCCTTTAATTGAATTTTGTACTATGATGACCTCATTAAAATGAAACTTAGTGAAAAGTGATCGTGTAGAGAATTGCCTTATCTACAACATATCGACATTTCAAAGAGAATCGATGAATATTGAGAGAAATACACTACATTTTCCATAAATACAATGACGTCATAATATGCAATT
Source organism: Strongylocentrotus purpuratus (assembly GCF_000002235.5). Taxonomy (NCBI): domain Eukaryota; kingdom Metazoa; phylum Echinodermata; class Echinoidea; order Camarodonta; family Strongylocentrotidae; genus Strongylocentrotus; species Strongylocentrotus purpuratus. The sequence goes on from NW_022145598.1 coordinate 16,436,913, forward strand.
TTGTATTTTTGACTTCCAAGGCCATTATGATGACGTTAAGATGTACTTAATGGCCAAATGAGATATGAAATCATACCTCCGACTCATACTCTATCTAAATATGAAAAAAAAATTGGCAATCCCTATTCATCCCAATGGACTTTTCATAGGCATGTTTTTGCCCATATATGCAATGTATTACAAAAATCGCGCGTACGGACGGTTATCTTGAACGGACGCTCATTCCGTTTTTAATAGTGATAAAGAGCTAAACATGGTATCAAATTGTTCGGAAAAATATGAGGAATATTCTGTCAAAAGTTTTTGCGGAGGAATTATTTTTCATTCGGCCGTGACGAACGAAAACGTGCAAAAATGCGTGTTTTGCGTGATTTTTTATGAAATGCTTATAATGGCCTGAAACGTATGCAAAAAAAATTAAAGACGATTTTGAGCAATTTAAAATTTTACGCGCGCATTAACGCGCGCACCTTCGCGTACGCGCATTTTTGCGCGCATTTATTGACCTGAAATTGACCCGACACATATTGACCTTGATCATGACAAATATGAATGAGAAATGGCTTTCTCTTATGAAGATATGATCATAAGTTGATTTTCACAAAATGGCGCCTGGATGACGTCACGATGATTTTGAGTCTTTGAAAAGTCACGCAGTTCTAAGTTAGACTAAGATCTATCATCATTGAACGTTTCATGACAATGGCTTTATTCAATCTTGAGATATCCTGCGAACAAAATCGAGGAAGAATAATAAGAATAATAGGAATAGGAACTAGACTTTAATTCGTCACTTAGACGAATTAGGTGATACGTATGATATTGGTTTACATAACAAAGAATGCATTACACGATATCATATTATTTTATAAAATGCTCTTCCCATAATGATCTATCCATATGTCAAGTTTAAATTGTGTCGATCCCTTGATCATTATGGATATAGGAAAGATAGATTGAGACAATATATGACCATTGACTCTGTGCAGTAACCAGTTACACCTTTGACTCTAATTTACATCATGAAGAACGCATTTTGACGATTTTTATCTTATTCAAAGAAATGAAAATATAATTGATAAATAAGAGCTTATGCCTGAATAATTAAAAATGTATAGTGTATGACGTCACGATGTCCCGGCGTAAATGAAAAGTGTGAGAATACATTAGCGATCATTTTGAGTTGTCGACGTGAGATTCACTAGTTGCTTGAAAATAAAATCTTTAAATATCGGATGGATATATACTGTCACTGTATAAAGAATGTGGATTAGAGGGATATTGATCCGTCAGTCTTTCTTGAAGGCTTGTCAATTAAAGGAATACAAAGATTTGAATGTATTTCGCTCAAGAAATTACATACAGCATTGCCAGTAAATTTCACGGGATCAATGTTAAAATCTCCCATTATATAAACCTGTTTATGTTCAGTATGTGTTTTTTGTAAAACATTTTCAACGACAGGGAAATTGCTTTCAATAAACAGTGATTCATAGTTGTATGATGGGTATAATATACATATATCATTGCGTATTTCATATTCAAAATTGTCAGCGACCAATAGACCAACACCTCCACTCTTTTGTACTTGGCGATTAAATTGTATAAATGAATGACCGGATACATTGAATAATAGTGGCGTACTATCATTAACCCAAGTTTCTATACATAAGTACAGATGAAATTGGATAAAGCATTACAATGTATGTTTAAACTACGCGAATTAAAATGTAAAATACTAAAAAATGATAGTTAATGTTACTGAATTCAGTCGTAAAATCCTCATCAATATAATATTTACAGTTCAGAAACCTACTGAAATGAAACTCATATTCTTTTTCGGATAAATAGTTTAAATCATTGATATCAGTATAAGTATCTGTAGTATTACTACCAAATATTGAATGAAGTTCGTCATTATTCAAGTCTTGAATAGGAAATGAACAATGAGAACAGAGTGGGTTATTAATGTAGCGAATGCTCATGTTCTCTATAACGCTCATTTTATGTATTTTATTACCAGAGAAAAAAAGATGTCAGTCAGTCACTCAATAGTGTCTGAGAGTACAGTCTAGAAAGTAAAAGGGTTTCCTTACATAATTTCAATACGAGGACACTGCTAACGTTTAAGTTTCACAAATAGGACATACGTGACATATTCATCATTTCAACATTCAACTGAAAATTGTGATATGATCTCATCATCTGATCAAAAAACTAAAAGCACCGTTTTTATAGCCCATGGTCTCAGCTATAACATACCCCAATTTGGGAGAAAACAGAGCACACATAAGATAGATAGTGCTCATAGATGAATGCCATGTAGATTCATGATGTGAACGAAATTCACCTTCCATAGACATAACACGCAAATGACGAAAATTCTGACATGTGGCCTTTAATTGAATTTTGTACTATGATGACCTCATTAAAATGAAACTTAGTGAAAAGTGATCTTGTAGAGAATTGCCTTATCTACAACATATCGACATTTCAAAGAGAATCGATGAATATTGAGAGAAATACACTACATTTTCCATAAATACAATGACGTCATAATATGCAATTTTGATTTTTGACTTCCAAGGCCATTATGATGCCGTCAAAATGTACTTAATGGCCAAATGAGATATGAAATCATACCTCCGACTCATACTCTATCTAAATATGAAAAAAAAAATTGGCAATCCCTATTCATCCAATGGACTTTTCATAGGCATGTTTTTGCCCATATATGCAATGTATTACAAAAATCGCGCGTACGGACGGTTATCTTGAACGGACGCCTCATTCCGTTTTTAATAGTGATAAAGAGCTAAACATGGTATCAAATTTCCGGAAAAATATGAGGAATATTCGGTCAAGAGCTTTTGCGGAGAAATTATTTTTCGTTCGGGGCCGTGACGAACGAAAACGTGCAAAAATGCGTGTTTTGCGTGATTTTTTATGAAATGCTTAAAATGGCCTGAAACGTATGCAAAAAAAATTTAAGACGATTTGAGCAATTTAAAATTTTACGCGCGCATTGACGCGCGCGCCTACGCGTACGCGCATTTTTGCGCGCATTTATTGACCTCATATTGATCCGACGGATATTGATCTTAATCTTGATAAATATGAATGTAAAATTACTTTCCGTTATGAAGATATGATCATAAGTTGATTTTTACAAAATGGCGCCTGGATGACGTCACGATGACTTTGAGTCTTTGAAAAGTCACGCAGTTCTAAGTTAGACTAAGATCTATCATCAGTGAAAGATTCATAACAATGGCTTTATTGAGTCTTGAGATATCCTGCGAACAAATTCGAGGAAGAATAATAAATAAAAAAAAAAATAAATAAAAATCTTGACGAAATCAAAAGGTGATACGTTGACTTCGTTACGTATCACCTAATGATACGTATACTTTGTACGCATCACCTAATGATTCCTTCAAAATTTGCAATTTCAACTTTCGATTGAAAATTTCGATATGATCCCAACATCTGATCGAAAAACAAAGTTACACCGTTTTTATAGCCCATGGTTCACCTTTTCTCAGCTATAACATACCCCAATTTGGGAGAAAACAGAGCACACATAAGATAGATAGTGCTCATAGATGAATGCCATGTAGATTCATGATGTGAACGAAATTCACCTTCCATAGACATAACACGCAAATGACGAAATTCTGACATGTGGCCCTTTAATTGAATTTTGTACTATGATGATGACCTCATTAAAATGAAACTTAGTGAAAAGTGATCTTGTAGAGAATTGCCTTATCTACAACATATCGACATTTCAAAGAGAATCGATGAATATTGAGAGAAATACACTACATTTTCCATAAATACAATGACGTCATAATATGCAATTTTGTATTTTTGACTTCCAAGGCCATTATGATGCCCGTCAA